>NC_089900.1:1919331-2237136 GCF_040182565.1 Anser cygnoides | reverse complement strand
CCTGTTTTTGCTCACAGCCCCAACCCAATCCCTGTGCAGTAAGCTTTGCCCTTCAGAAACTTGCCTGTATGCAGGGCACCAGCTAGGGGCACGTGCATCTTTGAAGGTGTAAAACAACATGTCAGAAAGCACTGATGGGTTCAGCAAACTTGATGCTGAACCTGTCCATGAACAAAATGGAGGTTGAAGGCAATTTATCAGCCCCCTCAAAAACCTTCCGATGATCAAAGTTACAGTTCAGGAATCCCAGAGATGTGTTCAAACCTCACAGTTACTTTTCCATTTCATTCTGCAACCTCTCTCCATCTCGTAAGTGTTGGAAAGTGAAAACAAAGCAGAAAATTCCTGCCTTGAAATTCCTCATGAAAAGTCCCCTTGGATACAACCAAGGGTCAGGAAACCCCCTTGGGTTGTGCTGCGGATCTGTGAGCAGGCTGCCCCAGGCAGCAGCCTCCCGCCAGCAGCAGGACCCTGCCCTGCCGGGGGGCTCCTTCCACCCGCAGCTTCTCCCCGCAGCGCCCTGGGCAGCTCCCCGGGCAGGCTGAGTGCTGAGCCTGGCAGGCGGCAGAGGCCCTGCCCCGCCACACAGACCCTGGGGCACAGCAGGGACCCTGCTCTGCACCACAGCCCTGGGCACCCCTGCCTGCACGCGCGGCTTCTCCTTCCTCCAGGAGCTGCGGCTGCATTGCCCTCCAGCCAGAGACTTACCGGGGTCAGGGCTGGCAAGTGTTCTCCCCCAGCGAGCTCTGTGCATCCTGCCACTTCTGCCTGCCTTTACCCACTCTGTCTCTGCAGGCAGTGCCCCCAGCCCTGCTGCGCTGGGCAGAGGAGCTGCTCCTGGGCAGAGCTGGCTCTCTGCAGCGCTGCGCGCTTGCCAGGAGCTCCCCTTGGGCCCAGGAGCCCGGCCCAGCTCAGCAGCACAGGCCCAGCCCAAGGCCTCCCTTGCTCTGCCCCCCACCAGGCTCCCTGCCCATGGCCCTGGGGCTGCAGGGGAACCTGCTGGGAAACAGCCTGAAGGAATCCCTGGGGTTCCCTCCCTCCCCTGGGCACACACACTTCTTGACAGCAGGCTCATTTCTCCTGGGAAAAAGTGAATTAGCTGTAACAATAACTTCTTCATGTCCCAGTATCAGTTAGGACATGAAGTCATGGTCAGGGACTGATCTTCTTCATCCCCCCTTAAGGAAGGAAGTCAGCAGAGTCAGTCGAGGCATCTCATGCTGCTTGTTATTCCTGGGGTTGGAAGGGGTCTCAGCTCCCTCCCATGTCTGCCACAGATTCACAGGACCCTGGATTCCTCTGGCCTCAGTTCAGGTGTCCACAACATAGGCAGCTTAATGCGAATTACTGAGCCACAATAGCTCCTTAGTGGAGATGGAGGACAGGCAGGAGCTGTTCAGATGCAAATATCTCGTGAAATTTGTAGCTGATGCTCTGCGAGTCAGCTGGAGGCATATGTCCTTTGGGTAACTGAAATGGCAGCAGATGCCACATGTAGGACAACTGAACCTGTCCCTACTCCTTTTGTGCAGGGCAGCCTGCAGAGGCTGTCAGCAGAGCAAAAGGAGTCATGTGTCACAGGGAGAGCTAAACCATTTTCTTCATTTTCTACATGCCCCATGGCTGTAATGGCTGTTGTGTCTCAGACATCTCCACAGGGCCTCAGCTCTCACCAGCAAGGTCTCCCTGCCCTTTGTGCCTTGAGGCAGGACTCTGCAGGGGTACAACAGGTGGTGGGTGGGGACAAAATCACTGGTTACTTTGCAAACTACACCCTTAACAGTTCATGGGACCTTAGGGCGTGCATTCAAGGGTACAGGGAGAGTGTTCTGGCCTGGAGGTACTGGTTCCTTATGATCCCAGGAAGGGATCGGACAGCAGCATTCAGATACTGTAAGGGATCATTTAACTGCTCTTAGAGCTAAGACTGTAAGGAGAGAAGACTATAGATGACCTACTGAATCTGGTGTGACTTCATTCTAGACACAGTACTCCACTGTTAGTTGCAGCTCTCCACTAGATGTTTGCACTGACCCTATGGGATTATTAAAGGGTGAGCGAGTTTTGCTGATCAGTCCTTGGCTCTCCAGTAATGAAGCAGCATGTATATGGTAATCAGGGAGTCTCGGATAGTTCCATATTGCCACTGGTGCACCATTTGGCTAGCTAATGGCACTTTGACCGTGAGCAACTCCGCAACAGAAGGATCCCATGGGGGACCGGGCAAGGTAGAAAACTGTTTAATGTGCATAAACCACCATAAATCACCTCCAGCATGGCCAATTCCATCAGATACGGGCTGCCTCTCTCCCTGGTGGTCCATTTGCCTGGGTGACATACAACATCTTCCTTGAAGGGATACCTTTCCTTTACACCTGACAGGAGTTGCCTCAAGAGAGTGAGGGTGCCCCCTTTCCAACTGCTTTGTCAATGCCCCCTTCCCTGGGGAGGGATCCAGCGGCTTGGCATCCCTGTCCTCTAATTCCAGGCTACTGGCCCTGTTATCCCAGTATCAGATCAGCCAGGTGACAATGTGCTGGCCTAGATGATGGATGAAATCTTTTCGCACATCTCACAGCTCCCCAAGGAACAGTGATCAGGTGCTTACTGATGATTTTATGATATCTCACTCTTCATCCATGTGTTCCACTGATGGCCCTACTTGGGAGTAGCCTGCCTCATCTTCTTCTTCCTCCTTCCCTGTATGAGTAGGAGCTTCTTTCCTTGCTAAACAAGGTGTTTTTTTCTCACGTATACGTATGACTGATACAGGCACAGGTTGGTTTTGTGGCCCAGTCACAGGGATTGGAGTTGTGTAGATTGCAACTCAGTAACTAAAGGCCAAGCCCCAGCACATTGCAGTGATTTCTGGCTCTTTGGAATTGCCAGGGTGATGACACTCCTTTTTCAAGCATTCTGACATTTTTTTAGGTTTCTGCACTTGTTCAGGGGTGACGTTCCAAGGCATTGCAGGTGCCTACAGTTCTAGGTGCCCGCCCATATCCTCCCACATTCCCTGCCACTCACAATTATCCTGCCTCAAGGCACATCCCTGTGTGGCATTCTAGAAATAGGTTACCCTAACCTTAAACAAAACCTGAAACACATTCAGGAGAAATAAGAATAAGAAGAAGTTGGTTTGAACATCCCAAGGATATTGAAAGTTTTGAAGAGCTATTGTAACTAGCCTGGAGGAGAAAGGGGGAGGTGAAGGAGAAAGGGAGAGGGAAGAATTGGGGAGAAGAAGTGTCCCCCCTCATCCCTCCCATAGATGTCTCCCCGAGGAGAAAAGGTGAAGACTGTTAATTATGAATAGTTTCCGAGAGAAGGTTCCTCAAGTATGGAGGTGACAGCAATGCTGAGTACAACTACCAGATTAGTCTCATGACCAGCAATTTCATCATAACATAAGGTAGCGTTACCCAGTAGAGTAAACTAATAACCATAAACCAGCCCCCAGAAAGCCCCCAGCACAACAGGGAATACACCGAGTACGTAATGTGCTATCTAACAGAATTCTGAGGCGAAACACAACTACTACACCGAGATTAAAAAATAAATAAAAAAATACACCTTGTGGTCAGCAGCTATGAAGCAGATATAATGCTTGTAACCATTTTATTTTAACATGATCTGGTCATATCTGTTATTATCTCAACCCTTTGGGCCCCACGCAGGACCCATTCAGGAAGGAGGGCATCCCACAGGAGAGACCCAGAGAGGGCAGAGATGGATTGTCAAGGAGCGGTGGAGACAAGTGTCATGGACTGACTGCAATCCCCATTCCCCTGCACCACTCAGGGGAAGGAGTTACAAGAGGCTGGATGGGGGGAATGGTGTTTTTAGTTTGCTTGTGGTTCCTGATGGTTGTAGTCCACTGGTAATAGGCAATAAATTCTATTAATCTGCCTATGCTAAGTCTGTCTTGCCGGTGATGATAATTGATGCCCATGACGGTATTTGGTGGGTGACCTCGTGCTCTACCCCAACCCCTGAGCTCTTGTAATCATATTTTCTCCCCCTTTTCCTTGTAGGTTGGAAGTGAAAGCACAGTTGCCGTGGAGTTCACCTGCGTAGCTGGATAACACCACCACAGTAATGGACATGGAAAGGCTTCAGCACCAGGACTGTGGCCACCCAGGGATGGCATCTCAACACCCAAGACATGCTCTGCCAGCCTGGCTGCACAGAAGAGAAGGAACAGAGGTTTCCCTGAAGGGAAGAGGAAGGCTTGATTTCCAACACAGGCATTTCTGGCACATCCCTGAGAGGCCTGGGGGAGCTGCAGGCCACACCAGGCTCTGGGACACCAGAGGTCTTTCCTCCCAGAGCCAGATTCCAAAGAGGCACCAGCTCCCAGGGGAACCTGGCCCTGGATTGTCCCCATCAGGAGAAGTCTGAGCCATGCCCAGAGGAGCCCTGGGGCTCAGGGCAGCCCTAGCATCAGGACCCAGGAATCCTGACTGCCACATTGTCTCCTGAGCCCAGAAGGACCCTCAGGCAGGGCTCTTGCAGCAGCCATCAGCCCTATCCAGCCTCCTCCCAAAGCCCTGGACTTGGAGCTCTGGACAGCTGACAGCCCCTCGGCCACCCCTTGGGAAGGGGCTCCTGACACCCTCACCTTTGAAGGAGTGCTGCAGAAGCACTGGGAACATGGAAGTCAGGTCGGAGGTGATGGTCGCATTCCAGCAACCCTCCATCTTGCTTGCTGCTGGCCCGCAGCTCAGGACAAGGGATGCCCGCCCTGGCTCCTCAACCACAGCTCCTCTGCAAGGTGTCCCTGCTCCTCCGCCTGTCAGCGAGGGTCGCCCAGTGCAACCTTGCTGCCTGCTGCCCCCACTCCTGGCCACAGAAGGACAGCGGTGGGGAGCACCCAAGCAGTGCCCAGCAGGGACCAGGCCTTGCAGGGAAGTGCCGGCACTGGCGCTGCTCCAGTGAAGATATCCTGGTGATGCAGTGCATCCACTGTGACATCAGCACGTGTCATTTGAAGGCCTGTGAGGTCAGCAGCAAGGAGATGGCGCAGGTCGGGAGAGAGACGAGAGATTTCCCTTCTTGTCCTGAGAAACTGTCACCTCCCTTCTGCCCAGTTCTTTTCCACAGGATCCTGACAAATCCACCAGGAACATCTCCAAATGGTGACAAAGGCCATTGGATATAGGAAGTGGAGCGCTGGAAAAGTCACCGCTGTGTTCCTGCCCCAACACACCTCTGATCTTGGAAGCCCTTCCAGGAAGGTGGGGTTTGAGGCTTGTCCTGGGCCTGGGCTTTTTTCAAAAGATGGGAGTGAAGGCACCTGGGATGCAGCAGCCCCTCACCACGCCTGAACTCCTTTTCATTGCAAGTCCCTCACTTGTAGAAGTAGGATGTGTTATATGGATGGAATTGCAGTGCATGCCAGGGCCTTCCTCCCTGGACATCCCACAAGGCTCTGTGCTCTGAGAAGGCCTCAGCAACATCTCCCAGTCTGCCATGCAGGAGGCAGAGGTGGTACAAGAGGGAATGGCAAACGTAATCGCTGTTGATCATCCCCACCTGCCTCTTCTGAAGAATCTGCACCCATCCAGCACAGCCCCCCAAGCTGAGGGACCTGTCCCCCCACACCTCAGCAGCTCTTCCATCCATGTCCCAGCCCCGTGACAGCAGGCGGGGATCCAGCTCCTCCTGCCTGTGCCCCACGCTGAGGGCATTGGGGCACATCTGGGCTGCAGCACCTCAGCTGTGGCACAAGGGCCAAACTCAGCCTTGTCCCAGATCTTGTGCCCAAGCATGGGCATGCAGAGGCTTTCCTTCACAGCAGAGACATGCTGCCGTGGATGGCAGATGGCCATGGAAGGATGAATGAGGGGCCCGAAGCAGAGCACGCCCTGGTGTTCCTGAGGCCAGAAGGCAACAGGCCTGGGCTGTGCTGCCCTGACAGCAGAGGGCTTTTTGTGGTGTTGGTGCAGCCCTGAGGGCCAGTGCTGGAGCTGGGGCTGATCTCCAGGCAGGAGAAGGGGCTGCTGCCAAAGTCCTTGGCTATGGGCATCCTGTGATCCAGGGACACAGAAAAAATCACTGGGCTGTGTCTTGAGTAAAGGATGGGGGTAAGAAGCAGCAGCAGTGTTTGCAAACACAAGTGGAAACCCCGGTGTGATGTGCCTCATATCCATGCACTGCCTGCCTCTGCTGGATAGAGGAGGGCCAGACCTTGGCTTGCTGCAGCCCTGAGAAGCAGTCACTTGCTCATAAGCACCAGATCTGTCGGAGATGCCATCAGGGGTGCCCATTAAGTACCAGCTATGAATGGCCAGAGCTGTCCTGTGGGTCCTCTGCTGCCCGTGTCAGCTGCATGCTCCAGTGGTGCTGGGCAGCGCTGGCATCTCAGGTAGCACTGCAGGCCTGGAACTGGCTATTACATGGAGCAGCTGCCCTGAACGAGGTTAGGCAATGTAGGGATGTCCGTGAGACAAGTGCCGTTACAGTCACTGGAGGTGGAGGGAAAACCAGATGGAGAAGAGGGAGAGAGAGACTCAGGTCTCCCTATGGCACAGTTCTCCGTCGGGTCAGGTGGATGCCTCTACAGGCTGCCCTGAGCCTACTGAGGAGGGACAGGTTTAGTTGTCCTAAATGTGTGCATTTGCTGTCACTTCAGCTGGCCAAAAGTATTCCCCACCAGCCTCAGTGGGATTCCTCCAGGGCAATATTATTGCCCTGTCCCTCAGGGTAGAGCAGGGTAGATACCTGCACATCCCTGTGCCCCCTGACACGTCACCAGGTGTTTGCAGCCCCCTGATTTCCTCCATCTCCATTAATGATGCTGGAGCTGAGACAAGGAGCTCACCTTCAGGTGCCCATGTGGTGTACATTAAAGGGAGGGCAGAGGAATCCCAGTTCCTGTGGGTCTGGGGCAGGCATGGGTGTGAGCTGAGCTCCCTTTTGGTCCCAGTCCTAAAATCCAGCATGAGATGTCTCAAGTGACTCTGCAGAATCCCTTCCCTGAACAGGGAATATAGAAGAAGATTCCCTGACTTTGTCTCGATATGCAAACTGATAGTGGGACAAGAAGATGTGATTGTTACATTTAAATGGTTTTCTGTTAGGTGAAATGAGCCTGCTGCCAAGTGTGTGTGCCCAGGGGAGGGAGGGAACCCCAGGGATCCCTTTAGGCTGTTTCCCAGCAGGTTCCCCTGCAGCCCCAGGGCCATGGGCAGGGAGCCTGGTGGGGGGCAGAGCAAGGGAGGCCTTGGGCTGGGCCTGTGCTGCTGAGCTGGGCCGGGCTCCTGGGCCCAAGGGGAGCTCCTGGCAAGCGCGCAGCGCTGCAGAGAGCCAGCTCTGCCCAGGAGCAGCTCCTGTGCCCAGCGCAGCAGGGCTGGGGGCACTGCCTGCAGAGACAGAGTGGGTAAAGGCAGGCAGAAGTGGCAGGATGCACAGAGCTCGCTGGGGGAGAACACTTGCCAGCCCTGACCCCGGTAAGTCTCTGGCTGGAGGGCAAAGCAGCCGCAGCTCCTGGAGGAAGGAGAAGCCGTGGGTGCAGGCAGGGGTGCCCAGGGCTGTGGTGCAGAGCAGGGTCCCTGCTGTGCCCCAGGGGCTGTGTGCCGGGGCAGGGCCTCTGCCGCCTGCCAGGCTCAGCACTCAGCCTGCCCGGGGAGCTGCCCAGGGCGCTGCGGGGAGAAGCTGCGGGTGGAAGGAGCCCCCCCGGCAGGGCAGGGTCCTGCTGCTGGTGGGGGGCTGCTGTCTGGGGCAGCCTGCTCACAGATCCACAGCACTCCCAGGTTGTATCCAAGGGGACTTTGCAACAGCCAGGGTAAGGTAGGGGATTTCAGATTCTGTCACAGCTTTCCTGAGCGTCCTGAGCTTTCAATCTTCTCTACTTGCTTCAGTGGTAATAGAAATATATGCTTTTAATTCCAAGAAGAGGCTGAGGCTCCATGATGGCTGAGAGGTTACAAGGATCTTTCCCTTCCCCTCAGCCCATAGAAAGCTCCACCACCACATGTGGAGCTTACATGCAGTGTCCCCTGCGTGACCTGGTCTCTAGGACATGCCCCCAGCGAGCTGCCCCTGGGCAGAGCCCTGCTGCCAGGAGGTGTCTGCAGGGCAGAGCTGAGCACCCAGCGGGTGGGATGGGGGCTGTGAGCTGCAGGCAGGAGGCGTGGGGACAGAGACCCAGCTGCAGGCAGCAGAGCCTGCAAAGTATTCTGGCACCTCCTCGTCCACCGTCAAGCCCACAGGATTCAGGACATGACTCATAACCTCTCATCAGGAGGACCTGCAGTAGAGCGGACTCTCCTGAGTTCCGGTTGGTCCCTCCCTGGCCTTGCCTCGCCTGGCAGAAGCCCTGTGCTATTTCCCTCTGTTCCTGTACCTACTGTTGCTGTTCTTGTTTTGGGGCTCCCTGCACATCTGGCTTTCAGCTGCAGCTCAGGCTCTGACCCTCTGGGTCCCACCACGCAGACCTGTCCTTAGGGGAAAGGTGCCCAAACCCCCTTCTAAACTCTGAGGCTTGGGACAGTGCAGTCTATGGGGAAGGAAAACACTGAATCATTTTCCCGGATATTCCTGAGACCACAGTCATTGAGCAGCTCGATGTGGGCAACTGGACTGAGCCCTAGAGGAGTCTGGCTGAGACCAGGGTAGATGGACAGACTGGCTATCTTCACTACGCTAAGGACATTCACAAAATCTCACCTGGAATATACGAAAAGTGCCAGGGTTTTCTACCATCAAAAAAAAACTCTTCCGAGTGTCACACATGCAGTTGGAACAAATTAAACCACAAATGCCATTTGGCAGTCTGTAGTGTTGAGAGTGGTAATGCTGGGAAGTCCACATACATCAGAGGTAGATTTAATCAGAGATCACTCCTGATTTCTTTATGCTTAGACCTGTAGGACAGGCGTGACTCCTCCAAAGTGCACAGCAGGGTCCCCTGCTCCCAGCAGCACCTTCCTCCAGCACCATCCAAAACTCAAGCAACAGAGCAGCAGAAAGGTCTTGGAAAGGGGAAAGTCACTGTGGGGGGTTTCACTGAGAAGTGGAGTAGGTTTTTCTCAGAGACGTCTCTCCTAATTATCACTGTCTTTTCTTTCTTGGGTAGTCCCCTTTGTCCAGGAGGATCAGATGTCCAACAGCAGCTCCATCACCGAGTTCCTCCTGCTGGCATTTGCAGACACGCGGGAGCTGCAGCTCCTCCACTTCGCGCTCTTCCTGCCCATCTGCTTGGCTGCCCTCCTGGGCAACGGCCTCATCCTCACCGCCGTAGCCTGCGACCACCGCCTCCACACCCCCATGTACTTCTTCCTCCTCAACCTCGCCCTCCTTGACCTGGGCTGCATCTCCACCACTCTCCCCAAAGCCATGGCCAATTCCCTCTGGGACACCAGGGCCATTTCCTATGCGGGATGTGTTGCACAAGTCTTTTTCTTTCCCTCTCTGATGTCAGCAGATTTGTTTCTTCTCACCGTCATGGCCTACGACCGCTATGTTGCCATCTGCAAGCCCCTGCACTACGGGAGCCTCCTGGGCAGCAGAGCTTGTGCCCAGATGGCAGCAGCTGCCTGGGGCAGTGGGGTTCTCTATGCTCTGCTGCACACTGCCAATACATTTTCCCTGCCCCTCTGCGAAGGCAATGCTGTGGACCAGTTCTTCTGTGAAATCTCCCAGATCCTCAAGCTGTCCTGCTCAGACTCCTACCTCAGGGAAGTTGGGCTTCTCACATTCAGTGGTTTCCTGGTTTTGGGGTGTTTTGTATTCATCGTGCTGTCCTATGTACAGATCTTCAGGGCTGTGCTGAGGATGCCCTCTGAGCAGGGGCAGCACAAAGCCTTTTCCACGTGCCTCCCTCACCTGGTCGTGGTCTCCCTGCTGGTTAGCACTGGTGTATCTGCCTACCTGAAGACTCCCACTATCTCCTCTCCATCCCTGGACATGATAATGGCTGTTCTATATGCAGTCATGCCCCCAGCAGTGAACCCCCTCATCTATAGCATGAGAAACCAGGAGCTCAAGAATGCCATTAGGAAAGTGATGTCATGGATGTTTATCAGGATTTGCTCAGGAAATTGATTGGACCTTTCGGCAGCTATAGACTGCTTCTTGTCTTCTTCTACACTTGAATTGTGGTTTATGTCATGACAGGCTAAGCCTGGTTGTACTTCTAGATGAATTTGGTTTTCTTTTTCATTTTCCCCTTGTGATAATGTTTTCCACAGAGAAATGCCATTCTTCATGACCTTGTACTTAAATAACAACATATCTTTTGTGACCCTGAGGCTCTGCATAAACAAGGAGCCAGCCTCTCTGTGTATTTAAACAAAATAAATGAACCTACAGCAAATTCTTTGTCTGGACCCCACTCTCAGCAGAGCAGGACATAATGGGACCAGCAAACCCCTTTCTGGCTGCAGCAGCTCAGGTCAGGCTGCCCTGGCCCTGGGGCAGCAGGAACTGCCTGAGGACCCCCAGGGATGTCACAGAGGGTCTGCGGGCCTCTGAGGATGTGCTGCAGAGGAGTGCAGGGGACACAGCATGGTACACTGACCTCTGTACGCTTGTTCCATGGATGTTCCCATCTGTGGAGCTGAGTCCTCTGTGCCCTAGGAGCTGCTGTGCCCTTCAGAGGGGCTGGGGCTGTGGTGGCAGTGCCCAGGGCCCTGAAGCAGCCTGTGGTGGGCACTGCCCTGGGGCTGCTGCCACTGGACTGGGATGAGGGCAGGGAGGTGGGCGGAGGGCAAGGATTTGGGAGAGCCAGGCTCGGGGCCTGTGTCGAGGGAACGGCTAGCCCTGTTGGCCTCTGTCCTGGCCCAGAGCCCTGCAGACCTGGAGCAGGATTGTCTGGAGAGCCCTCCATGGGACGTGGCTGGGTCAGGGCAGGGGCCATGGGCTGGAGGAGGCTGCAAAGGCTGGAGGGCCATGGCGGGAAGGGACCCTGAGGGTGCCATTGGGATTGTAACAGGGGGATCTTGACCCAGCCCTGAATGTGCACTGCCATGTGCGGTGCCTTGGCAGCATGGCTGTGGGAGCATGTGTGGGGCAGTGGGACTGGGACGCTGCAGGGACAGGGCGCTGAGAGGGGCCACAAAGGATCTGCCAGGGTGTGGCAGCAAGGACAGGCTCCAAAACAGAAATTTATGGTGGAGGTGGAGGTATGGTTTTAGCAAGGGCAGAGCTCACCTGGAAGTGGTGTTATCGAGAAAAGTCAAGAGCAAAGAGAAGAGCTTTTGCTGGAGCTAAGGCACAGATTTCTCACCCAGCTCGCCCAGGGCTCGTCCTGAGCAAGGCGGCCACGAGCCCTGCCTGCCCTCCTGCCTGCCCCGCGCCGTCAGGTGGCTGTAGCAGAGGGGACCCACAGCCAGCCCCTCGATGGGGCTCTGCCAGCCCCTCGCCCTCCCCTCTGCAGTGACGTCATTTCTGCCCAGGGGCTCTCTGATGCGCGGGATGATGTCATAGTGCCTGCCGGCCAGCCCTTCTGAGGGCCAATCAGGCTGCTGCAGTGGCAGTGACCTCACTCCAGCCCCCTCCCCACGGCCTGCCTCTCCCCTTCCCCTCTCCCCTCTCTGGACCCCGGGGTGTCACGCAGTCGGTGTCACGCAGCAGCTTTGCAGTGGTGGCCTCCGTGGTGGTGTTGCCAGGGAGGACATCTGCCCCTGAGCCAAAAGGACCTACTACTGCCAAGATGCATTTGGTGTTTCAAGCTGTCAGTGGCAGAGGTCTTGCAAAGTCTTTCTGCAGTTGTGCCCAGGGACCTTCACTCCATGGGTCCCGGGCTCTGGCTCTCACTTCAGACGAACCTGCGTCGGTCGTGGCACAAGAAAGACGCCTCTTACAGCTGTGCTTTGCATCCTCCTTCATGGTAGGGCACCACTCGGTGTCCTTCGCTCTGCTCACAGTGTTTGTCTTAGTTTAGTTCATGGATCAACCAGATTTGATCTGCTTGAGTCTTCTGAGGCCCAATCCAAGACATATTGCCTGCTGCACCTACAGCACAAGAACTATTCTCCTACTACTGTTTCTACTACTAACTATTTCCACTACTTCAAATCAGCGTATCCTGCAAGGGCATTTTCCTTTTTGAAGGACCCTCTTTAGGAGTTCTGCAACATACTTTTCTTCCCTAACATATGTATTGGGCTGCATGGGTGGCCTCTGTGAGAAGGGACCAGGAGCTGCCCCAGATGTGGAATAATTGCTGGAGGTGGCTTATTGAGACTAAAGGAGCTGCCCCAGTTCAGATCAGAGCTAGTAGCTCCCTCTCGAAAAGGGATCCGCTGGCTGCAGGTCAAAGCTGAGCCAACGAGTGACACTAGTTGTGCATCTTTGATAATATTTTTTAGAAAATATAAAAAAAAAATCTTTGTGCAACAACAGCTGGCAGAAGAGTGAGAAAATGTGAGAGAAGCAGCCCTGCAGATGCGTGGAGGAGCCCCTGGTGGAGCAGGTGGATGTGGCCTGAAGGAGGCTGCAGCCCATGGAAAGGAGCAACCACAGGAGCAAGATTTCTGGTGGGAGCTGCAGCCCATGGAGAGGAGCAGTCCATTCCTGAAAGACTTTCCCCAGCTTGGTACAGATCCATACTGAAGCTCTTCTTGATGAGCCGCTGTCTGTGGGGAGGTCATGTAGGATCAGTTTGGGAATGGCATCCCATGGGAGTGACCCCACACTGGAGAAGGGAAGAGAGTAACCTGGAAGGAGCAGTGGAGACAAAGCACCATGGACTGAAGCTCTGTCCTGGTTCCAGTTAGGACAGAGTTAAGTAGCTCATAGTAGCTGGTAGGGTGCTATGTTTTGGATTAGGATGAGAAGAGCGCTGATAACATGCTGATGTTTTAATTGTTGCAGAGCAGTGTTTACACCAGGCCAAGGACTTTTCGGCTTCTTGCTCTGTCCTGCCAGCGAGCAGGCTGGGGGTGCAGCAGGAGCTGGGAGGGGACAGACACAGGACAGCTGACCCAAACTGGCCAAAGGGGTATTCCATACCATCTGACGTCATGCTAAACAATATATAGGGGTGGCTGACCGGGGTGGGGGGCCGGCTGCTCGGGAATAGGCTGGGCATCGGTCAGCGGGTGGTGAGCAATTGCATTGTGCATCACTTGTTTTCTTACACATTATTATTGTTAATACTATTATCATTATCACTATTATTATTATTATTGTTATTATTATATTCCTGTCTTAATAAACTGTCTTTATCTCAACTCACCGGCTTCACTTTCCCGTTTCTCTCCCCCATCCCAGAGAGGGAGGGGGGAGGGTGAGCGAACGGCTGTGTGGTGTTTAGCTGCCAGCCGGGTTAAACCACAACAGTCCTTTTGGCGCCCAACGTGGGGCACGAAGGGTTGAGATATCGACAAATCTGACCAGAGTGTGTTAAACTAAAATTGGTATAAGTATTGGACCTGCTTAATAGTTGCTAGTCACGATGTTGATTGCCTTAATCTCCAGTCTGCTGTACCTGTATTCCAAATTGAGTTTTATGGTGCGTTACTTTCTGTATGTGCTCCCTGTTGCACTGTTTATCCTTTCCGGGCCCTGGTTTAAGATTGTTATGGTACTGTGCGGTGTAACAATGGCTTATGAAATGATGAAATATCTGGTCACGACTTTAACCTGGTATTTGTACTCAGCACTGACGTCGACTCTATACTTTGGAAACCATATCTCGGAAACTATTAGCAATTACACCTATTGCCTGTTTTCGTTAGGGAGCCAATCTGTGAAGGGGACAGGGGAAGACATGTTTCCCTACCTGTTCACTCTCCCTTTCGCCTTCACCACCACCCTCTTATCCCCCGAGCTAGTTACGGTGGTTCTCCGAGATGTTGAATATCCTTGGGATACTCAGACCAGCCTGCTCTTGTTGTTATGTCTCCTGAATGCGCTTCAGGTTTTGTGGAGGGTTAAACAACTACTTAGGAATCTCATCCGGAGATCTGTCTTGAGGCGGGATAGTTGCGAGTGGCAGGGAGTGTGGGAGGATATGGGCAGGTTTCTAGAGCAGTGGTCACCTCCAGTGTTTTGGACATTCACCCCTGAACAACTGCAAAATCCTAAAAAGCTGGCGGAATGCTTGAAAAAAAGGTGTCATGACTCTGGCAGTTCCAAAGTGACACAAATCACTGTAGCATGCTGGGGTCTGGCTTGTGCCTATCGAGCTGCAATTGATGCTACTAGCAACCTAGCTCCAGCTCCTGCAGCCGCTCCAGCTCCTGCAGCCGCTCCTGCTCCTGCAGCCATTCCAGTTCCAGCTCCTGCAGCCGCTCCAGCTCCTGCAGCCGCTCCAGCTCCTGCAGCCGCTCCAGCTCCAGCTCCTGCAGCCACTCCAGCTGCAGCTCCTGCAGCCGTTCCAGTTCCAGCTCCTGCAGCCACTCCAGCTGCAGCTCCTGCAGCCATTCCAGTTCCAGCTCCTGCAGCTGCTCCAGCTGCAGCTCCTGCAGCAGCTCCAGCTCCTGCAGCTGCTCCAGCTCCTGCAGCCACTCCAGCTGCAGCTCCTGCAGCCGTTCCAGTTCCAGCTCCTGCAGCCGCTCCAGCTCCTGCAGCCGTTCCAGTTCCAGCTCCTGCAGCTGCTCCAGCTGCAGCTCCTGCAGCCGTTCCAGTTCCAGCTCCTGCAGCCACTCCAGCTGCAGCTCCTGCAGCCGTTCCAGTTCCAGCTCCTGCAGCTGCTCCAGCTGCAGCTCCTGCAGCAGCTCCAGCTCCTGCAGCTGCTCCAGCTCCTGCAGCCACTCCAGCTGCAGCTCCTGCAGCCGTTCCAGTTCCAGCTCCTGCAGCCGCGCCAGCTGCAGCTCCTGCAGCCGTTCCAGTTCCAGCTCCTGCAGCCGCGCCAGCTGCAGCTCCTGCAGCCGTTCCAGTTCCAGCTCCTGCAGCCGCGCCAGCTGCAGCTCCTGCAGCCGTTCCAGTTCCAGCTCCTGCAGCTGCTCCAGCTGCAGCTCCTGCAGCAGCTCCAGCTCCTGCAGCCGCTCCAGCTCCTGCAGCCACTCCAGCTGCAGCTCCTGCAGCCGTTCCAGTTCCAGCTCCTGCAGCCGCTCCAGCTGCAGCTCCTGCAGCCGTTCCAGTTCCAGCTCCTGCAGCCGCTCCAGCTCCAGCTCCTGCATCCGTTCTAGTTCCAGCTCCTGCAGCCGCTCCAGCTCCTGCAGCCGCTCCAGTTCCAGCTCCTGCAGCCGCTCCAGTTCCAGCTCCTGCAGCCGCTCCAGCTCCTGCAGCCGCTCCAGTTCCAGCTCCTGCAGCCGCTCCAGTTCCAGCTCCTGCAGCTGCTCCAGCTCCTGCAGCTGCTCCCACTCCTGTGTCTGGGTCAGAGAAACGAGGTGTAGCAGTGCAAGTTGACCCCGCAGAGGGTATTCCAACCCCTGTGGCAGACCCTGTGTCTGGGTTAGAGAAACGAGCTGTAGCAGTGCAAGTTGCCCCTGTAGACAAGGTGAAGAAATGGTGTAGAGGCTCAGGTCGTTTAGAACGCAAACAGTCTTCTGCTAAGTCTGGGCATAGTGAAGACGAGGCTGGGCCATCAAAGGTGCAGGAGACTGAAGATGAGGATGGGGATGTCGAAAAATCAACAGTAACTACCCGGACTCTATACCAGCGTGAGCTACGAGATGTGCGAAAAGATTTTGGTCGCTGTATAGGTGAGCAGCTTGTCACCTGGCTGCTCCGGTGCTGGGACACTGGAGCCAATTGTGTGGAATTAGAGGGCAAGGAAGCCAGGCGGCTGGGATCCCTTGCTAGGGACGCATGCATTGACAAAGCAATTGGTGATGGAGCACGATCTCGCAGCCTCTGGAGGCGTCTCCTGTCAGCTGTGCAGGAAAGGTATCCCTTCAAGGAAGAACTTGTATGTCTACCAGGCAAATGGACCACCATGGAGAAGGGAATTCAGTACCTGAGGGAATTGGCCGTACGGGAAGTAATTTATAAGGACCTAGACGACGCACAAACATCCGCAGATCCAGATGCAGTCCAGTGTACACCACCTATGTGGCGGAAGTTTGTACGGAGTGCACCATCATCATATGCCAGCTCATTGGCAATAATAGCCTGGAAAGCGGAGGAGAATCCCACAGTGAATGAAGTGGCTAAATTACTCCGGCAGTACGAAGGAAATCTCTCCTCTTCCCTACAGGCCTGTGTCTCAGCTGTGGAGAAACTCTCTGAAGAGGTCCACCAACTTAAAGAGAATTTATCTTCCCCTCCACCTGAACGAACCAGTGTCCACCAGCTAAAAGAGAATGCTTTGGAGAAACTTTCTGAAAAGATCCACCAACTTGAAGAAAGATTATCCTCCCCTCCACCTGAACGAAACAGTGTCCACCAGCTAAAAGAGAATACTTTGGAGAAACTTTCTGAAAAGATCCACCAACTTGAAGAGAGATTATTTTCCTCCCCACCTGTACAAACCAGTGTCTCAGCTATTAGGGGTAAATGTTCATCTATGCAAGGAAGACAATATAGTGGGCACACACACCGCGCCACCCTGTGGTTTTACCTACGTGACCATGGAGAGGACATGAGAAAATGGGATGGAAAATCTACTGCGACCCTAGAGGCACGGGTACGTGAATTGCAAAGGAAAACAATTGGGAAAAAGGAATTCTCTGAAAGGTTTGCTGCTCCAACTTCCAGCAGGCAGTCCTTTAAACACAGAAATGAAGATTCTGACCAGGACTAGAGGGGCCCTGCCTCCAGCCAGGGGGAGGAAAGGGACAATCGAGTTTATTGGACTGTGTGGATTCGATGGCCTGGCACGTCAGACGCACAGAAGTATAAGGCTTTGGTAGACACCGGTGCACAATGTACTCTAATGCCATCAAGCTATAAAGGGCCAGAGCCCATCTGTATTTATGGTGTGACGGGGGGATCCCAGCAGTTAACTGTATTGGAGGCTGAAGTGAGTCTAACCGGTAATGAGTGGCAAAAGCACTGTATTGTGACTGGCCCAGATGCTCCGTGCATCCTTTGTATAGACTATCTTAGAAGAGGATATTTCAAGGACCCAAAAGGGTTCCGCTGGGCTTTTGGCATAGCTGCCTTGGAGACAGAGGACATTAAACAGTTGTCTACCTTGCCTGGTCTCTCAGAAGACCCTTCTGTTGTGGGGTTGCTGAGGGTTGAAGAACAGCAAGTGCCGATCGCTACCACAACTGTGCACCGGCGGCAATATCGCACCAACCGAGACTCCCTGAGTCCCATCCATAAGCTAATTCGTCAACTGGAGAGCCAAGGAGTGATCAGCAAGACTCATTCACCTTTTAATAGTCCCATATGGCCAGTGCGAAAGTCTAATGGTGAGTGGAGACTAACAGTGGACTATCGTGGCCTGAACGAAGTCACGCCACCACTGAGTACTGCAGTGCCGGACATGCTAGAACTCCAATATGAACTGGAATCAAAGGCAGCCAAGTGGTATGCCACAACTGATATCACTAATGCATTTTTCTCCATCCCTCTAGCAGCACAGTGCAGGCCACAGTTTGCTTTCACTTGGAGGGGAGTCCAATATACTTGGAATCGGCTGCCCCAGGGGTGGAAACACAGCCCTACCATTTGCCATGGACTGATCCAGTCTGCGCTGGAGCAGGGGGAAGCTCCTGAACACCTGCAGTACATCGATGACATCATTGTGTGGGGTGACACTGCAGAAGAAGTTTTCGAGAAAGGGAAGAAAATAGTCCAAATCCTTCTGAAGGCCGGTTTTGCCATAAAACAGAATAAAGTTAAAGGACCTGCACGAGAGATCCAGTTTTTAGGAATTAAATGGCAAGATGGACGTCGTCAAATCCCAATGGATGTGATCAACAAGATAACAGCTATGTCTCCACCAACTAGCAAAAAAGAAACACAAACTTTCCTAGGTGTCGTGGGGTTTTGGAGAATGCATATTCCAAATTACAGTCTGATTGTAAACCCGCTCTACCAAGTAACCCGTAAGAAGAATGCTTTTGAATGGGGCCCTGAGCAACGACAAGCCTTTGAACAAATTAAGCAGGAAATAGTTCATGCAGTAGCCCTCGGGCCAGTCCGAACAGGACCAGATGTAAAGAATGTGCTCTACACCGCGGCCGGGGAGAATGGTCCCACCTGGAGCCTCTGGCAGAAAGAACCTGGGGAAACTCGAGGTCGACCCCTGGGATTTTGGAGTCGGGGATACAGAGGATCTGAAGCCCGCTATACTCCAACTGAAAAGGAGATATTGGCAGCATATGAAGGAGTTCGATCTGCTTCGGAAGTGGTCGGTACTGAAGCGCAGCTCCTCCTGGCACCCCGACTGCCGGTACTAGGCTGGATGTTCAAAGGAAGGGTCCCCTCTATGCATCATGCAACTGATGCTACATGGAGCAAGTAGGTTGCACTGATTACTCAGCGGGCTCGAATAGGAAACCCCAGTCGCCCAGGAATCTTGGAGGTGATTATGGACTGGCCAGAAGGCAAATACTTTGGGATATCATCAGAGGAGGAGGTGGTTCGTGCTGAAGAAGCCCCCCTGTACAACAAGCTACCGGAAAATGAGAAGAAATATGCCTTGTTCACTGACGGGTCCTGTCGTATTGTGGGAAAGCATCGGAGATGGAAAGCTGCTGTATGGAGTCCTACACGACGAGTTGCAGAAGCTGCTGAGGGAGAAGGTGAATCGAGTCAGTTTGCAGAAGTAAAAGCCATTCAGCTGGCTTTAGATATTGCTGAACGAGAAAAGTGGCCAGTTCTCTATCTCTATACTGATTCATGGATGGTAGCAAATGCCCTGTGGGGGTGGTTACAGCAATGGAAGCAGAACAACTGGCAGCACAGGGGCAAGCCCATCTGGGCTGCGGCATTGTGGCAAGATATTGCTGCCCGGGTAGAGAACCTGGTTGTAAAGGTACGCCATGTAGATGCTCATGTGCCCAAGAATCGGGCTACTGAAGAACACCAAAACAACCAGCAGGTGGATCAGGCTGCTAAGATTGAAGTGGCTCAGGTGGACCTGGACTGGCAACATAAAGGTGAATTATTTATAGCCCGATGGGCCCATGACACCTCAGGCCATCAAGGTAGAGATGCAACCTACAGATGGGCTCGTGATCGAGGGGTGGACCTGACCATGGACACTATAGCACAGGTTATTCATGACTGTGAAACATGTGCTGCAATCAAGCAAGCCAAACGGTCAAAACCTCTTTGGTATGGAGGACGATGGCTGAAATATAAATATGGAGAGGCCTGGCAGATTGATTACATCACACTCCCTCAAACCCGCAACGGCAAGCGCCACGTACTTACAATGGTGGAAGCAACCACCGGATGGCTGGAAACATATCCTGTGCCCCATGCCACCGCCCGGAACACTATCCTGGGCCTTGAAAAGCAAGTCTTATGGCGACATGGCACCCCAGAGAGAATTGAGTCAGACAACGGGACTCATTTCCGAAACAACCTTATAGACACTTGGGCCAAAGAACATGGTATTGAGTGGGTGTATCACATCCCCTATCATGCACCAGCCTCTGGAAAAGTTGAACGATACAATGGACTGTTGAAGACTACACTGAAAGCAATGGGTGCTGGGACATTCAAAAATTGGGATACACATTTGGCAAAGGCCACCTGGTTAGTCAATACCAGGGGATCTGCCAACCGAGCTGGACCTGCCCAATCAAACCTGTTACGCACTGTAGAAGGGGATAAAGTTCCTGTAGTGCACGTAAGAAACATGCTGGGTAAAACAGTCTGGGCTACTCCTGCCTCAGGAAAAGGCAAACCCATTCGTGGAATTGCTTTTGCTCAGGGACCTGGATGCACTTGGTGGGTAATGCAAAAGAATGGGGAGGTCCGGTGTGTACCTCAAGGGGATTTGATACTGGGTGAGAATAGCCCATGAGTTGAATTGTAGTATGTTAATTATTATATAATACTGTATGTCATCACTACCATGATTGCTATATATCATAGATGAAAATGGTGATTAATTAGAATGTATTGGACAGAGTGTAACCTGAGCATGACATAAATGGTATGGAATAAGGGGTGGATATCTGTCCTGGTTCCAGTTAGGACAGAGTTAAGTAGCTCATAGTAGCTGGTAGGGTGCTATGTTTTGGATTAGGATGAGAAGAGCGCTGATAACATGCTGATGTTTTAATTGTTGCAGAGCAGTGTTTACACCAGGCCAAGGACTTTTCGGCTTCTCGCTCTGTCCTGCCAGCGAGCAGGCTAGGGGTGCAGCAGGAGCTGGGAGGGGACAGACCCAGGACAGCTGACCCAAACTGGCCAAAGGGGTATTCCATACCATCTGACGTCATGCTAAACAATATATAGGGGTGGCTGACCGGGGTGGGGGGCCGGCTGCTCGGGGATAGGCTGGGCATCGGTCAGCGGGTGGTGAGCAATTGCATTGTGCATCACTTGTTTCTTACACATTATTATTATTAATACTATTATCATTATCACTATTATTATTATTGTTGTTATTATTTTATTCCTGTCTTAATAAACTGTCTTTATCTCAACTCACCGGCTTCACTTTCCCGTTTCTCTCCCCCATCCCAGAGAGGGAGGGGGGAGGGTGAGCGAACGGCTGTGTGGTGTTTAGCTGCCAGCCGGGTTAAACCACAACACACTCACAGACATTGCCTGGGTGACATGTGGCAGCGATAGCTCCTGCCGAGAGGCAAAACCCCTCTCTCAACAGAAGGGATGAGGAACAAAGCCTTCATCCCATTTGGCTGATCTCACAGTGATACCCAGGCACAAAACTGCCAGGCTGTCACCATGACTGTGGCAGCGTTCCGCTCTGTCAAGGAACTAGTAACATTTCAGGAGAATTCAGCCCTGGTGCTTATTCTGCAACTAAATGTTGCTTTTCTAACCCTGTCAGGCTTGTCATGCATACCACCTTTTCTTTGTAGTGTCTCCTTCCTATGGAGGAATAACACCAAGCACCTGTACAGGCTGAGTAGAGGGGGAAGATCACCTCCCTTGGCCTGCTGGCATCACCCTTCCTAATGCACCCCAGGATCCCGTCGGCCTTCTTGGCCACAAGGGCACACTGCTGACTCATGCTCAGCCTGCTGTCCACCAGGACTCCCAGGTCCTTCTTTGCAGAGCTGCTTTCCAGCAGGTCATTCCCAGCCTGTACTGGTGCTGGGGGTTATTCCACCCTAGGAAGGAGACAGGACCCTGCACTTGCCCTTGTTGAACTTCACGGGGTTCCTCTCAGCCTATCTCTCCAGCCTGTTGAGGTCCCTCTGTGGTATCAGCCACTCCTCCCAGCTCTGTGTCATCAGCAAAGTTTGTGAGGGTGCACTCTGTTACATCATTCACTTCACTGACGAGTAAGTTGAACAACAGAGAGGAACTTTGGCATGTCCTGCAGCCCTGCACACCCTGGTAGGGCAATTCCTGCTGCGGGAATCAGTCAGCGCAGTGTTTAGAGAGGGCCAGCCAGTGTTTGCTTTGTCTGCTTCCAAGTGTGTTCCCCAGGAGGAACCCTGCTGCCTTCCAGGAGCTGTGAGCCCAGGAGCCCCAGGGGCACATGAAGGGAGCCTGGTGGGGGGCAGAGCAAGGGAGGCCTTGGGCTGGGCCTGTGCTGCTGAGCTGGGCCGGGCTCCTGGGCCCAAGGGGAGCTCCTGGCAAGCGGGCAGCGCTGCAGAGAGCCAGCTCTGCCCAGGAGCAGCTCCTCTGCCCAGCGCAGCAGGGCTGGGGGCACTGCCTGCAGAGGCAGAGTGGGTAAAGGCAGGCAGAAGTGGCAGGATGCACAGAGCTCGCTGGGGGAGAACACTTGCCAGCCCTGACCCCGGTAAGTCTCTGGCTGGAGGGCAATGCAGCCGCAGCTCCTGGAGGAAGGAGAAGCCGCGGGTGCAGGCAGGGGTGCCCAGGGCTGTGGTGCAGAGCAGGGTCCCTGCTGTGCCCCGGGGCTGTGTGCCGGGGCAGGGCCTCTGCCGCCTGCCAGGCTCAGCACTCAGCCTGCCCGGGGAGCTGCCCAGGGCGCTGCGGGGAGAAGCTGCGGGTGGAAGGAGCCCCCCCCGGCAGGGCAGGGTCCTGCTGCTGGTGGGAGGCTGCTGCCTGGGGCAGCCTGCTCATGGCTCCACAGCACTGCAAGGGCATTTCCCAAGCATTTTTTTCAGAAGATAGGTCAAAGCAGGGATTTTCTACCGTATTTTCAGTTACCTACTCTACTTGATGGGGGGAGGGGCGGGAGGGGTGGGAACAGGGAGAAATGGAAAAGGAGACCTGAGCAATTCTGTCAGTTGTGAGCAATTATGAGCATATTGCCCAGACTCCTGAACTGTAACTTTTATGATCAGTATGTTTGTGAGCAAGCCCTGAGAATGCCTGCAACCTCTGCTCTTCCTATCAAAAGCAACAGCATCAACTTTGCTGAACCTGTCAGAGCTTTCTGACAGGTCCTTTTCTACCTGCAAAGATATACAGGCATCTAGGCTCTGTCAGACAAACAGGCAGGTTTCTGAAAAGCAAATGTTACTTCATGGAGTTTAGCATGAGTCTGTGAGCACAGACAGGGAAACAATATGAGACAAGGAAACGGTTTCCTGGAGTAAAATGTTAAGGCAGGAGGGACGGGATCAGGGAATGAGAGGAAAGTAAAGCCAGAAATGTGGGAGGGAGAATTCATCAGAAAACTGTATTATTCCCTTCAATGAAGGCACTTTCCTGTGAACAAGCTCCCTTGCCTCTTCTCCCACACAGAAAAGCCTCTGCCCTCACAGCCATGGGTCCAAGGCATGAAGCACGTCCTCTGCAGCCACAGCTCTGGCAGAGCAGAGGTGCATCTCTCCAGCCATGTGCCCATTTCCCTCTGTGGTGCAAGGGGGCTGAGAGCAACAGCCCGGTGTGTGGGCAACGCATTCTGTGAGGCTGGGGAAGGAGTTGACTTTCTCTTAATGAGAAACTGTCATTAGGACACTTGGGGTGTCCTCTTGAGCAGTGAGCTGCCCTGCAGGGTAGAAGTCTCTCCCATGCTATGATTGCATTATCTGAAAGCCACATGTAGTAGTGGAGATGCTACAGGGAAGCACATGCTGTTGGGCTTGAGAAATGAATGATAGGTGTCCTTGGCTAGAAGTGTGATGCTGAGACCTTGCTTAGATACCTTAAGAAAGGCTGGTCACTGAGGGATGGACAGCGGGTTCCTCTGCTCTTACCAGTGTCTGGCTTCCAGGGTAACCTGGGATTGTGATGGCCCTCCATCAGCAAAAGCTACAACCTCAGGGCAGTTGGGATCAAGCCCAGCTAGCTCCCATCACCTTACACCAAACTGCAGAGAATCTCTTTAACTCTCAGGCCTCGCAGCCATTCAGAAATGCTGCAGAATTTGTCACTGTCTTTTATTTCTTCAGCAGGTACTGATGTTCAGGAGCAGCACCAGATGTCCAACAGCAGCTACATCAGCGAGTTCCTCCTCCTGCCATTCGCAGACACGCGGGAGCTGCAGCTCCTGCACTTTGTGCTCTTCCTGGCCATCTACCTGGCTGCCCTCCTGGGCAACGGCCTCATCCTCACCGCCGTAGCCTGCGACCACCGCCTCCACACCCCCATGTACTTCTTCCTCCTCAACCTCGCCCTCCTTGACTTGGGCTGCCTCTCTATCACCGTCCCCAAAGCCATGGCCAATTCCCTTCATGATACCAGGGCCATTTCCTATGCAGGATGTGTTGCCCAGGTCTTTCTGATTGTCTTCTTGTTTTCAGCAGAATATTCTCTTCTCACTATCATGGCCTACGACCGTTATGTTGCCATCTGCAAGCCCCTGCACTACGGGACCCTTCTGGGCATCAGAGCTTGTGCCCAGATGGCAGCAGCTGCATGGGGCAGTGGGGTTCTCTATGCTCTGCTGCACACTGCCAATATATTTTCCCTGCCCCTCTGCCAAGGCAATGCTGTGGACCAGTTCTTCTGTGAAATCCCCCAGATCCTCAAGCTCTCCTGTTCACAGTCCTTCCTCAGTGAAGTTTGGGTTCTTGTGGGTAATGTTTTCATCGACTTTGGGTGTTTTGTATTCATTGTGCTCTCCTATGTTCAGATCATCAGGGCCGTGCTGAGGATGCCCTCTGAGCAGGGGCGGCACAAAGCCTTCTCCATGTCCTCCCTCACCTGGCTGTGGTCTCTCTCTTTATCAGCACTGTCATGTTTACCTACCTGAAGCCCCCCTCCATCTCCTCCACATCCCTAGACCTGGTTGTGGCAATTCTGTACTCGGTGGTACCCCCAGCAGTGAACCCCTTCATCTACAGCATGAGAAACCAGGAGCTGAAAGTTGCACTGAACAAAGTGATTTCATTGACATTTTTCACTGGTGGTAAACTTCTCATCTGTCTCCACAAATGACTCACAGTATATTCATTGTATATTCAGTACATTCCTGTGTGTTGTATTATTATTGTTATTGTTATTATTATATTATATTATTTTTGTTGTTGTTGTTAAGTATCATTGTGATGTTCCTACACACATTTGGCTTTGTCTCATTTCATCTGAAACATCAACCTGCTCTCTTTCTCTGTAGCCCCTATAAAATATGTGTGCCACTGGGACTGAGCTGACTCTCCCATAGTGTCTGTTTGATATCTCGGCTTCTACAGGCAAATGAGATGCCTGCAGTCTCCATGGAGGAAATGTGGACCCAGCGGGCACAGGGAAGGTGGGTCTGGAAAAGGATTCATGTCATCCTCAGGCACAAAGGCATGGTACAAAGCTGCACCAGGGGAGGTTCAGACTGGACATCAGGAAAAATTTCCTTACTATGAGGGTGGTCAGACAGTAAAGACTATCCCCACACCCACAGGGCCCTCAAGCCAGGTGTGTCAGGGCACAGATTCAGCCCAGCTTGTAGCATGAACAAAAAGGAGAAACTGCCCGAGAAAGCTACCACCAGCCCCCGCCCCTCACAGTTCCCAGCACCAGCCTTCCACCACGGTTTGGGGAGGGCCGGTTGCTGAAATGTGAGCACCTCCATCCTCCTGCTGGGCTCAGGGCCTGTACCGGGGGAACGGCCAGCCCAGCCTGGTCCCTCTCTGGGCCCAGAGCCCAGCCAGCCCCAGGGCAGGGCTGTCTGCGAACCCCTGTGTGGGACATGCTGGGGCTGGGACAAGGCTGGGTGAAGGGGGGGAGGCTGCTAAAGCAGAAGGGCAGTGGGGGGCTGGGGCAGTGAGGGCTGGCAGGGGGCTGTGCTGGGGGAACATTTCCTTATAGACAGGGTGAGAGAATACAATTAAACAACTTGTGGGTTGAGGTAAGGGGCAGGAAACCGTTCACAATTACTGTCACAGCAAGACAGACTTGGCTTGAGGAGAATTAATGTCATTTAATGCGAATTAGTAAGAGTCTAGAGCAGTGACAACTAAGAGCCAACAAAAAACAACTTCACCCCCCACTGCACTTCCTTAACCTCCTCCCCGCCGAGTGATGCATGGGGATGAGGAATGAGGGTTGTGGTCAGTCCATAACACTTCATCTCCATCCTCACCCTCTTCCGCTGCTCCAGGGTAGGGCAGGGTGGGGTCTCTCCCTCCCATGGGATGCAGTTCTTCCCAAACCGATCCAAGATGACTTTTCCACAGACTGCAGTTCTTAAGACGTTAGCCAACATGGATCCGTACAGAGCTGGGGAAAGTCCTTCGGAAGTGGTCCGCTCCAGTGTCAGCTCCTCCATATGGGCTGCAGCTCCCGCCAGAAATCTTGGTCCCGTGTGGGCTCCTCTCCAATGGCTGCAGCCTCCTTCAGGCCACATCCACCTGCTCCACATGGGCTCCTCCACGGGCTGCAGGGGAACTTCTGCTCTGGTGCCTGGAGCACCTCCTGCCCTCCTTCTGCGCTGACCTTGGTGTCTGCAGGGCTGCTTCTCTTACATTTTCTCACTCCTCTGCCAGCTGCTGCTGCACAGAGTATTTTTACACTTTCAAAAAAATTTTATCACAGAGGCACAACCAGCATCGCTCATTGGCTCAGCTTTTGGCCAGCAGCCGGCAGGTTCCTTTTCAAGCTGGAGGAACTGGCTCTGATCTGAACTGGGGCAGCTCGTCCTTAAACAAGGGAAATGCCCTTGCAGGATAGGCTGCTTTGAAGTAGCAGGTCCCACCATTGCAGCCTGGGAACTGTACATTACTAATTATAACTAGAAAAGAGAAAAGGCAGTAAGAAGGAAGCTTGTGCCATTTGAACCACGTGGTCTGCCTGATGTGATTCACAGGATCACCTAGAGAAACAGATGAGAAGGTAAAGAATGCACAGAGGTATGCGTTTGGCCATGTTCATGCCTTGTGTACACATCTGTGTGTGTATGAGATGGTGTTTGTGTGCTTGTGCATACACTTGTGTGTATTTGCCTGTGTGCAGAACAGGGCTGAGACTTCTGGGGCAATGTCTCCAGGCTCCTGATGCAAGAAGATGCTGGGCCTGATTTCAGGACTGAGGGTCATTTCTTGAGGGCCCCACAGACACAGAGAAGGTGAAAGGGGCCTTAACATATTAGTAATACACTCCCTTTTCCTGGGCGGCATGCAGAGGCATCCAGCCATGGACAGGCCCAAGGAGAGGGATCGTCCTTCCTGTGGTCGCAGCTGCACTCCAGTCCCTGGGGTGGACCCGAGCTGAGGACTTGCTGAGGACTTTTGGGCTCAGGTTCAGCACACAGGTTGGAGGAGACTGTCACATGGACATGTGCTAGACTCAGACTGAGGAACAGAAGCAAACTGGTATGGCTGCTGTGTCGTGCTTCCATCCCTAGAAGCCCTGGCACAGGGCCCCAGACTTGGCTTTCGATGCCACCATTCAGGAAAGATTATGGAGTTATGAGATGCAGAGCAGAGGACACCAGTCCTTCTTCAGCCACTTCCCAACCTAGTGCAGCACCAGGAAAACTGGATTTCTGGCTCATCTACCCTAACTCATGAGCATGCATTGGGGTACCCACAGTCCAGACCTTGTCTTGATTAGGTGAACACCAGTATTTGAGACAACTTCCAGCCAAGGTCAGCTCCCATCTGATCTCTCCCCATCCCTCCTCTCACCTCTCCAGATGTCTCTGGCCACCTCCCCATGCTCCCCACAGGGCCCTGAGCTGGTGGTGCTCTGAGCAGACCAAGCAGGCTGTGGTGCCCAAGAGGTGACCGCACGCTGGCTGAGCTGCACACGGCGGGAAGTAGACCCAGATGGGTTGGGATCACTGTTGCTAATCCTGCTTTTTATGGTGTGTAGTTCTGGCAGGTGCTCAGAAAGAGCAAGGGACATTGCCAAGGACCTAGGGGGTTTCCAGGTGTCTTTCTAAATCCAGCTGGTGGTACTTTGTGAGGGTGACAGGAATCCCTCTCCATCCTCCCTTCCCTGTGCATGCTGGTTCTTCACTGAATTGCCCAGGAACTGCGATGCTCTTCTTTGCCTGAGGACATCAAAAGCTATGTAAGAGTGAGCTCTGACCTGTTGTTAGACATATGTTTATTGAACGTCAAGAGTAAACAGAGCAATGTAATTCCTCAGGAGAAGTAGGATATTTTTCTAAGAGTGTAATAAATGCAAATGATACCAAAGTTAACAATTACAATAATGATATGAAAGAAGGACCAGGCCTGCATGGAGATACTAAATTAAGTCATTTCTGGAAAAAGAAGGGAAATTTTTCACTATTGAGAACTATCCATAAAATCACTTTCCTAATGTCACCCTTGAGCTCCTGGTTCTTTATGCTGTAGATGAAGGGGTTCAGTGTTGGAGGCACCACGGAGTACAGAACTGCTACCACCAGGTTCAGGGATGGAGAAGAGATGGAGGGGGGCTTCAGGTAGGCAAACACAGCTGTGCTGAGAAACAAGGAGACCACAGCCAGGTGAGGGAGGCACATGGAAAAGGCTTTGTGCCGTCCCTGCTGAGAGGGGATCCTCAGCACAGCCCTGAAGATCTGTACATAGGAGAAAAGAATGAAAACAAAACACCCCAAAAAGAGAACAACACTAAATGTGAGAAGCTGAATTTCCCTGAGGTAGGAATGTGAACATGAGAGCTTGAGGATGGAGGGGATTTCACAGAAGAATTGGTCCACAGCATTGCCCTGGCAGAGGGGCAGCGAAAATGTATTGGCAGTGTGCAGCAGAGCATTGAGAACCCCACTGCCCCAGGCAGCTGCTGCCATCTGGGCACAAGCTCTGCTGCCCAGGAGGCTCCCGTAGTGCAGGGGCTTGCAGATGGCAACGTAGCGGTCATAGGACATGATGGTGAGAATAAAATACTCTGCTGACATAAGACAGGGAAAAAGAAAGATCTGAGCAACACATCCTGCATAGGAGATGGCCCTGGTGTCCCAGAGGGAATTGGCCATGGCTTTGGGGAGAGTGGTGGAGATGCAGCCCAGGTCGAGGAGGGCGAGGTTGAGGAGGAAGAAGTACATGGGGGTGTGGAGGCGGTGGTCGCAGGCTACGGCGGTGAGGATGAGGCCGTTGCCCAGGAGGGCAGCCAGGTAGATGGCCAGGAAGAGCGCGAAGTGCAGGAGCTGCAGCTCCCGCGTGTCTGCGAATGGCAGGAGGAGGAACTCGCTGATGGAGCTGCTGTTGGGCATCTGATCCTCCTGGGAATGGGGATTTGCTGCCTCTGAATAGGGAGGCCTGTCGAAGGAGAAAAAAGAATTAAAATGCTATGGTAGACCTCTGTAAGGAAAACCTTCTGCATTTCTTGTAGAAACCTGAAAAAAATTGCCTCTTCACTTTCGGGAAGACTGGTCCTCTGTTTGATCTCAAATTGGTGCTTCAGGACTCAAGGCACCCTGCAGGAGATGGTCCTGCCGTAGGGCAATATATAAATGGAACATGGGGTGGTCTCAGATGAAGTGTGCTTGGCAAAATTAGGAGTTTGTCAGCATTCTTTCTCAAAATTCATTCTACCGCAGAGCAAGGATTTTTGCATAATGTTTTGCTCTGCTTCTTTATACTTGTCCTCCCACACCTGAGAGGTGTATTTAAGGCATAAACCCTTGGCAATTGTACTGCCTAACAAAGGAAATCTTGTGGTCCTGAAGAGGGAAAGGGACTGTCCTTCAAGGCAGAGTGAGGACAGCTGGTGTGTCTATCACTCCTGGTCTCAGCTGCCCTGTGCAGGCACCTCTGGAGGATGGTCGCACTCAGGTGTTCCCCTGAAAAGAACCTGAATGCTGCTGAGAGCAGAGGAATCCAGGTTCAAAGTGCAGATCTCCAAACCCCTCACCCATCTCATTGCACCTGAGGAGGATCTCAGCTCTCTGCTCTTCTCCAGGGACAGGGAGGGATCATAACAGCTGCCCACATACAGCCATCCACCAGCATTTCTATGGCCTTAGGGCTGACGTGTCTTCTCCATGGGGATGCTAGATAACACAGAGCTGCTAGAGCACAGCTGTGGTCTTGTGCATGGCAGCCTGCAGCCCAGCCAAAGCCCCATGTAAAGAGTCAAATTTCCTTAGATGTGGTCTCCTGAAGGGAGAGTCAGCTCCTTCCCCACACACAGCATTTCCCAGAGACCCAACAGTTAGGAGGGAACGTGGAAGCCTTTTATTCATGGACATACTGAAGAGATAGGAACATCATCACCAGTTTTTGAGCTGCACACGAATTCTCATCCCCAAAACTCTAGTGAATCAAAAGAAACTCATGACATTATGTCCTGGTTCCAGTTAGGACAGAGTTAATTTTTCCTCATAGTAGCTGGTAGGGTGCTATGTTTTGGATTAGGATGAGAAGAGCGCTGATAACATGCTGATGTTTTAATTGTTGCAGAGCAGTGTTTACACCAGGCCAAGGACTTTTCGGCTTCTCGCTCTGTCCTGCCAGCGAGCAGGCTAGGGGTGCAGCAGGAGCTGGGAGGGGACAGACCCAGGACAGCTGACCCAAACTGGCCAAAGGGGTATTCCATACCATCTGACGTCATGCTAAACAATATATAGGGGTGGCTGGCCGGGGTGGGGGGGCCGGCTGCTCGGGGATAGGCTGGGCATCGGTCAGCGGGTGGTGAGCAATTGCATTGTGCATCACTTGTTTCTTACACATTATTATTATTAATACTATTATCATTATCACTATTATTATTATTGTTGTTATTATTTTATTCCTGTCTTAATAAACTGTCTTTATCTCAACTCACCGGCTTCACTTTCCCGTTTCTCTCCCCCATCCCAGAGAGGGAGGGGGGAGGGTGAGCGAACGGCTGTGTGGTGTTTAGCTGCCGGCCGGGTTAAACCACAACACATTATTATTAGATGAGAAAAGAAGCTAAGGAGTTTGTATGAAGAAGGCGTCGGCAGGGCAGGTGCCCAAATCCCCTGTCCCATGTTGCTTCTGGGAGCAGCTCCCGCTCACTCCCTGCTCATGGCTCTACTGCCTGCAGCTGTCCCTGCCTGCAGCTGGGTCTCTGTCCCCACGCCTCCTGCCTGCAGGTCACAGCCCCCATCCCACCCGCTGGGTGCTCAGCTCTGCCCTGCAGACACCTCCTGGCAGCAGGGCTCTGCCCAGGGGCAGCTCGCTGGGGGCACGTCCCAGAGACCAGGTCACACAGACCCTGCTGACACTGCACGTGTGGTGGTGGAGCTTTTTCTGGGCTGAGGGGCAGGCAAGGGAATTGTTGGGGGTCTTGTAACCCTCAGTGGGAAGGCTTAGGCGTATAAGACTCTTCTTGGAAAAAGCAGCCTCTATATCTACTCCCACAGAGACAAAAAAGAAAAAACTGAAAGCAAATAGTCTGGAAAGCTGAGCCTAAAGTATCTAACCCCTTAATGTCTTCTCACCTTAGATATATCCCAGTTGTGCTGTGGAACTGAAAGCAGCCTGCCCCAGGCAGCAGCCTCCCGCCAGCAGCAGGACCCTGCCCTGCCCTGCCGGGGGGGCTCCTTCCACCCGCAGCTTCTCCCCGCAGCGCCCTGGGCAGCTCCCCGGGCAGGCTGAGTGCGGAGCCTGGCAGGCGGCAGAGGCCCTGCCCCGGCACACAGCCCCTGGGGCACAGCAGGGACCCTGCTCTGCACCACAGCCCTGGGCACCCCTGCCTGCACCCGCGGCTTCTCCTTCCTCCAGGAGCTGCGGCTGCATTGCCCTCCAGCCAGAGACTTACCGGGGTCAGGGCTGGCAAGTGTTCTCCCCCAGCGAGCTCTGTGCATCCTGCCACTTCTGCCTGCCTTTACCCACTCTGTCTCTGCAGGCAGTGCCCCCAGCCCTGCTGCGCTGGGCAGAGGAGCTGCTCCTGGGCAGAGCTGGCTCTCTGCAGCGCTGCGCGCTTGCCAGGAGCTCCCCTTGGGCCCAGGAGCCCGGCCCAGCTCAGCAGCACAGGCCCAGCCCAAGGCCTCCCTTGCTCTGCCCCCCACCAGGCTCCCTGCACATGGCCCTGAGGCTCCTGGGCTCACAGCTCCTGGAAGGCAGCAGTGCCCCTCCTGGGGAACACACTTGGAAGCAGACAAAGCAAACACTGACTGGCCCTCTCTAAGCATCATACTGACTTATTCCTGCAGCAGGAATTGCCCTGCCAGGGTGCGCAGGGCTGCGGGACGTGCCAAAGTTCAACTCTGTTGTTCAACTTACTCATCAGTGAAGTCAATGATGTAACAGAGTGCACCCTCAGCAACATTGCTGATGACACAAAGCTGGGAGGAGTGGCTGATACCACAGAGGGACCTGGACATTCTGGAGAGATTGTCTGAGAGGAACCCCACGAAGTTCAACAAGGGCAAGTGCAGGGTCCTGTCTCCTTCCTAGGGCGGAATAACCCCCAGCGCCAGTACAGGCTGGGAATGACCTGCTGGAAAGCAGCTCTGCAAAGAAGGATCTGGGAGTCCTGGTGGACAGCAGGCTGAGCATGAGTCAGCAGTGTGCCCTTGTGGCCAAGAAGGCCGACGGGATCCTGGGGTGCATTAGGAACAGTGTCACCAGCAGGCCAAGGGAGGTGATCCTCCCCCTCTACTCAGCCTGTACAGGTGCTTGGTGTTATTCCTCCCTAGGAAGGAGACACCACAAAGAAAAGGTGGTATGCATGAGAAGCCTGACAGGGTTAGAAAAGCAGCGTTTAGTTGCAGAATAAGCACTAGGGCTGGATTCCCCTGAAAAGCTACCAGTTCCTTGACAGAGCGGCACACTGCCACAGTCATGGTAACAGCCTGGCAGCTTTGCGCATGGGTATTATTGAGATCAGTCAAATGGGATGAAGGCTTTGTTCCTCATCCCTTCTGTTGAGAGAGGGGTTTTGCCTCTCGGCAGGAGCTAGCGCTGCCACATGTCACCCAGGCAATGTCTCTGAGTGGCATCTGCCCTTGGGGCCCAGAGATGTGCAAAGCCTTGTTTGTCTTGCTTTCCAATATCCACTGGCATTCCATCCAAGCTAAGCAACCCAAGGCCTTCTCCAGAGCTGGTCATCACGGAAAGGCACTTCTGGGACTCCTTGCAACAGCCTGCAGTAATGCTGCCATTGCTTATGTCAATTGTGGGTGCCTGGAGTGTTTTGGACTCTTCTAGAGGTGAGTTTGAAGTATGGGAATGCTTTATACAAACACAAAAGAGCTTTGACATGTTGGCTTGTGCTCAGTGACTTCTGAGCTAGAGCACTGCAGGTTATTGAATCAAAGACTGGAGTGTGTGGAGTGCATCCAGTGTCCTAGAGCCACTCACACACTGGCTGATACTGACTTGGTTACTGAAAATACAGTCTGGTTGGGGTCTTCAGCTTCCCAGATGTCTGCCGGAAAGACAACACAGCAGAGAGGAAATAGTCTAGGAGGTCTCTGGAGTGTGTGGAAGATGAGCAGGGGAGGTCCCAGTCAACTGTGGGTTAGCAAATGTGACGCCCAAGTTCCAGTGGATTCCTGGAGATAACTACACTTGAAATGGCCATTGAGACCCCCAAGAAAATCATGTTGGTCCATCTGCGATAAACTCAGGCTGAAAGACTCAAGAGCAGGTGAATTTGAGTGGCTGTGGCAGAGCCCAGCAGCCTGCCCCAGTCTGGGAATATGTCCCCTTCCAACTAGGGAAATTAAAAGGGATTAATATGAACAGACCCATCAGGTCAATCTGCATAATACGGAGAAGTAATAGTTCTTGTGCTGTAGGTGCAGCAGGCAGGAGGCCTTGGATTGGGCCTCAGAAGACTCAAGCAGATCTCATGCAGTTCATCCATGAGCTAAGACAAACAGTGTGAGCAGAGCGAAGGACACCGAGTGGTGCCCTACCATGAAGGAAGATGCAGAGCACAGCTGTAAGAGGCGTCTTTCTTCTGCCACGACCGACGCAGGTTCGTCTGAAGTGAAAGCCCCAGCCCAGGACCCATGGAGTGAAGGTCCCTGGGCACAACTGCAGAAAGACTTTGCAAGACCTCTGCCAGTGACAGCTTGAAACACCAAATGCATCTTGGCAGTAGTACGTCCTTTTGGCACAGGGGCAGATGTCCTCCCTGGCAACACCAACACCGAGGCCACCACTGCAAAGCTGCTGCGTGACACCGAATGCGTGACACCCCGGGGTCCAGAGAGGGGAGAGGGGAAGGGGAGAGGCAGGCTGTGGGGAGGGGGCTGGAGTGAGGTCACTGCCACTGCAGCAGCCTGACTGGCCCTCAGAAGGGCTGGCCGGCAGGCACTATGACATCATCCCGCGCATCAGAGAGCCCCTGGGCAGAAATGACGTCACTGCAGAGGGGAGGGCGAGGGGCTGGCAGAGCCCCATCGAGGGGCTGGCTGTGGGTCCCCGCTGCTACAGCCACCTGACGGCGCGGGGCAGGCAGGAGGGCAGGCAGGGCTCGTGGCCGCCTTGCTCAGGACGAGCCCTGGGCGAGCTGTGTGGGAAATCTGTGCCTTAGCTCCAGCAAAAGCTCTTCTCTTTGCTCTTGACTTTTCTCAATAACACCACTTCCAGGTGAGCTCTGCCCTTGCTAAAACCATACCTCCACCTCCACCATAAATTTCTGTTTTGGAGCCTGTCCTTGCTGCCAAACCCTGGCAGATCCTTTGTGGCCCCTCTCAGCACCCTGTTACTGTAACGTCCCAGTCCCACTGCCCCACACATGCTCCCACAGCCGTGCTGCCAAGGCACCGCACATGGCAGTGCACATTCAGGGCTGGGTCAAGCTCCCCCTGTTACAATCCCAATGGCACCCTCAGGGTCCCTTCCTGCCATGGCCCTCCTGCCTTTGCAACCTCCTCCAGCCCATGGCCCCTGCCCTGCCCCAGCCACATCCCATGGGGGCCTCTGCAGACAGGCCTGCTCCAGGTCTGCAGGGCTCTGGGCCAGGACAGAGGCCAGCACAGCTGGCCGTTCCCCCAACACAGACCCTGAGCACGGTTCTCCCACCTCCCTGATCTCTGCCCACCTCCCTGCCTTCATCCCAGTCCAGTGGCAGCAGCCCCAGGGCAGTGCCCACCGCAGGCTGCTTCAGGGCCCTGGGCACTGCCACCACAGCCCCAGCCCCTCTGAAGGGCACAGAAGCTCTTGGGGGCACAGAGGGCTCAGCCCCGCAGATGGGTATTTCATGGCACAAGCGTACAGAGGTCAGTGTCCCCTGCTGTGTCCCCTGCTCTCTTCTGCAACAGATCCCCAAGAGGCCTGCAGACCTTCCTGCTCAGAAGGCATCCTCAGCACAGCCCTAAAGATCTGCACATAGCTGATGGACTCTCCAGGCAGCTTCACATTTATGTCCTGGAGGATGTCCTCTGCCCTGCCCCATGTGGGACAATCATGCCTATGTACCTCAGTGACCATCTCTGCTGTCATTAGACACCAACACGTTGCTCTTAAATCCTATGCTTGGTCTCTCCCAAATCCATGCAGCAACAGGCCTGCCGGGGAGCAAGTGCACAGCCCTGATTTTGGCACAAGCTGTGAAAGAAGAGTGAAGTGTTCAGACTGCACTATTAAGATCCTGTTTTATTAAGCAGATACTAAAACAGTCAGTGCTGACCTTCTGTAAGACACATTTATAGAGCCTCCAGAGTAAACAGAGCAGTGTCATTCCTCATTAGAAATGAGACATCTGCAAACATTTCTCTAAGAACATAAATGCTAATGATACTAAAAATAACAATGAAAATATACATATGAAACAAGGCTGAGGCCTTCATGGGGATAGGAAAGTCACTTGTGTAGAAAGAGGGAAAATCTATCACTACTCAGAAAGATCCATGAAATCATTTGTCTAATGGCACCCTTGAGCTCCTGGCTTCTCATGCTGTAGATGAGGGGGTTCAGTGTTGGGGGCATGACCGAGTACAGAACTGCCACCACCAGGTCAGAGGACGGGGAGGAGATGGAGGGGGGCTTCAGGTAGGCAAAAATGGCTGTGCTGAGAAAAAGAGAGACCACAGCCAGGTGAGGGAGGCACGTGGAAAAGGCTTTGTGCCGGCCCTGCTCAGAGGGCATCCTCAGCACGGCCCTGAAGATCTGCACGTAGGAAAAAACAATGAAAACAAAACATCCAGATGTCAAACAAGCACTAAACAGAAGCACCCAGACTTCCCCGAGGTAGGAGTTAGTGCAGGAGAGCTTGAGGATCTGGGGAATTTCACAGAAGAACTGGTTCAAGGCATTGCCTTGGCAGAGGGGCAGAGAAAATGTACTGGCAGTATGCAACAGAGCATAGAGAACCCCATTGCCCCAGGCAGCTGCTGCCATCTGGGCACAAGCTCTGCTGCCGAGGAGGCTCCCGTAGTGCAGGGGCTTGCAGATGGCAACGTAGCGGTCATAGGCCATGATGGTGAGAACTGAAAATTCAGTTCCAATAAAGAAGACAAACAGAAAGACCTGTGCAGCACATCCTGCATAGGAAATGGCCCTGGTGTCCCAGAGGGAATTGGCCATGGCCTTGGGGAGAGTGGTGGAGATGCAGCCCAGGTCGAGGAGGGCGAGGTTGAGGGGGAAGAAGTACATGGGGGTGTGGAGGCGGTGGTCGCAGGCTACGGCGGTGAGGATGAGGCCGTTGCCCAGGAGGGCAGCCAGGTAGATGGCCAGGAAGAGCGCGAAGTGCAGGAGCTGCAGCTCCCCCGTGTCTGCGAATGGCAGGAGGAGGAACTCACTGATGGAGCTGCTGTTGGACATATGCTGCCTGTTGGGTATGGGGATCTGTACAGGTAGTAAAAGACAATGAAAAGTTAGGACAGGCTTCTCCAAGTGAAACCTATACCATTTCTTGTAGACCCTCCCCCTGCCATACTTAAAGGCTTTTCCTTTCTCTACTGGAATCTTTCATTCAGCTCCACGACATGAGCTTCATTTTAAAGGTTCAGTGCGCCATGAGGAGCAGGGGCCTTTGCTCCTGGGCTCTTGAGAGAATCAGTCCTTACTCAGTGCAGCGAGTACACGGCAACATGGCAGCTGGGAAAGGTTTTATTTTCAGAGTTTGTCAGATGAAATCCTTTCTTACACAGAAGGCCATGTCAGCATCTGCATTCCAGTGCTACAGAATGTAGTTGACAGAAAGGAGTTTCAGGGGCAATTTTTTCTACATATCCTTTTCCCTCTCTTCACGCCCAAGCAGTGTTCTCTACAGTCAGAAATACTGAGGATTTCTGCTGCACTCACCATGAACGGTTGTGAGACCTGAGAGGCAAAGTATTCCCTTTGGCTCAGAGCAGGGTGAGGGGAGTTGGCTGGGCTTGTTCCCACCTGCCCTGAGTGTGCAGCTTTTGCAGATGGAGGACAATCACATTTCTGTTACCCAGAAAGACGCCAGACGCTGCTGAGAGAAGAGGAATCCACTGCCAATTCCTCAATGCCCAGCCTTTGTCAAGGTACCTGAGCAAGGTCTCAGCACCACACCTCCTGCCCAGGACACCTAACGTTCATTTCACCAGCCCAATAGTATGTCCTTGCATTTAGCATCTCCTCTACTACGTATGCCTTCCAGATTGTCCTGGTTCCATTTAGGACAGAGTTAATTTTTCCTCATAGTAGCTGGTAGGGTGCTATGTTTTGGATTAGGATGAGAAGAGCGCTGATAACATGCTGATGTTTTAATTGTTGCAGAGCAGTGCTTACACTAAGCCAAGGACTTTTAAGCTCCTCGCTCTGTCCTGCCAGCGAGCAGGCTGGGAGTGCAGCAGGAGCTGGGAGGGGACAGACTCAGGACAGCTGACCCAAACTGGCCAAAGGGGTATTCCATACCATCTGACGTCATGCTAAACAATATATAGGGGTGGCTGGCCGGGGTGGGGGGCGCCGGCTGCTCGGGGATAGGCTGGGCATCGGTCAGCGGGTGGTGAGCAATTGCATTGTGCATCACTTGTTTCTTACACATTATTATTATTAATACTATTATCATTATCATTATTATTATTATTATTGTTATTATTATATTCCTGTCTTAATAAACTGTCTTTATCTCAACTCACCAGCTTCACTTTCCTGTTTCTCTCCCCCATCCCAGAGAGGGAGGGGGGGAGGGTGAGCGAACGGCTGTGTGGTGTTTAGCTGCCAGCCGGGTTAAACCACAACACAGATATTACAAACATACTATGGGAAAGATTTCTATCCTGCAGGGCAGCTCACAGCTCGAAAGACCAAGAGGGCAGCGACATTTTTTTTAGGTGTGAGAGGAGGCTAGGAGGTAGGATCACAGGAAGCAGTCTTTACTGAATGGAAAAATATGGAGTTTTCTGATGAATTAGCCCTGTGACAGGTTTTACGATTTACCTTTCTCTCATTCCTTGATCATATCCCTGATGACTGAAGGTTTTATTTCTGGGAGCTGTTTCCTTGTCTCAAGTGTTATTCCTGTTTCTGCTCAAAGCCTCAACCCAATCTCTGTGCAGTAATCTTTGCCCTTCGGCGAATTCCTGTATGCAGGGGACTGGCTAGTTGCATATGCATGTTTACAGGTGGAAAAGAACCTGTAGAAATGCCTGGATGGGTTCAGCAAAGATGATGCTGTTGCTATTGATAGGAAGAGGAAAGGCTGAAGGCAGTTCCGGGGCAGCTCACAAACCTACTGATCATCAGTATCACAGTTCAGGAATCTCAGCAATATGCTCATACTTGACAGCTCCTTTCCCATTTCTCCCTGTTTCCCGTCCCCATCCAGTAGAGTAGGTAACTGACAAGAGGGCAGAATATTCCTAATTGGACTTTTCTTGTGAAAAACTTAACTGGAAAATGCCACTGTGTGCTGTATAACTGTGAGCAGGCTGCCCCAGGCAGCCACCTCCCGCCAGCAGCAGGACCCTGCCCTGCCGGGGGGCTCCTTCCACCCGCAGCTTCTCCCCGCAGCGCCCTGGGCAGCTCCCCGGGCAGGCTGAGTGCTGAGCCTGGCAGGCGGCAGAGGCCCTGCCCCGGCACACAGCCCCTGGGGCACAGCAGGGACCCTGCTCTGCACCACAGCCCTGGGCACCCCTGCCTGCACCCGCGGCTTCTCCTTCCTCCAGGAGCTGCGGCTGCATTGCCCTCCAGCCAGAGACTTACCGGGGTCAGGGCTGGCAAGTGTTCTCCCCCAGCGAGCTCTGTGCATCCTGCCACTTCTGCCTGCCTTTACCCACTCTGTCTCTGCAGGCAGTGCCCCCAGCCCTGCTGCGCTGGGCACAGGAGCTGCTCCTGGGCAGAGCTGGCTCTCTGCAGCGCTGCGCGCTTGCCAGGAGCTCCCCTTGGGCCCAGGAGCCCGGCCCAGCTCAGCAGCACAGGCCCAGCCCAAGGCCTCCCTTGCTCTGCCCCCCACCAGGCTCCCTGCCCATGGCCCTGGGGCTGCAGGGGAACCTGCTGGGAAACAGCCTGAAGGGATCCCTGGGCTTCCCTCCCTCCCCTGGGCACACACACTTCACAACAGAGTCATTTCTCCTAGCAGAAAATGAATTAGCTGTAACAATAACTTCTTTATGTCCCAGTATCAGTTTGGACATGAAGTCATGGTGGGGGACATTTCTTCCTCCTCGTGGCCACTTCCAACCTTCCGAGATGCACTTTGTGCTGTGTTTTTTGCTTTTTTTCTGTTTTTTTTTTTTTTTTCCTCCTGCTGTTCCCTACTACCAAAGAAAGCTCCATCAAGGTTGAAACCTCTCCTAAAGTAGGCATCCCAACATATCAGCATAATTGCTGCCTGTCAACCAACCAGACACGAGTCACCTCACCAGCATCTTCCAAGAAATGGAGCTGTTGCTGTCCTTGCACTTCTTGGCTGGACACACCCAAGCCTTGTGCCTCCTGCTGTCCAGTCATGGACTCAAGCAGAAGGGACAGCACAACCCATATGCGGGCCTTCTTTCTGCCTGGGTCCTCCTGGCTATGTAGGCAGAGGGGATCGCACAGTCAGCAAGCCAACCAGGTGCCTTCTGCTGGCCTACCAGGGCCACTGGCAGATGTCAGCCAAAAAGTACAGATCCCAGGGAGAAGGCAAGGGTGACCTGTCAGCTACTTCAGACAGAAGTGACCTCACAGTCCCTTTCCGTGACACGTTCCTGCTGCTGCCCTATCATCTGCAGAGACAGAAGTGACCTCACAGTCACTGTCCCAGTCACATTCCTCCTGCTGGGGCAGGGGATCCTGAGGCAGAGCTGAGCTCATCAGAGCATTCCCACCCATCTCCTCCTTGTGTTTGACGAGCTGATCAGATCCACGGCCCCTCACATTCATCTTTGAATGCCATGTGAGTGCACAGCAACCTCACGGCTCCTGCCCTGCCCCAAGGGGGTAAGCGCCTAAAGTTAAGGGTTAGGAGAGGGGTTGAAGGTGAGGAGGTTAATGCACAGGAACAGGGGCTTTGGGTGTTAGTTGTTCATGTATGGCATTAGGGACTAGAGCTCACTTTTCTGGGTTAGAGATTAAGGAAAATCTAGTGGAAGGGTTTGGTGTTCTGCTTGTGGTGTGACCTCTGTGGTTAGGGTATGGACAAGCTTTGCGGTTTAGGGTTTTGTTTAGGTCTGTTAAGAAGTTGTCCAGGGTTAAACAGAGCATTTCAGTGCTGATATTAAGGGCAGGGATCAAGGTAAGCATGAGAAAAAGCATAAGGGAAAGAGGCTAAGGGGTGAGTTTTGGCTTCAAGGGATACTTTGAGGTCTGGCATTAGAGTAGTGTATTCCTCTCAGGGTGTGGAGTAGCATTTAGGTTTAGGGATTAAGGTTACTGGTTGAGACATGGGAAGGGCCTCACATGAATTTTTGAAGTTAGTGTGAGAGCAGCATTAACATTACCTGAACTCTTTTCCTCTTCAAAATCATTAATTTCTGCTGCCCTAGGTCCTCTTCCCTCCCCTAAATCTCACATTGCTCCTAGCCAGGGTTTAGCTGACCTGCCCATAGCAGTAATCTTGTTGGGATCAGCTTTCTGATGGCTTTCATGATCTCAGAGTATCTGTCTCACCTCTGTTGGCTACTCCGTTCCTAAAACAGAAGTGTCACCTAAGGCTAAATGGAAGAGGACACAAACATGTCTGGGAGCACCTTGCACAATGTGCCCAGCAGCTCTGCACCACCACAAAAGTGAGCTTCTTGCTCTTAAGTTTTGGTTCCAGAATGGCTCCTATGGATTCAAGCTAACTATTCCCAGGCCCTCATGCATGCTTCAGTTTCCCCCAAGGATCATGGAGGCACTGGCTGACTCTGTGTAGAAAACTGAAAGCAGCCGTGGAGGATGACTTTAGGCCAAAGTTGAAATCTCTGACATGACAGCCAGAGGTGCTGCTCTGCAGAGAGAGGGGGCTGTGGTGCCTGGGGCATGGGGGCACTCTGCAGGACTGTGTTGGGAAGGCTGGGAGGCAGACCCAGCTCATGGGGTCACTGCCGTTGCCCCAGGGCTGCAACGAATCACTCACCAGACTCCTTTGCTGGGGCTGCTGCATGCCCTGGGGCTGCAGAGCTCTCCTCTGCCTGCTCACACCAGATTGAGCACTTGAGCTCTGGTCAGTCCACTTTGGACATAACATGGTGCTCAGCAGGAAATACTGGGGTCATCTTTCCAAGACAAGGTGGCAGTTTCTCAGAGATTGGCAGCACAGCGGTCTGCTTGTGGGAACTGATGAGTTACTAAATATTCATCATGTTTGGGGTTGGAATTTCTTTTTCTTTAATTTCTCTTTTCCTTTCCCTTCCTTATGTGTCTATCTCTCTGTGAGTTTTTATGTTCTTTCCCTTCTCTCTCGAGATGTGTTTCCTCCTCTTCCTCTAGAGGAGGAGGAAGCAGGCAGCTCATGCATGTGTAGTTGCTGGTTGGGGTGAGCAAGGAGGAGGCTGGCTATGGTGCAAGGAAATGGAGGTCGGTGAAGCTGCAGGAGCCCTGGTCTCTTGCCTGGGAGATCCCCAGCACAGAGTGCCTGTGCCCCGCAGGGCCAGCCCCGCTCCCCAGGCCAGCACAAGAGGCCTGCCCCAGGCACAGAGCTGCCTGCCCCAAGCAGGTGCCTGCAAAAAGAGCTTTCCCTTTCTCCTTTACCCATCTGTGCAGGCCCAGAAATGCTGCCCTACTCTTCCCCAGGGCCATCCCTGCTCCCAGAGAGCCTTGCCCAGGGCAGTGTGTCTGTGATGGCCTGGCTGGCTGTTGCTGCTTCCCTCCCCGTGCTCCCTGCAGGGCCCCAGCTGGTGGTGCTGCTGCAGGGGCTGTTGTGCCCTGGGACCCCCGGGGGTCTCCCCCCTGCCTGTGCTGCTCAGGGTGGGCAGCAGACCCAATTCCATGGGGATCTCTGCTGCTGAACCCATTTCCATCTCCCCTGATGGCTCAGCAGCACAGGACAGTGCTTGGCAGGGCCACGGGGTGTCTCTAAGGGCACAAAGGGCAAGCGAGTGCTGCACCAGACCTCGCCCACAGCACTTCAAAATGGTTATCCTCAATTAATCTGCAGTCTTATGGGCCTTTGCCTGCTGGCTCTTCACCACCTCTTCTGGCATTGCAGAGCCCTCCTTTAGCCCATGGACTCCTCAGATTTGCCTTTTCCTTTACCAGACCCTTCTTTGGATGGTCACTCATTTTATGAGGTTCTAATCACTGCCCACTGAGCACATTGTCCCTGCAGATCCCCTGACATCTGCTGGAAGCTTCAGATTCCTCTCCAGGCTGGCATTGGACATCTACCCCACTTCAGGGGACAGTGTTGTCTATTTGGGCATGTGCTGCCACAAAAGGAGTTCTTGGCCCAGCCCTTGGTTCCTCACAAACCACACTGGGACTTTCAGCCCGTGTCCTTCATTCCATGAAGAACCCCAAAAAATCAGAAGAGCAGGGAGCAACCCCTTGGCTCTATTCCTGATAACACATTTGGAAGAGGTGTCCAGGCTTCTGGATTTGCCCTGAGCAGCCCCTTTTGTTATTTTGGAGCTAGCAGGGAGGCCAGCTGTGACCCAGGGCTGCACAGTGCCTGCTGCTGCCTGCAGGGACAGGGATGTCACTGTAGGGACAACAGGACTGTCACCAAGGTACATGAGATCTCACGGATTATCCAAATGCAAGAAGCACAATGAGGAAGCCAAAATAGAGCAGCAGTGAAAAGACCAGGTCCTGCTGCTGGCCATGGCCATGGCTCCAGGGAAGCAGCAGCCCCAACCTGAAGGCAGCAGAGAGGCAGAGCCCAGTGGGCAGTGAGGGGCGGCCCCGAGGGCCAGCAGGACTGCTCCTCCATGTGGCAGCTGGACTCTTGGCTCCGAGCCCCTCCTGCATGCTGGGGCAGCTCTCCAAGCTGCAGAGGAGGTGGGAAGAGCGGGATACTGAGACCAATCAGGTTCTGACAGCTTCTCAATTGTCATTATCTACAAGGCAAGCATGGTTCTACAGGTACATGAGACATTTATGTGAAAAAAAAAAGAATAATTAAGAGATATGAAAATAAAAATACCATTATTAAATGAAAATCTAAAGATGCAGTATAATATATTATAAAAGAAATAACAAAAGACTATCCTAACAATTTTATAGAAAAACAGTGAGTTCTGATTGGATTGTGGGCTTCAGTATTACTGATGAAGAAGCATGTATCCAAAGAGTATCCTCACTGCGTCCTTGAGCTCCTGGTTCCTCATGCTGTAGATGAGGGGGTTCAGAGCTGCAGGAAAGACTGAGTACACAAGTGCCACCACCAGATCCAGGGACGGGGAGGAGAGGGAGGGGGGCTTCAGGTAGGAAAACATGCAAGTGCTGAGAAACAGGGAGACCACAAAGAGGTGGGGGAGGCACGTGGAAAAGGCTTTGTGCCGGCCTTGCTCAGAGGGGATCCTTAGCACTGCCCTGAAGATCTGCACATAGGAGAAAACGATGAAAACAAAACAAAGAAAGACTAAAGAAACACTAACTACAATAAGCCCAAACTCCCTGAGGAATGACTTTGAGCAGGAGAGCTTGAGAATGTGGGGGATTTCACAGAAGAACTGGTCCACGGCATTGCCTTGGCAGAGGGGCAGGGAAAATGTATTGGCAGTGTGCAGGACAGTATACAGAAAGCCACTGCTCCAGGCAGCTGCTGCCATCTGGGCACAAGCTCTGCTGCCCAGGAGGCTCCTATAGTGCAGGGGCTTGCAGATGGCAACGTAGCGGTCATAGGCCATGATGGTGAGAAGGAAATACTCTGCTGATATGAAGAAGAGAAAGAAAAAGACCTGTGCAGCACACCCTTGATAGGAGATGGCCCTGGTGTTCCTGATGGCATTGGCCATGGCTTTGGGGAGAGTGGTGGAGATGCAGCCCAGGTCGAGGAGGGCGAGGTTGAGGAGGAAGAAGTACATGGGGGTGTGGAGGCGGTGGTCGCAGGCTACGGCGGTGAGGATGAGGCCGTTGCCCAGGAGGGCAGCCAGGTAGATGGCCAGGAAGAGCGCGAAGTGCAGGAGCTGCAGCTCCCGCGTGTCTGCGAATGGCAGGAGGAGGAACTCGGTGATGGAGCTGCTGTTGGGCATTTGATGAGCTTGGACACAGTTGTCTGTTGAAGAGGAGAAGGCAGAATGAACAGATTCCTAAGAAGAAAACCTATTGCAAGACTTAGAGCACCCCCAGCCTGAGCCTCTCTCTTTGCAAAGAACCTTTCTGCAGCTCTCTTGAGCTGTGGCTGGTGCTGGCTGAGAGTGGCACTGGGAGCTGGGGCTGCTGTGGGCTCCAGAGGAGTCCCTCCTGCTTTGCAGCAGGAGGAAAGCAGGAACATGGGGGAAACTCAAGTTCAGTCTACGAGTTTTGCAGTGTTGTTGCAACAACAGATCTGAATACAGAGCAGAGCAGAGCTGCGGGGATTTTGTTTGCTTTCTTTTTGTTTGCTTTTCTTATCCCAGTTGCCCCATAATGCTTAAGAGAGGCGTTGGATTGTTGAACTGCCTGACATTTCCTGTGCGCTCCTCATGAAATCCTGTGGGTGCTAGGAGGCAAAGGGACTGTGCCTTGCTGAAGACTGAGCAGAGCAGATATTCCCACCAGACCTGTTCTCAGCTGCCCTGTGTCACCCCTCTGTGAGCTGCAGGACCATCCCACTGAGGTGTTTCCCTGAGAAGAAACTGGAGACAGCTGAGAACAGAGAAGCCCCAGTCCAAGTGCAACTGGACAGCATCCTCACCTTGTTTCTGTAAGGCTGATCAGGATCTCAGCTCTTCCCTCCTAACCAGGGGTGCAGAGGCCTCCCTCCAGCTGCCCACAGACAGCCATCCAGCAGCATGGACATGGCCTTTGCATGGAGGTGTCTTCTTCTTGGGGAACCTGGATAACACAAGGATGCCATGAGAGAGCGGCTCTAGCTGGAGAACAGCCCGCAGCCCAGGAGTATGCCCCATGCACAGAGCCCCATGCACCCCACAAGCTGGGGTGTCCCAGAATTGCAGCTGCAACCCCTGCAATGTCTGGAGGATGCCTGGCCACTCCGCTCTTGGCTGACCAAGGGCAGCTAGGTTAGGGCGCTCAATGTGGCCTCTGCCAGACTTCCTCACCTCACAGTGCAATCCAGCAGGACTCTCAAAGCCTACTGCATTGCCCACTGCCCTCCCAGAAACAAGACCCAGGAGGAGACCCTTCCAGGACGTGCAGCTGCATGGCCCTGCAGCCAGACACTTACCTTGTCAAGGGCTGTGCAGATTTCTCCTGCAGTCAGCTCTCAGCATCCTCCCACTCCCAACTGCCTCCAAGACCTCTCTCCTTCTCTCCTCTCCCCGTGCCACCTGCGGTCAGAGCCCCCAGCCCTGCTGCGCTGTGCAGAGGAGCTGCTCCTGGGCAGAGCTGTCTCTCTGCACCAGGGCCCTCTTGCCAGGAGCTCTCTCTGTCCCAGGAGCCCGGCCCAGCTCAGCAGCACAGGCCCAGCCCAAGGCATTGGAATCACCCCTCTGGGGGCTTTGGTGATGAGCCCACAAACCTCAGGCACTGAGAGCAAACTGAAGAAATCTCTCAAGAAGTCCAAGTTAGATGCAAGTTTCCTGGAGTGTCCCCCGAGGGCCAGGACTGACACAGCCTCCCTTGGAGCTCGTTAGAGCAGAACATTGGAGGCAGTGAGGACAAGGAGACAAAGGCAATGTGAAGGTGACACTGATGTGTAGATAACCTGGATGTGTTTCACCAAAGAAAAGGACTACGCCTTGTCCCCTGGCACCCTGGAAGGGAAATCTGTTTCTGTCACACCTTGCTCAGGGTTCTTCCTGGGGCAGTAGGAGATGGGGATGTGCATTGCCAAGTGCAGGAAAATAGTATGACCCCTGCCTGGTTCATAGGTGGGCGAGGTGTCAATTAGACTGGTGCTTTAGCAATTGGTTGTCTCCTCATAGGCTTTAGTGGCAGAGAGAACAGCCATAGCCATGGACACAAATATCTCATAAGACAGCTGTCTATGAAGCCGGCCTGGTTCCTGGTGACCAGGCACCTCTGCTCTATGGCATCGCTCGTGGTGCCCAGGCCCTCCTCCTCCTGGGCACGGCTCACTCAGCATGGTCCCAGTCTGCCCTGATGTGTGGGGTTACTCTTGTGTGGTACAGGACTAGGCTCTTCTCCTTGTAAACGTCAAGAGGTTTCTGCAGGAGAAATCCTGGGATTTCTCAAGGTTCTCCCTGACTGACGCTCCATTCTGTCAGCTGTTAATATCTGCAGGCGGATGGCTCACCCTGACTGTGCTATCTATTATAAGATAACTGCATCAACAATTGCAGGACTATTTGGACAATACAGGATTTAGTGGAATAAAACTGCAGCACAGTATCACAGAATGATAGGGGATGGAATTCCACTGGATTCTACCTTTTCTCTGCTTCCTTCTCATGCATGCTGTCGTTTTGTTTGGAACCGTATCCTAAATGTTGTGAGGCTGTGCAGGGACAAAATTAGAAGGTCGAAAGACCAACTGGAGCGCAATTTATTTACTAAAGATATATAAAAAATAATATATATTTTTAAATTCATAAAATTAAAAAAAAAAAGAAAAGATATATGAGAATCTTCATCCTCTATTGGTTGTGGGGGGAAACATAGGTAAAAGTGATGAGGAAAATGCTGAGGTTTTTATTGCTTCCTTTGCCTCAGTCTCCAGCAGCAAGAACAGTTGTTCCCCTGGTACTCAGACTCCTGAACTGGTAGATAGGGACAGTGAGTGGAATGAAGCTCTCATACTCCGTGAGGAAATATTTAGAGACACGCTACTGCACGAAGATATATACAAGTCTACAGGGGCCAGATGGGATCCACCCAAGGGTACTGAGGGAGCTGGCCGAAGCACTCACCAAGTGGCTTTCCATCACTGATCAGCAGTCCTGCCTATAAGGGGAGGTCCCAGTCAACTGGCGACTAGAAAAGGTGACGGCCATCTACAAGAAGGGCCAGAAGGAGGATCTGTGAACTGCAGGCCTGTCAGTCTGACCTTGGTGCCAGGGAAGCTCATGAAGGGGAAGCAGATTATCTTGAGTACCATCACACAACATTTACAGGACAACCAGGAGATCAGGCCCAGTCAGCATGAGGGAAAGTAGTCACCATGAATAGATGAGGTAAAGTCTGTGGATATGGCCTACCTAGACTTCAATGAGTCTTTTGAGACCATTTCCCACAGCATTCTCCAGGAGAAACTGGTTACTCGAGGCCTAGATGGATGTATGCTTCATTGGGTTAAAAACTGGCGGGGTGGCCAGGTCCAAAGAGTCATGGTAAGTGGAGCTAAATGCAGTTGGAGGCTGGTCACTACTGGTGTCCCCCAGGGCCCAGTACTGGGGCCAGTTCTCTTCAATATCTTCAACAATGATCTGGACAAGGGGATTGAGTGCACCCTCAGTAAGTTTGCAGATGACACCAAATTCAGAGCGAGTGTTGATCTGCTCGAGGGTAGGAGGGCTCGGCAGAGGGATCTGTATAGGCTAGACCCATGGGCTGAGTCTTGCACTTGGGGCACAACAGCCCCATCCATGCTGGGGGAAGAGTGGCTGGTCAGCTGTCCGGCAGAAAGGGCCCTAGGGATATTGGTGGATAGTCGGCTGAATATGAGCCAGCAGTTTGCTCAGGTAGCCAAGAAGGCCAAGAGCATCCTGGCTTGTACCAGGAATACTGTGGTCAGCAGGCCTAGGGAAGTGATTGTCCCTTTGTTCTTGGCCCTGGTGAGGCCACACCTCAAGTACTGCTTTTAGCTCTCAGGCCCCCAGCACAAGAAGGACATGGATCTATTAGAATGAGTCCAGAGGAGGGCCATGAGGATGATCAAAGGGCTGGAGCATCTCTCCTATGTAGACAGGCTGAGGGAGTTGGGGTTGTTCGGCCTGGAGAAGAGAAGGCTCTGTGGAGACCTTACAGTGGCCTTCCAGTACCTAAAGGGGACTACAGAAAAGCTGGGGAGGGACTCTTCATCAAATAGTGTAGCGATAGGACTAGGGGTAATGGTTTTAAACTGAAAGAGGGTAGATTTAGATTAGATATTAGAAAGAATAGGTTGGAATTATATGATCTTTAAGGTCTTTTCCTACCCAGACCATTCAGTGATTCTGTAAATATGAAACACAGCACCAAAGCAGCTATTAGGAAGAAAAATTATCGCAGCCAAAACTAGGACAATATCCCCGCTTATTCCATACATTCTACATCATGCTCAGGTCTGACACTTTCCAGTCAATCACTACCACCTTTTCTGTCTTTTGAGACACATAAAGAATGTCATGTCCTTAGTCTATTGGTGTCTATAATAATAATAATAATAATCATCATAATAATTCCTTTTGTGTCCTATGAAACAGCCTTTATCTCAACCCATGAACTTTTACTTTTTTTTTTTCTCCCAGTTCTCTCCTCCATCCCATTGGATGAATAGCTTAGGCATCTGAGCAAGAGAGCTTGAAAATCTGGGGCATTTCACAGAAGAACTGGTCCACAGCATTACCTTGTCAGAGGGTCAGTGAAAATATGTTGGCAGTGTGCAGGACAGCATTGAGAAAGCCACTGCCCCAGGCAACTGCTGCCATCTTCACAGAATCACACGGAGAATCACAGAATGTTAGGGATTGGAAGGGACCTTGAAAGATCATCTACTCCAATCCCCCTGATGGAGCAGGAACGCCTAGATCAGGTCACACAGGCATGTGCCCAGGTGGGTTTTGAATGTCTCCAGAGGAGGAGGCTCCACAACCCCCCTGGGCAGCCAGTTCCAGTGCTCTGCCACCCTCACTGTAAAAAGGTTTCATCTCATGTTTAAGTGGAACCTCCTATCTTCTAGCTTGCACCCACTGTCACTTCTCCTATCATTAGATGTCACTGAGAAGAGCCCCTAGTTCCGTCCTCCTGACACTCACACTTTACATATTTATAAACATTAATAAAGTCACCCCTCAGTCTTCTCTTCTCCAAGCTAAAGAGACCCAGCTCTCTGAGCCTTTCCTCATAAGGGAGATGCTCCACTTCCTTAATCATCCTCCTGGCTCTGCGCTGGACTCTCTCAAGCAGTTCCCTGTCCTTGAGCTGAGGGGCCCCGAACTGGACACAATATTCCAGATGAGGTCTCACCAGGGCAGAGTAGAGGGGGAGGAGAATCTCTCTCGACCTACTAACCACAGCTGTTCTGATACACCCCAGGAGGCCATTGGCCTTCTTGGCCACAAGGGCACAGTGTTAGCTCATGGTCATCCTGCTGTCCACCAGGACCCCCAGGTCCCTTTACCCTTTGCTGCCTCTGCATGCCCATGCTTGGGCACAAGATCTGGGACAAGCCTGAGTTTGGCCCTTGTGCCACAGCTGAGGTGCTGCAGCCCAGATGTGCCCCAATGCCCTCAGCCTGGGGCACAGGCAGGAGGAGCTGAATCCCCACCGTAAGGAAGCTGCGTCAGCCTTAAGGAGTGCACTGCATCTGTCCCAAGCTGTTCACCCTACTCTTCCCTTTGTCTGCAGCACTGCCCTACCCCTTTCCCTTGCCACGAGGTGCTGAGAGTATGTTTGCCATTCCCTCGTGTACTACTTCTGCCTCCTACATGGCAGACCGGGGGATGGTGCTGAGGCCTCAAATCTCAGAGCCGCGTGAGATGTCCGGGAAGGAAGGCACTGGCATGTGCTGCAATTCCCTCCATATAACACATCCTACTTCTCCAAGTGAGGGACATGCATTGAAGAGGAGTTCAGGCATACCGAGGGGCTGTCTTTGCATACTGAGCTGCCTTTGCTCCCATCTTTTGAAAAAAGCCCAGGCCTAGGACAAGCCTCAAAACCCACCTTCCTGGAAGGGCTCCCAAGAGCAGAGGTGTGTTGGTGCAGGGTGGCAGTAGTGACGTCTCCAGGGCTCCACCTCCTATATTCCATGGGCTTGGTCACCATTTGCAGATGTTCCTGGTGGATTTGTCAGGATCCTGTGGAAAAGAACTGGGCAGAAGGGAGGTGACTGTTTCTCAGGACAAGAAGGGAAATCTCTCATCTCTCTCCCAAGCAGTGCCGTCTCCATGCTGCTGACCTCCCAGGCCTCCAAATGACACGTGCTGATGTCACAGGGGGATGAATGCACTGCATCACCAGGATATCGTCACTGGAGCAGTGGCAGAGCCGGCACTTCCCTGCAAGGCCTGGTCCCTGCTGGGCACTGCTTGGGTGCTCCCCACTGCTATCCTTCTGTGGCCAGGATTGGGGGCAGCAGGCTGCGAGGTTGCACTGGGTGACACTCACTGATGGGCGGAGGAGCAGGGGCACCTTGCAGAGGAGCTGTGATTGAGGAGCCAGGGTGGGCATCCCTTGTCGTGAGCTGAGGGCCAGCAGCAAGCGAGATGGATGGCTGCTGGAGTGTGACCATCACCTCCAACCTGACTTCCCTGTTTCCAGTGCTCCTGCAGCTCTCCTCCAAAGGTGAGGGTGTCAGGAGCCCCTTTCCAAGGGGTGTCCCAGGGGCTGTCAGCTGTCCCAAGCTGCAAGCCCTGGGCTGTTTTGGGGGGCTGGGCAGGACAGGTGGCTGCTGCAAGAGCCCTGCCTGAGGATTCCAATGGGCTCAGGGGATGTTGCAGCAACCACGACTCCTTGGTCCTGATGCTAGGGCTGCCCTGAGCCCCAGGGATCCACTAGGCATGGCTCAGCCTCGTCGTGATGGGGGACAATCCAGGGCCAGGTTTCCCTGGGAGCTGGTGCCTCTTTGGAATCTGTCTCTGGGAGGAAAGACCTCTGGTGTCCCAGAGACTGGTGTGGCCTGCAGCTCCCACAGGCCTCTCAGGAATGTTCCAGCCATGCCTGAGTTGGAAATCAAGCCTTCCCCTTGTACTGCTCTCCTTCAGGGGAACCTCTGTTCCTTCCCTCCTGTTCCGCCAGGCTGGCAGAGCATGTCCTGGATGCTGAGATGCCATCCCTGAATGGCCACAATCCTGGTGCTGAACCCTTCCTACATCTCTGCTATGGTGGTTTTACCCGGCTATGCAGGTGAACTCCACAGCAACTGCTCTTTCACTTCCACACCTACAAGGAAAAGGGGGAGAAATATGATGAAAAGAGATCAAGGGTTCAGGTAGAATAGGAGGTCACCCACCAAATATCCTCATGGGCACCAGTTATCATCGGGGCAAGACAGATTTAGCATAGGCAGACTAATATAATTAATTGCCTATCACCGGTGGACTACAACTGTGAGGAATTACAAGCAAACTAAAAACACCATTCCCCCTATCCACACTTTTAAACCTCCTTCCCCTGAGTGGAACAGGGGAATGGGAATTGCAGTCAGTCCATGGCACTTGTCTCCACTGCTCCTTGATGGTCAATCTCTGCCCCTGCATCCCTCCCATGGGATGCCGTCCTTCCCAAATGGATCCTGTGCGGGGCCCAAAGGGTTGAGATAATGACAGCTATGAATGGATCATGTTAAAATAAATCTGTTATAAGCATTATATCACCTTCATGGTTGCTGGCCACAATGTTTATTTTGTTTTTATCTCGACGTAGTAGCTCTGTTTGCCCTCAGAATTGTGTTGGATAGCACATTACATACTGTGTGTGTTCCACGTTGTGCTGTTTATCCTTTCGGGGGCTGGTTTCTTGTTATTAGTTCACTCTACTGCGTAACACTGCCTTATGTTATGGTAAAATTGCTGGTCATGAGACTAATCTGGTAGTTGTACTCAGCATTGCTGTCACCTCCATACTTGAGGAACCTTCTCTCGGAAACTATTCATAATTAACAGTCTTTGCCTTTTCTCCTCGGGGAGCCAATCTATGGGAGGAATGAGGGGGGACACTTCTTCTCCCCACTTCTTCCCTCTCCCTTTCCCCTTCACCTCCCCCTTTCTCCTCCAGGCTAGTTACAATACCTCTTCAAAACTTCAAATATCCTTGGGATGTTCAAACCTGTACCTATTGTTCTATCTCCTGAATGTGTTTCATTTTTTGTTTATGATTAGGGTAAACTATTTCAGAATGCCACACAAAGATCTGCTCTGAGGCAGGATAGCTACGAGTGGCAGGGAGTGTGGGAGGATATGGGCAGGCACCTACAACAGTGAGCACCTGCAGTGCCTTGGAACTTCACCCCTGAACAAGTGCAGAATCCTAAAAAATTGGCAGAATGCTTGAAAAAGGAGTGTCATCACTCTGGCAATCCCAAAGAGACAGAAATCTCTGCAATGTGCTCAGGCTTGGCCTATGCTATCTGCGTTGCAATCTACAAAACTCCAATCCCTGTGACTGGGCCAGAGAACGAGCCTGTGCCTGTATCAGTCATACATATACCCGAGAAGAAGCAAGAGAGATAAAATCATCTTGTTTAGCAAGGAAAAAAGCTCCTACTCATACAGGGAAGGAAGAAGAAGAAGATGAGGCAGGCTACCCTGAAGTAGGGCCATCATAGGAAAAGGTGGATGAATAATGATATCATAAAAGCAGCGATAAGCACCTGATCATTATTCCTTGGGGAGCTGCGAGATAGGCAAAAAGATTTCAGCCATCATCTAGGCCAGCACATTGTCACTTGGCTGCTCTGATACTGGGATAACAGGGCCAGTAGCCTGGAATTAGAGGGCAGGGAAGCCAAGCAGCTGGGATCCCTCCCCAGGGAAGAGGGCATTGGAAAGGGGGCACAAATCCTCACTCTCTTGAGGCAACTCCTGTCAGGTGTAAAGGAAAGGTATCCCTTCAAGGAAGATGTTGCATGTCACTCAGGCAAATGGACCACCAGGGAGAGAGGCAGCCCTTATCTGATGGAATTGGCCATGCTGGAGGTGATTTATGGTGATTTATGCACATTAAACAGTTTTCTACCTTGCCCGGTCCCTCACAGGATCCTTCGGTTGTGGGGTTGCTCAGGGTCGAAGTGCCAGTAGCTACCCAAATGGTGCACCAGTGGCAATACGACACTATCCGAGACTCCCTGATTACCACATATATGCTGCTTCATTACTGGAAAGCCAAGGACTGATCAGCAAAATTTGTTCAACCTTTAATAATCCCATAGGGTCAGTGCAAACGTCTAATGGAGAGCTGCAACTAACAGTGGAGTACTGTGTCTAGAATGAAGTCACACCAAATTCAATAGGTCATCTATAGTCTTCTCTCCTTACAGTCTTAGCTCTAAGAGCAGTTAAATGATCCCTTACAGTATCTGAATGCTGCTGTCCGATCCCTTCCTGGGATCATAAGGAACCAGTACCTCCTGGCCAGAACACTCTCCCTGTACCCGTGGATGCACGCCCTAAGGTCCCATGAACTGTTAAGGGTGTAGTTTGCAAAGTAACCACTGATTTTGTCCCCACCCACCACCTGTTTTACCCCTGCAGAGTCCTGCCTCAAGGCACAAAGGGCAGGGAGACCTTGGTGGTGAGAGCTGAGGCCCTGTGGAGATGTCTGAGACACAACAGCCATTACAGCCAAGGGTCATGTAGAAGAGAACAGAACAGGTTTAGCTCTCCCTGTGACACATGACTCCTTTTGCTCTGCTGACAGCCTCTGCAGGCTGCCCTGCACATAAGGGGTAGGGACAGGTTCAGTTGTCCTACATGTGGCATCTGCTGCCATTTCAGTTACCCAAAGGAATGCCTCCAGCTGACTCTCAGAGGATCTACCACAAATTTCACCAGATGTTTGCATCTGAACAGCTCCTGCCTGACCTCCATCTCCACTAAGGAGCTATTTTGGCTCAGTAATTCTCATTAAGCTGCCTATGTTGTGGACACCTGAACTGAGGCCAGAGGAATCCCAGCTCTTGCGGTTCTGTGGCAGGCATGGGAGGGAGCTGAGACCCCTTCCAGCTCCAGGAATAACAACCAGCATGAGATGCCTCGACTGACTCTGCTGAATTCCTTCCTCAAGTGGGGATGAAGGAAATCAGTCCCCGAACATGACTTCATGTCCAAACTGATAATGGGGGATGATACTGATAAAAAGGGGATGCCCCCAGGTGCTGCCCTGTCCCTCAGGGTACCTCCATGAGAGCTTGCAGATACCTGCACGTCCCTCTGCCCCCTGACATGTCACCAGGTGTTTGCAGCCCCCTGATTTCCTCCATCTCCATTAATGATGTTGGAGCTGAGAAAAGGAGCTCACCTTCAGGTGCCCATGTGGTGTACATTAAAGGGAGGGCAGAGGAATCCCAGGTCCTGTGGGTCTGGGGCAGGCATGGGTGTGAGCTGAGCCCCCTTTTGGTCCCAGTCCTAAAATCCATCATGAGATGTCTCAAGTGACTCTGCTGAATCCCTTCCCTGAACAGGGGATAAAGAAGAAGATTCCCTGACTTTGTCTGGATGCCCAAACTGATAGTGGGACAAGAAGATGTGATTATTACACTTAGTTGGCTCTCTGCAAGGAGAAATGAGTCTGCTGTCAAGTGCATCTGTGCCCAGGGGAGGGAGGGAACCCCAGGGATCCCTTCAGGCTGTTTCCCAGCAGGTTCCCCTGCAGCCCCAGGGCCATGGGCAGGGAGCCTGGTGGGGGGCAGAGCAAGGGAGGCCTTGGGCTGGGCCTGTGCTGCTGAGCTGGGCCGGGCTCCTGGGCCCAAGGGGAGCTCCTGGCAAGCGGGCAGCGCTGCAGAGAGCCAGCTCTGCCCAGGAGCAGCTCCTGTGCCCAGCGCAGCAGGGCTGGGGGCACTGCCTGCAGAGACAGAGTGGGTAAAGGCAGGCAGAAGTGGCAGGATGCACAGAGCTCGCTGGGGGAGAACACTTGCCAGCCCTGACCCCGGTAAGTCTCTGGCTGGAGGGCAATGCAGCCGCAGCTCCTGGAGGAAGGAGAAGCCGCGGGTGCAGGCAGGGGTGCCCAGGGCTGTGGTGCAGAGCAGGGTCCCTGCTGTGCCCCAGGGGCTGTGTGCCGGGGCAGGGCCTCTGCCGCCTGCCAGGCTCAGCACTCAGCCTGCCCGGGGAGCTGCCCAGGGCACTGCGGGGAGAAGCTGCGGGTGGCAGGAGCCCCCCCGGCAGGGCAGGGTCCTGCTGCTGGTGGGAGGCTGCTGCCTGGGGCAGCCTGCTCACAGATCCACAGCACAACCTTGATGTATTCAAGGGGACATTGCAGGATAAGGGATCAGGCACGGGATTTCAGCTTCAGTCCCAGCTTTCCTGAGCCTGCGGAGCTTTCCATTTTGTCTTCTTTGGCTCAGCGGTAATAGCAATAGATGCCGTTATTTCCAAGAGATGTCAGACTCTCCTAAGCTTTCACAACAAGCATTAGAAGGCCTGTACCACGTCCCTTGCCTGCCCCTCTGCCCATAAAAAGCTCCACCACACATGCAGTGTCAGCAGGGTCTGGGTGACCTGGTCTCTAGGATGTGCCCCCAGCGAGCTGCCCCTGGGCAGAGCCCTGCTGCCAGGAGGTGTCTGCAGGGCAGAGCTGAGCACCCAGCGGGTGGGATGGGGGCTGTGACCTGCAGGCAGGAGGCGTGGGGACAGAGACCCAGCTGCAGGCAGGGACAGCTGCAGGCAGCAGAGCCACAAGCAGGGAGTGAGACGGAGCTGCTCCCAGAAACTCAGCGGCAGGGGAGATTTGAGCACTTCCCTGCCATCCCTGTACTGCAGATGCCTCCCCTGGAGCCACTCTCCACTCTCCTTTTTCTCACACCATAGACTTCCAGCCCTAATGTCACTAGGGCTTTTGCTGGGCTGCAGACTGCCTTGCACAGGGACACAGCTCTTCCCTAGCAGCCCTGTGTTATCTAGCAGCCCCATGGAGAAGAAACTTCAGTCCTAAGGCCATAGAAATGCTGGTGGATGGCTGTATATTGGCAGCTGCTATGATCCCTCTGTGTCCGTGGTGAAAAGCAGGGCGCTGAGATCCTCCTCAGGTACGATGAGATGGGTGAGGTGTTTGGAGATCTGCACTTTGAACCTGGATTCCTCTGCTCTCAGCAGCATCCAGGTTCTTTTCAGGGGAACACCTGAGTGTGACCATCCTCCAGAGGTGCCCGCACAGGGCAGCTGAGACCAGGAGTGATGGACACACCAGCTGTCCTCACTCTGCCCTGAGGGACAGTCCCTTTGCCTCCCAGGAGGCCAAGGTTTCACTTGGTGGGCACTAAATGTGCCAAGGATTTGTGCCTTAAATGCACTCCTCAGGTTTAGGGGGACAAGTATAAAGTAACAAACCAAAGCATTGTGCACAAAGCCCTGCTCTGCAGTTGGGTGAATTTTGAGAAAGTGTACTCCAAAACTCCTTGTTACATCAAACACAGTTCATTTGAGACCTCCCCATGTTCCATTTACTTCTTGCTATAGGTCAGCACTGTCTCCTGCAGAGTCTCTTGCCCGCAGTAGCACCCTCAGGCAGCACCACTGTGACATCAAGCAGAGGACCAGTCCTCCCAGAAGTGAAGAGGCAGTTTTTTTATAGTTTAAAATAAATAAATAAATAAATAAATAAATAAATAAATAAATAAATGTAATAAAATAGGCTAGGTTTTCCTCACAGAGGTCTACCCTAACATTTTAATTCTCTTTCCTCCTTGGACAGGCCTCCCTATCCAGAGCAGCAGATCCCCATTCCCAGGAGGATCAGATGTTCAACAGCAGCTCCATCAGCGAGTTCCTCCTCCTGCCATTCGCAGACACGCGGGAGCTGCAGCTCCTGCACTTCGCGCTCTTCCTGGACATCTACCTGGCTGCCCTCCTGGGCAACAGCCTCATCCTCACCGCCGTAGCCTGCGACCACCGCCTCCACAACCCCATGTACTTCTTCCTCCTCAACCTCGCCCTCCTCGACCTGGGCTGCATCTCCACCACTCTCCCCAAAGCCATGGCCAATTCCCTCTGGGACACCAGGGCCATCTCCTATGCAGGATGTGTTGCACAGCTCTTTCTGTTCGTCTTCTTGATATCAGCAGAGTATTTTCTTCTCACCGTCATGGCCTACGACCGCTACATTGCCATCTGCAAGCCCCTGCACTACGGGAGCCTCCTGGGCAGCAGAGCTTGTGCCCAGATGGCAGCAGCTGCCTGGGGCAGTGGGGTTCTCTATGCTCTGCTGCACACTGCCAATACATTTTCCCTGCCCCTGTGCCAAGGCAATGCTGTGGACCAGTTCTTCTGTGAAATCCCCTCCATCCTCAAGCTCTCCTGCTCAGATGCCTACCTCAGGGAAATTGAGCTTCTCACATTTAGTGGTTTTCTGTTTTTGGGGTGTTTTGTTTTCATTCTTTTCTCCTATGTGCAGATCTTCAAGGCTGTGCTGAGGATGCCCTCTGAGCAGGGACGGCACAAAGCCTTCTCCACGTGCCTCCCTCACCTGGCCGTGGTCTTTCTCTTTCTCAGCACTGGCATGTGTGCCTACCTGAAGCCCCCCTCCATCTCCTCTCCATCCCTGGACCTTGTGATGGCTTTCCTGTACTCGGTGATGCCCCCAGCAGTGAACCCCCTCATCTACAGCATGAGGAACCAGGAGCTCAAGAATGCCATTAGGAAAGTGATGTCATGGATGTTTGTAAGGATGTGTTGAGGAAACTGACTGTGCCTTTCCACAGCTATAAAGTGCTTCTTTTCTTCTTCAGACGAATTACAGTTTATGTAATGACATGGCAAGCCTGTCTGAACTTCTGGAGGGATTTGTTTGGTTTTCTTTTTCCCCGTGTGATAATGTTTTCCACAAAGCACTGCTGTTCTTCATCCTGTTGTACTCAAGTACCAACATATCATAGAATCATAGAATGGCCAGGGTTGAAAAGGACCTTAAAGATCCCGTAGTTTCAACCGCTCTGCTCTGGGCAGGGTTGCCAGCCACTAAAGCAGGCTGCCCAGAGCCGCATCCAGCCTGATGGATATCTTGTGTGACCCTGAGGCTTTGCAGAAATGAGGAGCCAGATTCTTTGTGTATTTAAACAAAATAAATGAAGCCACAAAAAATTCTTTGTCTGAGACCCACTCTCAGCTGATCAGGAAGTAATGGGAATAGCAAACCCCTTTTTGGCTGCAGCAGCTCGGGGCAGGCTGCCCTGGCCCTGGGGCAGCAGGAGCTGCCTGAGGACCCCCAGGGATGGCCCAGAGGGGCTGCGGGCCTCTGAGGATGTGCTGCAGAAGAGAGCAGGGGACACAGCAGGGGACACTGACCTCTGTACGCTTGTGCCATGGTTGTCCCATATGTGGGGCTGAGCCCTCTGTGCCCCTAGGAGCTGCTGTGCCCTTCAGAGGAGCTGGGGCTGTGGTGGCAGTGCCCAGAGCCCTGCAGCAGCCTGCGGTGGGCACTGCCCTGGGGCTGCTGCCACTGCACTGGGATGAGGGCAGGGAGGTGGGCAGAGGGCAAGGAGGTGGGAGAGCCATGCTCCGGGTCTGTGCTGGGGGACTGGCCAGCTGTGCTGGCCTCTGTCCTGGCCCAGAGCCCTGCAGACCTGGAGCAGGGCTGTCTGCAGAGGCCCCCATGGGATGTGGCTGGGTCAGGGCAGAGGCCATGGGCTGGAGGAGGCTGCAAAGGCAGGAGGGCCATGGCAGGAAGGGACCCTGAGGGTGCCACTGGGATTGTAACAGGGGGATCTTGACCCAGCCCTGAATGTGCACTGCCATGTGTGGTGCCTTGGCAGCACGGCTGTGGAAGCATGTGTGGGGCAGTGGGGCTGGGACGCTGCAGCGACAGGGCACTGAGAGGGGCCACAAAGCAGCCACCCACGGGTGACAGCAAGGATAGGCTCTGAAACAGAAATTTATGGTGGAGGTGGAGGTATGGTTTTAGCAAGGGCAGAGCTCACCTGGAAGTGGTGTTATCGAGAAAAGTCAAGAGCAAAGAGAAGAGCTTTTGCTGGAGCTAAGGCTCAGATTTCTCACCCAGCTCGCCCAGGGCTCGTCCTGAGCAAGGCGGCCACGAGCCCTGCCTGCCCTCCTGCCTGCCCCGCGCCGTCAGGTGGCTGTAGCAGAGGGGACCCACAGCCAGCCCCTCGATGGGGCTCTGCCAGCCCCTCGCCCTCCCCTCTGCAGTGACGTCATTTCTGCCCAGGGGCTCTCTGATGCGCGGGATGATGTCATAGTGCCTGCCGGCCAGCCCTTCTGAGGGCCAGTCAGGCTGCTGCAGTGGCAGTGACCTCACTCCAGCCCCCTCCCCACGGCCTGCCTCTCCCCTTCCCCTCTCCCCTCTCTGGACCCCGGGGTGTCACGCATTCGGTGTCACGCAGCAGCTTTGCAGTGGTGGCCTCGGTGTTGGTGTTGCCAGGGAGGACATCTGCCCCTGTGCCAAAAGGACGTACTACTGCCAAGATGCATTTGGTGTTTCAAGCTGTCACTGGCAGAGGTCTTGCAAAGTCTTTCTGCAGTTGTGCCCAGGGACCTTCACTCTATGGGTCCTGGGCTGGGGCTTTCACTTCAGACGAACCTGCATCGGTCGTCGCAGAGGAAAGACGCCTCTTACAGCTGTGCTCTGCATCCTCCTTCATGGTAGGGCACCACTCGGTGTCCTTCGCTCTGCTCACAGTGTTTGTCTTAGCTCAGGGATGAACTGCATTAGATCTGCCTGAGTCTTCTGAGGCCCAATCCAAGGCCTCCTGCCTGCTGCACCTACAGCACAAGAACCATTACTTTCCCTTACTGTGCAGATTGACCTCATGGGTCTGTTCCTATTAATCCCTCTTAATTTCCCTAGTTGGAAGGGGACATATTCCCAGACTGGGGCAGGCTGCTGGGCTCTGCCACAGCCAGTCAAAGTCACCTGCTCTTGAGTCTTTCAGCCTGAGTTTATCACACATGATCCAATACGAGTTTCTCGGCGTCTCAATGGCTGTTTCAAGTGTAGTTAACTCCAGGAATTTACGGGTAAGTGTGCCAGTGTGAGAAACATAGTTGTGGTTTTGCAAGAGAAGGGGAAGGTCCCACTGTCCCAAATTAAGGAGGAGAGCTAAGAAAAACAGGACAAGAAGTGCGAAGTCAGTAAAAACAAAAATCATGAGCCTCTAGTCGTGAGAGAATAAGGAAAAGAAAAAAAAAGAAAAAAAAAAAAGGAAAAGGAGAAATTACCAATTGGTCAAAAAAAATGTACATATATGGCATAGAAGGGCATCGAGTAGGCTGTGAACCTGCAGTACTCAGCCAATGAGGACACGGGGGAAATCAGGTCATAGAATCATAGAAACACGGGGTTGGAAAGGACCTACAAGATCATCTCGTCCAAATGTCCTCCTATCACCAATACTACCCACTAAGCTACTAAATCATATAACATAGCACCTCATCCAGGTGCTTCTTGAACACCGCAAGGGACAGTGACTCCTCCACCTCCCTGGGCAGGCCGTTCCAGTACCTGACCACTCTTTGAGAGAAAAAGTTTTTCCTGATATCTAATCTAAATCTCCCCAGGCGCAACTCATGGACATTTCCTCGAGTCCTATCATTAGTTATCTGGGAGAAGAGGCCAAGCCGTCCTCATCACAACCTCCCTTCAGGAAGCCTTAGAGAGCAAAAGTGTAGGTGTCGGGTAATAGGGAATACAAGGTTATGATAAACTTTTACTGTGCACTTCTGCTTGCAGGACGCCCGCCATTGCAATCGCGAATAAAATAGCTTTGCAGAAGATCCTGTCTGAAGAAAATTATTGAGATTTTTCTCACAGCCAGGATGTGTGGTGCCAGCCCACAGGAATCCCTCGCACAACCTACAGACTTGTCCAGGCCATAGTCTCGAGTTCCCAGACTGCAGAGGCTGCCTTCCAATGACTGTGACTTATGTTATACTCATGGAATCATAGAACCATAGAATCACGTAGATTGGAAAAGACCTCTCAAATCATCAAGTTTAACCATTTACCTAACACTGCTACATCTATCCCTAAACCATATCCCTAAGCACCACACCTATATGTCTTGTGAATACCTCCAGGGATGACCACTCCACCACATCCCTGGGCAGCCTGTTCCAATGCATCACAACCCTTTCAAGGAAGACATATACCCAAAACCAAACCTAAACCTGCCCTGATGCACCTTGAGGCCATTTCCTCTTGTCCTGTGTCTGGCCCCAGTACTGAGCCCTGGGGGGCACCCCTTGTGTGTGGCTGCCAATTGGATTTAACTCCATTCACCACAACCCTTTGGGCCCAGCCACACAGCCATTTTTTTTACCCAGCAAAGCTCACGCCCATCCAAGACATGAGAAGCCAGTTTCTCCAGGAGAATGCTCTGGGAAACAGAGTCAAAAGCTTTACTAAACCCTAGGTAAAAAACATCCTCAGTCTTTCCCTCATCCACCAAGTGCATCGCATTGTCATAGAAAGAGATCAGGTTCATCAAGCAGGAGCTGCCTTTCATAAATCCATGCTGACTGATACCAATCACCTGGTTGTCCTGTATGTGTCGAATGATGGCACTCAAGATAATCTGCATCATAATGTTCCCCGGCACCAATGTAAGACTGACAGGCCTGTAGCTCCATGGGTCCTCCTTTTGGCCTTTCCTGTAGATGGGCATCACATTTGCTAGCCGACAGTAAGCTGTGACCTCCCCTGGCAGCCAGGACTGCTGATAAATGACGGAAAGTGGCTTGGTAAGTACTTCTGCCAGCTCCTTCAATACTCTTCGGTGGATCCCCTCTAGCCCCATAGACTTCTGTATGACTAAGCGGAGTAGCAGGTTGCTAACCATTTCCTCTTGGATTAGGAGGGCTTCATTCTGCTTTCTGTCCCTACCTACCAGCTCAGGAGGCTAGGTACCCAGAGAACAACTGGGCTTCATATTAAAGACTGAGGCAAAGAAGGCATTAAGTACCTCTGCCTTTTCCTCATCTCTTGTCACTATGTTTCCCCCCATACAATTAAGGATGGAGATTCTCCTTAGTCCTCCTTTTGTTCCTAAGGCATTTATAAAGACATTTTTTATTCTCTTGCATGGCAGTAGCCAGACTGAGTTCCAGCTGGGCTTTGGCCCTTCTAATTTTCTCCCTGCACAGCCTCACAACATCTTTGTAGTTCTCCTGAGTGTCCTGCTCCTTCTTCCAAAGGTCATAAACTCTCTTTTCCTTACTGAGCCCTATCCAAACCTCTCTGTTCTGCCAGGCCAACCTTCTCCACTGGCTCATCTTTTGGGACATGGGAATGGCTTTTTTCCTGTGCCTTTAGGATTTCCTTCTTGAAGAGTGTCCAGCCTTCCTGGACTCCTTTGCCTTTCACAACTGCCTCCTAAGGGACTCTGCCAACCAAGCTCTTTAACAGGCCAAAGTCAGCCCTCTTGAAGTCCAGGGCGGCAATTATGCTAACCCCGCTCCTTACCTCTCCAAAAATCAAAAACTCTATTAATTCCTGATCGTTATGCCCAAGATGGCCTCCAACCTTCACATTCCCCCCAAAGCCTTCTCTGTTCACAATCAAAAGGTCCAGCCGGGCACATTCCCTGGTTGGCTCACTCAGCAGCTTTGTCAGGAAGTTATCTTCCACCCACTCCAGAGACCTGCTAGACTGATTCCTCTCTGCTGCATTCTCTTTCCAGCAGACATCTGGGAAGTTGAAGTCTCCCACCAAACTGTATTTTCAGTAACCAAGTCAGTATCAGCCAGTGTGTGAGTGGCTCTAGGACATTGGACACACTCCAGGTATTCCAGACTTTGATTCAATAACCTGCAGTGCTCTAGGACAGAAGTCACTGAGCACAAGCCAACATGTCAAAGCTCTTTTGTGTTTGTATAAAGCATTCCCATACTCGAAATTCACCTCTAGAAGAGTCCGAAACACTCCAGGCACTCACGATTGACATAAGCAATGGAAGAATTACTGAAGCCAGTTGCAAGGAGTCCCAGAAGTACCTTTCCGTGATGACAATCTCTGGAGAAGACCTTGGGTTTCTTAGCTTGGACTGAATGCCAATGGATATTGGAAAGCAAGACAACCAAGGCTTTGCACATCTCTGGGCCCCAAGGGCAGATGCCACTCACAGAGGCGAGTGCTGGGTGAATGTGTTCTTATGTGGTCTCTTGTGCCTCAGGAACTTAAAGTCCAGTAGGAAGCATCTGGTCACCTCAGTCTCTGGAGCTGACAGGCCAGCAGCAGTAACATGGCTGGGGACAGGGCCTATGAGGTGACTGCTTCCTGAAGCAGCTGATGTGTCAGCTCTTGCCTCCTGGCTGAGACCTGTGCTTTTCCACCTACACCTGCCAGCATCCCTGATAAGGCAGCAGAAAGCACCTGCTTGGCACATTGATTGTGAGATGCCCTCTGTCTAAGAGCCTGATAGGCCCCATGTAGGAAGAGGCCTTGGGTGTGGGTTTTCAAGTCCCTTCTGCCTGAGAACATGGTGGGCCAGCAACAGGCACACAACTTGGTCATGGCTACCTGAGAAGCTGGAAGGCCAGCAGCAGGTATATGGCTTGGAAGACCATGGTGAGGTTTCTTCTGTCTCGTCAGGCCATAGGGCTCCAGAACGCTGATGGCTTGGGACATCTGCTAAAAAAGTGGTTTGTGGATAATGGCGCTTTCTCTGGTGGTGGGAAACAGCAGGAGTAAAAGCTGCTGCAATGTGCTGCTTGGAAGTTTAAGACTGGGCATGAGGAGGAGAAAATGTCACTGAAAGGGTAGTGCTGTGGTGTCAGAGGTCACCCAGAAGGAGTCTGTGGTCAGCCCATGCTATTGTGTTTCAAGCAACTGCCATGGAGGGTGGGGAGACATCAGTGAAAGTAAGGAAATGCCTGGATGAGAGCAAGGTGGAGAAGCAAGGTGGGTGCCTACAGCTTTCAGGGAAAAGGGGGAAGGGATAGGACAGGGCAGGACAGCCTGTGGTGGAGAAGACTGAGAGCACTGGCAAGGCTGGAAGGCCCCAACAGAGCCAAGGGCTTTGTCCCCCTGGCTGTGGCAGTTGTCTCTGCTACTGAGGCTCATGAGGAGACCTGCTGTGCTCATGACACTGGGGCCTTGTTGCCTCCTTGCAACCCAGTGGGGAGGCCAGGAGGTGTCATAGCATTGTCCTCCACACAGCATCACACACCCCACATCCTACTGCCCCAGGAAGAGCCCTGAGCCATGGGTGAGCGACAGAACCTCCCTTCCCAGGGGCTGGGGGTCCGGGCTTGGCCTTTGTGCTTCACCAAACAAACCAAGGCCTTTACTCAGCACCAGTCTCCTGCCCAGTGCCTTTGCCTACCTGCAATCATGGCCTCCAATTGTCTGCTCTAACAAGTCCATGGGGAGGCTTTGTCAGTAATGACCCTCACTGGGGCCCATTAATACTCCCAGACACTTCAAGGTTTCCTTCTGACTTGAACTTCTCCTGCAGTTACATCATTCTCTTATCACTACCTGAAGTTTATGGACTCAGCACCAAATGCACCATGGGGCTCATTACAATTCAGTCATTTTCATTCAGTCTTCCATACTTGTACAATTAATTAGTGAGGTTTCAAGAATGCAGTTTAAAGAGGAAGTTTTCAATGACCACTTCACTAAGAGCATTTTCCTTATTTAAGATTAGTTTCCATTAGTTTAGAGTTTTCAGAAGAAGTGACAGCATCATCCTATAGTTGTCATGGATCCAATGTGCCCCCTAAGGAGGTCTGTATAGGTGGAAAAGCAGTCCCTTGAAGTCCTAGACTGTATGGACAACCTTGCTGCTCAGCTCCCCATCCCCACCACTTCTCTCATCAGGCACCTGGGACTTGCATCACTTTGCCTTACACCAGACTTCTCCACTGAAGTCTGCAGCTGGAGGTTACAGCATCTTTTCACCAAGTCCCACCTCCTTTCCTCAGACAACTGGCTGCACACAGGCACAGTTTTTGAAGTCGTTGTTATTAACATTTAACCACAAACAAGCAAACCCCACAGTCCTCAACAGTGAGCCAACTCCAAGTTGCCTCCAGTGAGGTGCAACTTCCACAAGGGATGACTGTACAAGAAATGTTTGACATGGGTAGGAAATGATGAATAGAAATGCAATTACAGAGTTGTCTGTAGGGATGATGAGACAGAAAACTGAAATATGGGCAAGCTTGAGATCCCTCAAGTTCTGAGAACCAACTGTGTAGGTGAGAGGTATCTGAATGATCAAAGAGTGAGGGGAGGGGAATCTGGAGAAGAATGGAAACTGCACATGTCCAGACAGTCTGCTGGAAAGGTTACTTCCAACACGGTCTGTTTCACAAAGCCAGGTGGAAATACCTGAAAGACTGGGGAGATGAAGTGCGGTGCATAAGAGACAGAGTTCTGGCAATGCAAGTACAGGGGAAGATTGGTATTTTTTCTTTTGCTGTAATAAACATCCAAGAAAAAAAAAAAAAAAGATGTCATGGGACAATTCAAACATTGTATTAGAACTGTTCAGTCATTTCAGTTGATTGATGTGTGCTGATTGAAGTGAAATGTTTGAAATGGTTAAAAAAAATGGAGGCAATACTCAGGCCTACAGCCATAAAATGACGATTTTCAGTCCTGCATGGAGCCCAGTTACCATAAAACCATCCCTGCTCAGGACTGTTCATGCCACCCCTCACTCCTGCCACAGAGCAAATCTTTGACATGTCGACCTCTCCTGCCTGTTAGAGGCCCAGATGATGTAGGCAATGGTATCTGAATTACCAAATGCGGGTACAGGTATAGCAAACTAGGGATCAGTGGGGGAAAATGTGATTGGTGAGCACTGGTAATTGAGCAGGGCACTGCATGTAAGAAAGGAAGGGATTAAAGTGTCTCAAGGAGGAAGAATCCTGTGGAAGAGGAGGGGAGAGGGATGCAAGGGGCCAGCTGCATGTGGATATGGGGCTGGTCAGGGCTGGTCTGCTCAGGCCCTGTTCCTGATCACTGCCCTGCCTTCTTATTCACCTCTGTTGCTGGCTATTTGCTGTGTGAGTGTGCTCACTCCTGGGTGTGTTGGGGGTGAATCATACAATTATGGAACCACATAGCCATGTGTGCGTCTGCACCCATGGGTAATTGCTGCTGGGGATGCGTGGAGCACTGGTGACCTTCAGAGCAGATCAGGCTGAGGTGGGGAATGGGATGGGGCCAGGTGTGTTGCTCATGGCTCTGTGTGTGCTGCTGGTGGTGTGGTGGCTGTGAAGGTGCTGTTCCCTGTTGGAGTTGCTCTGTGTGTGGTCAGCTGTGTCCATGCCATGTGTGCACATCTTTGTGTGTATGAGAGTGTATGTTTCTGCATGCACGTGTGTGTTTTTCCTGTGTGCACAAGAGTGTCGGAAATTCTGAGAGAATTTCTGCAGGTTCCTGATGAAAGGAGAAGCTGGGCTTTGCTGGATCTTAGGACTGAGGGACATTTTCTGATGCTCCCACAGACACAGAGATGGTGAAAGGGGTGTTAGCATGTTATCAATATGCTCCCTTTTCCTGTGGAGCATGCAAAGGCATCCAGCTATGGACAGGCCCAAGGAGAGGGTTCGTCCTTCCTGTGGTCACAACTGCACTCCAGTCTTTGGGGTGGACCCAAGCTGAGGACTTGCTGAGGACTTCTGGGCTCAGGTTCAGCTCACACAGACTGGGGGAGACTGTCTCACGGCCATGTGCTAGACACAGCCAGAGGAACAGCAGCAAACTGCTATGGCTGCTGGGCCCTGTTTCCATCAGTCAAAGCCCAGACACAGGGCACAGGCATTGCTTTCAATGGCACCCAACTAGAAAGATGGTTGCCTCAAGGGCTGGAGAATATAGGGCACCAGTTCTTCCTCAGCCACTTCCTAGGCTTGGTGAAGCACCAGGAAACCGTGGACTTGTGGCTCTGTATCGTAAGAAGCACAGAATCATAGAATTATTAAAGTTGGAATAGACCTCCTAGATCATCTGGTCCAACCATCCCCCTACCACCAATATCACTCACTAAACCAGGTCCCTAAGTACTACATCCAACCTTTTCCTCTGCACAGCTTTCCAGACAGTCTGCCCCAAGCCTGTAGCACTGCATGGGGTTGTTGTGGCCACAGGGCAGGACGCGGCACTTAGCCGTGGTGAACCTCATCCCATTGGCCTCTGCCCATCGATCCAACATGTCCAGGTCCACCTGCAGAGCCTTCCTATCCTCCAGCAAATCGACACCTCCCCCCACCTTGTTGTCATCTGCAGACTTACTAAGGGTGCACTCAATTCCCTCATCCAAATCATCAATAACGCTGTTAAAGAGCATGGGCCCCAACACCAACCTCTGGGGAACACCACTAGTGACCGGTCACCAGCTGGATTTCACTCCGTTCACCACTACTCTCTGGGCCCGGCAGTCCGGCCAGTTTTAACCCAGCAAAGAGTGTACCTGTCCAAGCCATGGGCTGCCAACTTCTCCAGGAGAATGCTATGGGAGACCGTGTCAAAGGCCTTGCTGAAGTCTAGGTGGACTGCATCAACGTGATTTCCCTCATCCACCATGCAAGTCACCCAGACATAGAAGGAGATGAGGTTGGTCAGGCAGGACTTGCCTTTCATGAACCCATGCTGACTGGGCCTGATCCCCAGATTTTCCCACATACGTTGTGTGACTGCATTCAAGATGATCTGTTCCATCACCTTTCCTGGCATTGAGGTGAGGCCGACAGACCTGTAATTCCCCGGGTCCTCCTTACAAACCTTCTTGTAGATGGGCTTCACATTAGCAAGTCGCCAGTCATCTGGGACCTCTCTGGATGACCATGACCACTGACAGATGATGGAAAGAGTCTGATAGGTGATGGAAAGCGGCACAAGCTTCTGGAAAGCTTGGCAACAACCTTGAAAAAAGAGCCTAGGCTTCAGACTGTGCACTGTGGAGATCCCGTTTTATTTTGCAGATGCTATGGAAGAGTCAGCTCTGACCTTCTGTTAGACACATATTTACAGAGCCTCAAGAGCAAATAGAGCAGTGTCGATCCTCAGCAGAAGTAAGATGAAAAAGAAATATTACTCTAAGAGCATAATAAATGCAAATGATACCAAAGATAAGAATAACAATAATGATAATGAAAGAAGGACCAGGCCTGAGGGGAGGTACCAAGTTAAGTCATTTCTGGAAAAAGAGGGGAAATTTCTCACTATTCAGAAACGTCCATGAAATCACTTTCCTAATAGCCCACTTGAGCTCCTGGTTCCTCATGCTGTAGATGAGGGGGTTCGATGTTGGAGGTATCACCGAGTACAGAACTGCCACCACCAGGTTCAGGGATGGGGAGGAGATGGAGGGGGGCTTCAGGTAAGCAAAAAAGCCAGTGCTGATAAACAGGGAGACTACAAAGAGGTGGGGGAGGCAGGTGGAGAAGGCTTTGTGCCGGCCCTGCTGAGAGGGCATCCTCAGCACAGCCCTGAAAATCTGCACATAGGAAAAAACAATGAAAACAAAACAGCCAGATGCTAAACAGACACCAGTCACAACTACCCAAAAACTCTTCAGGTAGGAGTGTGCACAGGATATCTGCAGGATCTGGGGGATTTCACAAAAGAACTGATTCAGCAGAGATTCAGCAGAGTCAGTTAAGGCATCTCATTCAGGGTTTTAGTCCTGGGACTAGAACGGGGCTCAGCTCATACCCGTGCCTGCCCCAGACCCACAGGAGCTGGGATTCCTCTGCCCTCCCTTTAATGTACACCACATGGGCACCTGCAGGTGAGCTCCTTTTCTCAGCTCCAACATCATTAATGGAGATGGAGGCAATCAGGGGGCTGCAAACACCTGGTGACATGTCAGGGGGCAGAGGGACGTGCAGGTATCTGCAAGCTCTCATGGAGGAACCCTGAGGGACAGGGCAGCACCTGGGGGCATCCCCTTGGAGGCTGGTGGGGAATGCCTTTGGCCAGCTGAAGTGACAGCAAATGCACACATTTAGGACAACTAAACCTGTCCCTCCTCAGTAGGCTCAGGGCAGCCTGTAGAGGTATCCACCTGACCCAATGGAGAGCTGTGCCACAGGGAGACCTGAGTCTCTCTCTCCCTCTTCTCCATCTGGTTTTCCCTCCATCTCCAGTGACTGTAACGGCACTTGTCTCACGGACATCCCTACATTGCCTAACCTCGTTCAGGGCAGCTGCTCCATGTAATAGCCAATTCCAGGCCGGCAGTACTACCTGAGATGCCAACGCTGCCCAGCACCGCTGGAGCATGCAGCTGACACGGGCAGCACAGGACCCACAGGACAGCTCTGGCCATTCATAGCTGGTACTTAACGGGCACCCCGATGGCATCTCCGACAGATCTGGTGCTTATGAGCAAGTGGCCGCTTCCCAGGGCTGCAGCAAGCCAAGGTCTGTCCCTCCTCCATCCATTAGAGGCAGGCAGTGCATGGACATGAGGCACATCACACCGGGCTTTCCACTTGTGTTTGCAAACACTGCTGCTGCTTCTTACCCCCATCCTTTACTCAGTCAAGACACAGCCCAGTGATTTTTTCTGTGTCCCTGGATCACAGGACGCCCATAGGCAAGGACTTTGGCAGCAGCCCCTTCTCCTGCCTGGAGATCAGCCCCAGCTCCAGCACTGGCCCTCAGGGCTGCACCAACACCACAAAAGGCCCTCTGCTGTCAGGGCGGCACAGCCCAGGCCTGTTGCCTTCTGGCCTCAGGAACACCAGGGCGTGCTCTGCTTCGGGCCCCTTATTTCATCCTCCCATGGCCATCTGCCATCCACGGCAGCAGGTCTCTGCTGTGAAGGAAAGCCTCTGCATGCCCATGCTTGGGCACAAGATCTGGGACAAGGCTGAGTTTGGCCCTTGTGCCACAGCTGAGGTGCTGCAGCCCAGATGTGCCCCAATGCCCTCAGCCTGGGGCACAGGCAGGAGGAGCTGAATCCCCACCGTAAGGAAGCTGCGTCAGCCTTAAGGAGTGCACTGCATCTGTCCCAAGCTGTTCTCCCTACTCTCCCCTTCGTCTGCTGCACTGCCCTACCCCTTTCCCTTGCCATGAGGTGCTGAGAGTATGTTTGCCATTCCCTCGTGTACTACTTCTGCCTCCTGCATGGCAGACTGGGGGATGTTGCTGAGGCCTTCTCAAATCTCAGAGCCCCGTGAGATGTCCGGGAAGGAAGGCACTGGCATGTGCTGCAATTCCCTCCATATAACACATCCTACTTCTCCAAGTGAGCGACATGCATTGAAGAGGAGTTCAGGCATACCGAGGGGCTGTCTTTGCATACCGAGCTGCCTTCGCTCCCATCTTTTGAAAAAAGGCCAGGCCCAGGACAAGCCTCAAAACCCACCTTCCTGGAAGGGCTTCCAAGAGCACAGGCGTGTTGGTGCAGGAACACAGGGGTGACTTTTCCAGCGCTCCACATCCTTTATTCCGTGGCCTTTGTCACCATTTCAAGATGTTCCTGGTGGATTTGTCAGGATCCTGTGGAAAAGAACTGGGCAGAAGGGAGGTGACTGTTTCTCAGGACCAGAAGGGAAATCTCTCGTCACTCTCCCAAGCTGTGCCATCTCCATGCTGCTGACCTCCCAGGCCTCCAAATGACACGTGCTGATGTCACAGGGGGATGCACTGCATCACCAGGATATCGTCACTGGAGCAGTGGCAGTGCCGGCACTTCCCTGCAAGGCCTGGTCCCTGCTGGGCACTGCTTGGGTGCTCCCCACTGCTATCCTTCTGTGGCCAGGAGTGGGGGCAGCAGGCAGCAAGGTTGCACTGGGCGACCCTCGCTGACGGGCAGAGGAGCAGGGGCACCTTGCAGAGGAGCTGTGGTTGAGGAGCCAGGGCGGGCATCCCTTGTCCTGAGCTGAGGGCCAGCAGCAAGCGAGATGGATGGCTGCTGGAGGGTGACCATCATCTCCAACCTGACTTCCCTGTTTCCAGTGCTCCTGCAGCTCTTCTCCAAAGGTGAGGGTGTCAGGAGCCCCTTCCCAAGGGGTGTCCCAGGGGCTGTCAGCTGTCCCAAGCTGCAAGCCCTGGGCTGTTTTGGGGAGCTGGGCAGGACAAGTGTCTGCTTCAAGAGCCCTGCCTGAGGATTCCAATGGGCTCAGGGGACGTTGCAGCAACCACGACTCCTTGGTCCTGATGCTAGGGCTGCCCTGAGCCCCAGGGATCCACTAGGCATGGCTCAGCCTCGTCGTGATGGGGGACAATCCAGGGCCAGGTTTTCCTGGGAGCTGCTGCCTCTTTGGGATCTGTCTCCGGGAGGAAAGACCTCTGGTGTCCCAGAGCCTGGTGTGGCCTGCAGCTCCCACAGGCCTCTCAGGAATGTTCCAGCCATGCCTGAGTTGGAAATCAAGCCTTCCCCTTGTACTGCTCTCCTTCAGGGGAACCTCTGTTCCTTCCCTCCTGTTCCGCCAGGCTGGCAGAGCATGTCCTGGATGCTGAGATGCCATCCCTGAATGGCCACAATCCTGGTGCTGAACCCTTCCTATATCTCTGCTATGGTAGTTTTACCCGGCTATGCAGGTGAACTCCACAGCAACTGCTCTTTCACTTCCACACCTACAAGGAAAAGGGGGAGAAATATGATGAAAAGAGATCAAGGGTTCAGGTAGAATAGGAGGTCACCCACCGAACATCCTCATGGGCACCAGTTATCATCGGGGCAAGACAGATTTAGCATAGGCAGACTAATATAATTTATTGCCTATCACTGGTGGACTACAACTGTGAGGAATTACAAGCAAACTAAAAACACCATTCCCCCTATCCACACTCTTCTATCTCCTTCCCCTGAGTGGAACAGGGAAAGGGGGATTGCAGTCAGTCCATGGCACTTGTCTCCACCGCTCCTTGACGGTCAATCTCTGCCCCTGCGTCCCTCCCATGGAATGCCGTCCTTCCCAAATGGATCTTGCGTGGGGACCAAAGGATTGAGATAATGACAACTATGACTGGATCATGTTAAAATAAACCTGTTATAAGCATTCTAACACCTTCATGGTTGCTGGCCACAATGTTTATTTTGTTTTTATCTCGATGTAGTAGCTCTGTTTGCCCTCAGAATTGTGTTGGATAGCACATTACATACTGTGCGTGTTCCCTGTTGTACTGTTTATCCTTTTTGGGGGCTGGTTTATGGTTATTAGTTTACTCTACAGCCTAACACTGCCTTATGTTGTGATAAAATTGCTGGTCATGAGACTAATCTGGTAGTTGTACTCAGCATTGCTGTCACCTCCATACTTGAGGAACCATCTCCCAGAAACTATTCATAATTAACAGTTGTTACCTTTTCTCCTCGGGGAGCCAATCTATGGGATGGATGAGGGGGGACACTTCTTCTCCCCACTTCTTCCCTTTCCCTTTCTCCTTCACCTCCCCCTTTCTCCTCCAGGCTAGTTACAATAGCTCTTCAAAACTTTCAATATCCTTGGGATGTTCAAACCAACTTCTTCTTATTCTTATCTCTCCTGAATGTGTTTCAGGTTTTCTTTAAGGTTAGGGTAATCTATTTCTAGAATGCCACACAGGGATGTGCCTTGAGGCAGGATAATTGTGAGTGGCAGGGAATGTTGGAGGATATGGGCAGGCACCTAGAACTGTAGGCACCTGCAATGCTTTGTTACTTCACCCATGAACAAGTTCAGAATCCTAAAAAAAATAATCACAGAATGCTTGAAAAAGGAGTGTCATCACCCTGGCAATTCCAAAGAGACAGAAATCACTGCAATGTGCTGGGGCTTGGCCTTTGCTTACTGAGTTGCAATCTACACAACTCCAATCCCTGTGACTGAGCCACAGAACCAAACTGTGCCTGTATCAGTCATACATATACGTGAGAAAAAAACAAAATCAGCTTGTTTAGCAAGGAAAGAAGCTCCTACTCATAGAGGGAAGGAGGAAGAAGAAGATGAGGCAGGCTACTCCCAAGTAGGGCCATCAGAGGAACACGTGGATGAAGAGTGAGATATCATAAAATCATCAGTAAGCACCTGATCACTGTTCCTTGGGGAGCTGATGTGCGAAAAGATTTCAGCCATCATGTAGGCCAGCACATTGTCACCTGGCTGCTCTGATACAGGGATAACAGGGCCAGTAGCCTGGAATTAGAGGGCAGGGAAGCCAAGCAGCTGGATACCTCCCCAGGGAAGGGGGCATTGACAAAGCAGTTGGAAAGGGGGCACAAACCCTCACTCTCTTCAGGCAACTCCTGTCACGTGTAAAGGAAAGGTATCCCTTCAAGGAAGATGTTGTCTGCCACCCAGGCAAATGGACCACCAGGGAGAGAGGCAGCCTGTATCTGATGGAATTGGCCACGCTGGAGGTGATTTATGGTGATTTATGCACATTAAACAGTTTTCTACCTTGCCCGGTCCCTCACAGGATCCTTCAGTTGTGGGGTTGCTCAGGGTCGAAGTGCCAGTAGCTACCCAAATGGTGCACCAGTGGCAATATGGCACTATCCGAGACTCCCTGATTACCACATATATGCTGATTCATTAACTGGAGAGCCAAGGACTGATCAGCAAAACTCGCTCACCCTTTAATAATCCCATAGGGTCAGTGCAAATGTCTAATGGAGAGCTGCAACTAACAGTGGAGTACTGTGTCTAGAATGAAGTCACACCAAATTCAATAGGTCATCTATAGTCTTCTCTCCTTACACTCTTAGCTCTAAGAGCAGTTAAATGATCCCTTACAGTATCTGAATGCTGCTGTCTGATCCCTTCCTGGGATCATAAGGAACCAGTACCCCCAGGCCAGAACACTCTCCCTGTACCCGTGGATGCACGCCCTAAGGTCCCATGAACTGTTAAGGGTGTAGTTTGCACAGTAACCACTGATTTTGTCCCCACCCACCACCTGTTTTACCCCTGCAGAGTCCTGCCTCAAGGCACAAAGGGCAGGGAGACCTTGCTGGTGAGAGCTGAGGCCCTGTGGAGATGTCTGAGACACAACAGCCATTACAGCCAAGAAACATGTAGAAGAGAACAGAATAGGTTTAGCTCTCCCTGTGACACATGACTCCTTTTGCTCTGCTGACAGCCTCTGCAGGCTGCCCTGCACATAAGGGGTAGGGACAGGTTCAGTTGTCCTACATGTGGCATCTGCTGCCGTTTCATTTACCCAAAGGACATATGCCTCCAGCTGACTCGCAGAGGATCAGCTACAAATTTCACGAGATGTTTGCATCTGAACAGCTCCTGCCTGTCCTCCATCTCCACTAAGGAGCTATTGTGGCTCAGTAATTCGCATTAAGCTGCCTATGTTGTGGACACCTGAACTCCCGGGTCCTGTGGGTCTGTGGCAGACATGGGAGGGAGCTGAGACCTCTCCCAGCCCCAGGAATAACAAGCAGCATGAGATGCCTTCACTGACTCTGCTGACTTCCTTCTTCAAGTGGGGATGAAGGAGATCAGTCCCTGACCATGACTTCATGTCCTAACTGATACTGGGACAACAAGATGAGATTGTTACACTTAATTGGTTTTCTGTAAGGAGAAATGACCCTGGTGTGAAGAAGTGTGTGTGCCAGGTGAGAGAGGGAACCCCAGGGCTTCCTTGAGGCTGTTTCCCAGCAGGTTCCCCTGCAGCCCCAGGGCCATGGGCAGGGAGCCTGGTGGGGGGCAGAGCAAGGGAGGCCTTGGGCTGGGCCTGTGCTGCTGAGCTGGGCCGGGCTCCTGGGCCCAAGGGGAGCTCCTGGCAAGCGGGCAGCGCTGCAGAGAGCCAGCTCTGCCCAGGAGCAGCTCCTCTGCCCAGCGCAGCAGGGCTGGGGGCACTGCCTGCAGCTGGCACAGGTAGGGAGAGAAGGGAGGGAAAGATTACGGGCTGAGTGGAATATGAGCATACTGAGAGCTGAGAGGAGGAGAAATCTTCATAGCACATAACAGGGTAAGTCTGCTTCTGCAGTGCAGTGCACAGGAGTATCAGGGAAGATTTCCAGACCCAGAACTTCCCACAGAAGATCTGGCTGGTTGCACTTGGTATTTCTTTAGTGTGGAGAAGCACAAGCTCCATTGCTAAGGTTCCCTGCTGCAGGGTGAACGTGCAGGCCTCTGAGGGCTCCCTTGTCGCAGGCCAGCTGCAGGCTGTGAATCCTGGGGTGCAGGCAGGGGTGCCCAGGGCTGTGGTGCAGAGCAGGGTCCCTGCTGTGCCCCAGGGGCTGTGTGCCGGGGCAGGGCCTCTGCCGCCTGCCAGGCTCAGCACTCAGCCTGCCCGGGGAGCTGCCCAGGGCGCTGCGGGGAGAAGCTGCGGGTGGAAGGAGCCCCCCCGGCAGGGCAGGGTCCTGCTGCTGGCGGGAGGCTGCTGCCTGGGGCAGCCTGCTCACAGCTCTGTTGTACGACAAGGGCATTTCCCAAGCAAACAAGGTCAAAATAGGGATTTTCTGCCCTCTTTTCAATTGCCTACTCTACTGGACAGGAGGGGAAGCAGGAAGAAATGGAAGAGGAGCTGTAAGTATGAGCACATTGCTGAGACTCCTGAACTGTAACTCTGAGGATCAGTATGTTTGTGAGCTGCCCCAAATGTACCTTCAGCCTCTCCTCTTCATATTGAAAGCGACAGCATCAACTTTGCTGAACCCAGCAGGGCTTTCTGACAGGTCCTTTTCCACCTGCAAAGATGCACATGCACCTAGGCACTCTCTTGCATACAGGCAGGTTTCTGAAGGGCAAAGATTACTGCACACAGATTTGGTTGAGGCTGTGAGCAGAAACAGGAATAAGACATGAGACAGGGAAACAACTGCCAGAAATAAAACCTTCAGGCATCAGGGGTATGATCAAGGAATGAGGGGAAAGTTAATCAGAAATCTTGTCAGAGGGAGAATTCATCAGAAAACTCCATATTATTTCCATCCAGTGCAGACTCCTTCCTCTGAACATGCCCCCTTGCCTCCTCTCCCACCCAGAAAAACCTCTGCCCTCACGCCCATGGGTCCAAGGCATGGGGCATGTCTTCTGCAGCCAGAGCTCCAGCAGAGCAGAGGTGCATCTCTCCAGCCATGCGCCCATGTCCACCTGTGCTGCAACTGCAGAGGGGGTCAGCTGCCTGGGGGTTGTGGGCAATGCAATCTGTGAGGATGGGGAGAGAGTTGACTTTCCCTTCATGAAAGATCATCACTAGGTCATTTGGTTATCTCCTTGGGGTGTCCTTTCAATCTGTGAGCTGTCCTGCAGGATGCAAATCTTTTCCATAGCACTTCTGTGTTATGTGAAACCCAGGGAAGAAGCAGAGAGATGCTACATGCAACTGTTGGGTTGGTGAAATGAATGATAGGTGTCCTTGGCTAGAGGTGTGGTGCTGAGACCTTGTTCAGGTACCTTGAGAAAGGCTGGGCATTGACAGATTGGCAGTGGATTCATCTGGTCTCAGCAGCATCTGGCTTCTTTTCAGGGTAACATAAATATGATTGCCCTCCATCTACAAAAGCTCAGGCAGCTGGGGACAAGTCCAGCCAGCTCCCTCACTCTGCTCTGAGCCACAGGGAATCCCTTTGCCTCTCAGGTCTCACAACCATTCCCTGTGAGTGCAGCAGAAATGCTCAGGATTTCTGACTTCAGAGAACACTGTTTGGGCATGAAGAGGGGGAAGAGAATGTGTATAAAAAATTGCCCCTAAAACTCCTTTCTGCCAACTACATTATGTAGCACCGGAATGCAGATATTAACATGCTGACATGAAGATGATCAGCATGCTGGAGCACCTCTCTTTCGAAGAAAGGCTGAGAGAGTTGGGGCTGATCAGGGTGACCTCACTGCAGCTTTTCCATATTTAAAGGGGTCTTATAAAAAAGATGGAGAGCTACTTTTTGATCAATCAGATAATGACAGGATCGGGGAATGTTTTTAAACTAAAAGTGGGGAGATTTAGATTAGAGATTAGGAGGAAATTCTTCACTCAGAGGGAGGCGAGGTACTGAAACATATTGCCCAGATAGGCTGTGAATGTCCTATTCCTAGAGGTGTTCAGGACCAGGTTGGATGAGGTCCTGGGCAACTTGATCTAGTGGGTAGCATCCCTGCCCATGGCAAGGCGTTTGGAAATGGATTATCTGTAAGGTCTCTTCCAACCCGAGCCATTCTGTGATTCTATGCTCTTTTGTGTAAGAAGGGATTTCATCTGACAAAATCTGAAAATAAAACCTTACCCTCCTGCTATGTTCCTGTGTACTCCCTGCACTGGGTCAGGACTGATTCCCTCGCGAGACCAGCAGCAGAGGCCCCTGCTCCTCATTGCACACTGAACCTTAAAAACGAAGCTCATGTCATGGAGCTAAATGAAAGATTCCAGCAGAGAAACAAAAAGCATTTGAGTATGGCAGGGGGAGGTCTACAAGGAATGGCACAGGGTTCACTCAGAGAAACCTGTCCTAACTTTTCATTGTCTTTTACTACATGTACAGATCTCCATACCCAACAGGCATCAGATGTCCAACAGCAGCTCCATCAGCGAGTTCCTCCTCCTGCCATTCGCAGACACGCGGGAGCTGCAGCTCCTGCACTTCGCGCTCTTCCTGGCCATCTACCTGGCTGCCCTCCTGGGCAATGGCCTCATCCTCACCGCTGTAGCCTGCGACCACCGCCTCCACACCCCCATGTACTTCTTCCTCCTCAACCTCGCCCTCCTCGACCTGGGCTGCATCTCCACCACTCTCCCCAAAGCCATGGCCAATTCCCTCTGGGACACCAGGGCCATTTCCTACATGGGATGTGTTGCACAGGAATTTCTGTTTGTCTTTTTGATGTCATCAGATTTTTCCCTTCTCACAGTCATGTCCTACGACCGCTACGTTGCCATCTGCAAGCCCCTGCACTATGGGACCCTCCTGGGCAGCAGAGCTTGTGCCCAGATGCCAGCAGCTGCCTGGGGCAGTGGGTTGCTCAATGCTCTGCTGCTCACTGCCAATACATTTTCCTTGCCCCTCTGCCGAGGCAATGCTGTGGACCAGTTCTTCTGTGAAATCCCCCAGATCCTCAAGCTCTCCTGCTCACATTCCTACCATAGGGATCTTAGACTTCTCGCATTTAGTAGTCTTCTGTTTTTGGGCTGTTTTATTTTCATTGTTCTCTCCTACATTCAGATCTTCAAGGCTATGCTGAGGATGCCCTCTGAGCAGGGACGGCACAAAGCCTTTTCCACATGTGTCCCTCATTTGGTCGTGGTCTCTTTGTTAATCGTCACTGGCATGTTTGCCTACCTGAAGCCCCCCTCTATCTTTTCCCCAGCCCTGGACCTGGTGGTGGCAGTTCTTTACTCTGTGGTTCCCCCAGCACTGAACCCTCTCATCTACAGCATGAGGATGCAAGCACTAAAGGATGCTATTGTGAAAGTGCTTTTATGGACATTTTTCAGGAATCATAAATGTCCCATATCTCTCCACAGGTGACGCCCTGTATATCCCATTCAAACCTTGTGTTTCCTTCTTTTCCATTATTATATTTTGTCTTGTTTTCATATTTCATTATTTTTAACTGTTTGTGCTTCTGCTTTTCATCCCCCCCAATATTTTCACTCCTACCACTGCTATTGAGGAATGAACATGCATTGTGTCAGATGAAGCCTGTCCAAGCCTGTTTAAAAGTGTGTATCAATGTGGACTTTCTCGTAGCAAAGTAATAGCTGTATATAAATTAAGTGGGACTTTTTCACTTTCTGATGGCTGAGCTTTTAGTTTAAATCTCAGTATTAGTGGCATCAACCAAAGGGAAAGTACAAAATCCCAGGTGGGAGCTGGTCTTGGAAATGTCTGACTTCTTCCTCCTGTTGGGATCCGTGGCTGTGAGTGGGGCAGTGATGCTGGGCCAGCCCAGAGACAGGCCTGTGGACAGGAGCCACAGCACTGCAGCAAGTTCTCACACAGCCACCACCCCCAAACTACTGCCAGGCCCCACGCCCCAGCCAGGCCGGCCTCTCCCCTCAGTCACAGCCATGGCTGCAGGGACCAGGAGACACCTGGGGCAGGATGTGTGGGTGGGCAGCACCAGCCCCAGCGCTCCTGGCAGCCCCTCTGCAGCCAGAGCAGCTCCCAAAGGTCAGGACGGGCCTCAGTGCTGCCCACAGGGCTGGGGGGCTCTGGGGGCTGCAGGTACTGACAGCACCTGCTGGGAGACCCCAGAGCCAGGGCTGAGTGTCAGTGCCTGGCACCACAGCTCACAGTGCCTCCTGTCCCGTGTCCTGACCTCTCTCAGGAGCACCGCTGGGTGTGTTATTCCCTGCCTGGGTGTGGAAAGGAGCTGCTGGAGGGCTTCACTGGTGATCTCTGCAGCCCCTGGCTCTGGCCCCACATCAGCTCACAATTACTGCCACTGTCCCTCTGCACTGGCTGTTGGGTTTCTCACGTGCCCTCCTCTGGTCTCATGCAGTGCATCTCTTCCTGGAGCAGGCCCTCACAGCCTGCTTGCAGAGTCCCAGGGGATCCTGGTGAGGCTGTGCTTCAAGAGCAGGCTGGGATTGCCCTTGGTCTGAGTAGGTGTGGTGATCTGGCAGGGGCACAAGTTGGGGCAGAGAAGATAGAAAAAGCAGAAAGAGAGATATCAAATGAAAGGGGGAAAAAAATCATCTCTGAGCATGAGAGGTGAACCAAGCACTGACCAACGTGATCTAGCTGCCAAGTTATCCCAGATGAGGGCAGGCCAAGGTACAGGCCTCCAAAGGTTCTTCCAATTCATAATCCTCAAGGAAGAAGGAGCTGGTCAGTGGAGTCTGGACCTGGGAATACTGCTGTGGGTTGAGACTCTGCCTGCTTTTGTGATCTCTGCTCATCAGGGTTACCTAGTGAGTGAGGTCATCCTAAAAGCAAACTCTGTTCTATGGACACCAGGACTCAGACTGGTTTGAGGTACCACGGAAAAGTTCTCAGAAACACTGCCAGGTATCACAGAACGACAGAATGTTGAAGGTTGGAAGGGAGCTCTGGAGATTGCCTAGGCCAACCCCTTTGCTCAAACAGGATCAGCCTGAGCAGGTTGCCCAGGTCCATGTCCAAATGGGTTCTGAATACCTCCAGGGATGGAGGCTCCACAACTTCCCTGAGCAACCACAAGCCTCCACGATCTGAGGACATCTTTTAGTGGAAGGCAGTCAGGTTTGTTAAACACATTTTCCACTTTATAAATTCCTACTTACTCCTCCCAGTTGTGTTCTTAACCACCACTTCTTTGGAATACAGTTTGCCCAAGGGTTCCCTAACAAGGTCCTCCACCTCACAAAGTACGACTTCCTTGCTTCAGGTTTTTTTTGTTCTGATCTCAAGGACTTGCCGTTCCAGAAGCCAAGGTTGGAAAGAATGCAGCAAAGAGGACAGTGAGCAGTGCCTCAGCCTTCTCTATGTCCTCTGCCACCTGGGCCTTCTCTGTAATTAGCAGTGAGTCTGCATTTTATCCAGCTTTCCATTCAATGCTGATGTCCTTGTAGAAGTCCTTCTTGATATTCTTCATTATCCTAATATGTACATGTTATTCTTCATGTCCTTTGCCAGATTCAACTCCAGGAGGGCTTTGGTTGTCCTAACAATATCTCTGCATGCTCATCAATTTAGCATCGATGCCCTCCAGAAACCCGTTAGATGGCTTGTGCTCTGTTGTACTGGTATTCTAGCAGAAATCTGGGTGTTTCAACTTCCCCCGTGAGGACCATTTCCTGCAAACTTGAGGCATTTTCCAGTTGTCTGAGGAAGGCCATACCTGCTGCTTCTTCCTTACAGAAGGTCTCTAGGTGACACCAATGACAAGGTCACCCATGTTCATGTGCCGTCTAATCCAGACCCAGATGGTTCTCATCACCAAAACCACGGCAAAGCTCCTTACGTTGCTGCTGCTCTCCCCCTGAAAGGTCTGCTCTCCCTCCATGCCTTACAATCCTCTCCACCCCTGGACGCACCCCTGTTGTGGGCTGTCACACCATCTCTGCTATCCAAAATGAGAGCTCTGTAACCACACACAGACCTCTGGTTCTTCCTCTTTTTCTATGCACTATACACATCAGTGCCCTGGCACTTCAGGGAGATGCCCAGGAATTCCAGTTTCCCAAAAGGGATATCACTGGCTGTCAAGCTGGTAAGTCTCAAGAAACTCTTGGTGAATCCATGCTGGCTCCTGATCACTTTGTTATCCTCCGTGTGCTTGGAAATGTTTTCCATGTTTAGCTACCCCATCCGATTCCCAGGAACTGAGGAAAGGCTGTCTGGCCTATAGTTTCCTGGGTCTTCCATCTTGCATTCCTTCAAGACAGGGGTCACATTTGCTTTCACCAGCTGTGCTCTGGGCCTTAAAAAGGAGTCTCAGGGGAGACCTTACGGTGCTCTACAATCACCTTAAAAAGGCTATAGTGAAGTGGGGATCAGTCTCTTCTCAAAGTACCAAGTGATAAGACAAGAGGAAATAGCCTTAAGTTGTGCCAGGAGAGGTTTAGGTTTGATATTCAGAATAATTTCTTCTCTGAAAGAGTTATGAAGTATTGGAACAGGCTGCCAAGGGAAGTAGTTGAGTCATCATCCTTGGAAGTCTTTAAAAAACACGAAAATGTAGGGCTTCATGACATGTTTTAATGGTGGACATGGCAGTGCTAGGTCAAAGGTTGGACTGGATAATCTTAGAGGTCGTTTCCAACCTAAATGATTCTGTGATTTGCTGATAATTCTGTGCTCTGGGCTTCTGGGTGTTGGAGTTTGTCACAAAGATTTGGCTGGTTCATAAACAGGAAGGATGTGTGAGGGAATTCCTAGCACAGGTGTGGCCGCTGCTTGACAGCAAAGAGATAAAAGCAGGATGTATCCAACCTCTCTAACCTTCATTGCTCTCTGCTCTGCTTAGAGCTGAGATGTAAAGGTGAAATGTGCCAATATGCGCATGTCCTGGGAACATAATCTCCCTTTCAAGTGTTGGGAAGAAATATATTTTTGGAGAGAAATGCATTTTTTTTTTCTTTACACAAAGGGGGAGAAAGTGTCATAACTCACTGCTCCATGTACATCACCTTCTAAAAAAATGATGATAACTTGTAGACAAGCATAAAAAACTCTGAAATTGAAGTCTTCTTACAGATTTATTACATTAAGGAATTTTCCACATACATTTCAGTTTGGCCTACAATGTCCTTCAGGGCTTGATTCAGTTGCCCACAAAGATGTTGCTGCTGCCTCAAGGATACCCTGGAATAGCTGAAGCACCCATTTGGGGCTATGAGATATGACACAGGACCTTCCGTCTTTAAAAAAACATGTTCAGAGTCCCTTAGAAGACATTCAGAATTAATATCAGTTGGAGGTCGCTGATATCATTTTATCTGTAGGCAGACAACTTAAAAAAAAAAAAAAGCAGAAAGAAGAGATTCTTTCCTAGAAGGTTGTTTTTTATTATTATTATTATTATTATTATTATTATTATTAAATTCTTTCCCTTTAAGAAGACTCCTGGCATCTCTCTAATTAACCCCATAAGAATTGAAGACTTCAGGAGAATTATGCCCAGAGCCTTGGCTGCTGAGGGAGTTTTGCATGTTGATTCGCCTTCTGCTGCCAAGTTCCTGAACTGCAGATCCAGAAAGCTGGAGCAAGCCTCTGAAGAAGTAAAAGACGAGCAAGCCTCTGAAGAAGTAAAAGACAAGCAAGCCTCCAAATGTTTGAGGGTGTTGGCCAGCTCCACTGAGGGCCATGCCTGAAGAGACCACGATGGGAACAAGCAGACAAGGTGCCTGTCCCTGGGAGATGGTGAAGGAGGAAATCAGAGGCACTGGTTACAGGTGGAAAATCAAGTGGGGATGTGGCTCTGAAAGCCCTTGATGTGTTTCACCAAGGGGGATGGCCAAGGCCTGAGCGCATCCCCTGGAAAGGGGCATCCTGCACTTCCTGGGCTGCTCGGGGCTCTGGCAGGGGCAGTGTGATGTGGGGGTGTGCAATTCCGAGTGCAGGACATTCGTAGGACACTTGCCAGGCTCTGTGGGGTTGAGGAGGTAACAAGGCCCAGGGGCTGTAAGGGACCGGTGTCCTCTGCTGGGCCTCAGTGGAAGAGGCTGCAGCTGTAGCCCTAAAGACACCGGTTCCATTGGGGGGCTCCAGCCCCACAGTGGCCCTCCGCCATGCCCCTCCACATCATGTCGTACATTTTCCTGTATCTGTGCTTGCATCCCTGCAGAATTTTACCACACACTCACATTCCCACCTCCCTCTGACCCCATGATTGCCAAAGCTCTCCTAATTTCTCTCCATCCTTACTAGCTTTGGCTTCAAACACAAACCTGTGTTTCCCTGAGGATTTCCCAATACCTGTGGTTTCCCCACGACACATCAGGCTTCTTCCAAAGCCTCACCCTCTTGGAACTCTATCAGCCAGTATGTCCCAGCCCCACAGTTGCCTGAATTGTCATTGGATTGAATCTCTACATTGCCGCCCTGAACTCGACATAATCCCCCGGCAACATGCAATTTCCTCCTTTTGGAAACCGAGCATGGCCTTGGCGCACACAAGCACCTCCCGGGATCAGCCCTGCAGAGCCTTGGAGGAGACAAGAAGCTCCCTGGGCACACCAGGCTCTTCCCAGGGCACTCAAGCACCTCCCTGGAGCACCCTGGAATCTCCATTTCAACCTTGGTTGCCCTGGGACATGCCTGGGTGCTCCACGAACATGCCTAATATCTAATGGAAATGAATGCTCTGGTAGTTTAAGACCGTCTCCTAGAAGATGCTTGAGTGCTCCAGAATGGGGCTTGCATGGCATGGGGAGATGCTTCAGTGCTCAAAGTGAGAGCTTGCGTTCTAGGGTTATGTGCTTGGGTGCCCTGGGACGCTTTCCCTTTTTTCCCCTGACTTTCTACTTGGGTGCAAAGGGAATTACTTGCGAGCACCAGGGGAAGAGTTGGGGTCCTGGGGCGATGGATGGGCACTCCAGAGGCTCTTGGGCACTCCAGGGAGATGCTGGTTTGCTCTGAGGAAATGCTTGTGTCATCCAAGGAGATCTTTTTAGTGCCCTGTGGCTATGCTTGGCAACTTAAGAGAGGTGCTTGGGTGCCCTGGGGTGATGCCTGGGTGCTCCATGAAGTGCTTAGCTTCACCAGGGAAGTGCTTCAGTGTCCTGTGGAGATGCTGGAGTGCTCTGGGAGATGCCTGGGAAATGCCTGGCTACCTGCGGAAGATGCCTGTGGGATCCAGGGAGGTGCTTGAGTGACCTGCTCAAATGCTTGGGGATGTGGGAAGCTGCTTGGCTGCTCCAGAGACATGCTTGAACAATGCAGGGAGATGTTCTGGAGCTCCAAGACGACGCTTCTGTGCCCCAGGGAGACGCATGCTTTCTCCAGGGAGGTGCATGGCTGCTGTGTGCAGGTGCTTGGGTGTTCCAAGGATGATCCTGGGTGCCCCATGGAGATGCTTGGGTGCCCCCAGGTGATCCTTTGGTGCCCCTTGGTTTGCTCACGCACAAAAGATGGAGACTCACAACGATGCTTGGGCTCTCCAAGTACGTGCTTGGTTTCCCCAGGGAGATGCCTGGGTGCCACAGGAAGATGCTTGGGTGTTTCAGGAAGGTGTCTGGGTGGCCTGGGGATATGCTTGGGTGCTCCCAGGGAGGCGCTTGTGTTTCCAGGAAAATGCTCTAGGATGTCCAAGTATGCCTGGGGCAGACGCTTGGGTGCTGCACAGAGATGTTTGCATGCTCCAAGAGACACCACGGTGGCTTGCTGAGAGACTTGGGTGCTCCAGGGAGGTTCTTGAATACCCCACGCAGGTGAGCGGGTGCTCTGGGGAGATCTTTGGCTGCCTCAGCAAATTGCTTGTGCAGCACAGGGAGGTGCTTGTGCGTACCAAGGCTGTGATGGGTGACACAGAGCGATGCTTGGGGATCCTGGGGGTCTACCTCTCCTACCCCAGGGAGAAGTTACGGTACTCCAGAGAGGTCTCTGCATGCTTCACAGAGGTGCTTTTTGAACGACCGAGATGCTGAAAGAACTTGCTTGGGAGCTCTGGAGGGACGTCCGAGTACCTTGGGATGTGCTTGGGTTCCCTGGGGAGATGTTTCAATAATGCTGCAGTGGGGTGCCTGAGTGCTGCGGGGAGATGCGTGGGTCCTCCAGGAAGATGCTTGCGTTCTCGGGGGGTTATGCTTGTGTGCCTCAGGGAAATAGCCGTGTTCCTGGGGAGATGCTTTGCTGCTGCTGGGGAATCGTAGAATCACAGAATATCCCGAGTTGGAAGGGACCCATAAGGATGATCAAGTGCAACCCCTGGCACCGCACAGGTCTACCCAAAATGCTTGGGTCCTTAAAAGGGTCACGTTTGGATGCCCTGCAATGACGCTTGGGTGCTCCAGAGAGATGCCTGGCTGAGCCAGGCAGAACCTTGTGAGCTCAGGGTGCTGTTGGGATCTCCTGGAAGGTGCTGGAATGCCCTTGGATGATGCCTCACAGGTAGAATGTAGTGCTTAGGTGTCCTGGGGAGATGCTTGTCTACTCCAACACAAGGCTTGTGTGCCCTGGGGAAAATCTCGGTGATTTCAAGAGGTGCTTATGTTCCTTGGCGAGAGGCTTGGGTGTCGTGGAGAGTGCTCCAGGAAGGTGCTTGTATTCCCAAGGGAGACTGGTTCTTTCCCTAGGGAGGTTCATGTCTTCTCTAGGGAGGTGCCTGAATGCTCCTTGGACATGCTCGTGTACTCTGGGGAGCTGCTTGGGTACTCCTAGTACAATAGTCGGGTGCTCCGGGGAGATGCTTGGCTGCTCCCAAGATGGGGACTGGTCTGGGGAATGTTTGGCTGCACCTTAGAGCACAAAAATCTATCCCCTAATCACACAAAGTTCTGCCCCGGGCACCCAAGCATCTCCCTGCAGCACAGAAGCACCTCCCTGCAACACCCAAGCACCTCATTGCACCTCCCACAGGAACCTTCCCACCACAGTCCTACATCTGACTGGAGAACCCAAGCATCTCCCCAGGGCACCAAAACACCACCTGGGGCACACAAAGATCTCACTGGACATGGGAAGCACCTCCCTTGGCACCCAAGAGCTTCCGAGGGCTGCACAAGTACCTACCAGGGTCATTCAAGTATGTCCCCGTGCTCATGCACGCATCCCCCAGGGGACACAGACACCAAAGAGCAGGAACCAAGCATCTCCCCACAGCACTCCAGCATCTCCCTGGAGCCAAGCATCACACAAAAAGCACCCAACCATCTCCCTGGAGCACCCAAAATCCTCCCTGGAGAACCCTGAATCCACCCTGGAGAAACAAAGCTTTACCCTGGATCAAACTAGCCTCTCCCTTGGGCACACAAGCACATCTCCTAGGGTACACAAGCATCCCCAAATGGCACTCAAGCATTTCTCTGGAGCCACCAAGAAACAGCCAGGATCACCAATCCATCTTCCTGAGACATCCAAAAGAATCTCTGCATCACCCAGCTGTCTTCTTGGAGAAACCAAGCATCTCCCTGCACACCCAGGGAGCATCTGGACACAGCAGCTAAGAAGCCTGGGGAGCACCCAGATTCTTCCTGGCATAGCCAAGAACTTCCATCGAGCAAGAAAGCAGCTCCTGAGTCCCGCGGGCATCTTCTGAGGCACCCAGGCATCATCTCCGCACTGGGATGAGCACACAAGCATCTCCTCCCCACAGCGGTTCCTGGGCCATTCAGGCTCGCACTGCACTTCAGCCCCTGCTCCATCGCGCACTCACCTCCCTGTCCTGCCCTGCTCTGCCATCTGCAGCCTGCTGCCAGGGGCTTCCATCCCGACTGGGGCCTGCCCGCAACCAGGGGCCTTTTATCCCGACTGGGTTGCCGTGTCATGGCCCCACTGTGACGCCTGGGTGACACAGCCACCGCTGCCCCGCTGCCCATTGTGACGCCTGGCTGACACATTTCCTGCGTCCCATTTCCCTGGGACAGCCAAACACCTTGCTGGGGAACGCAATCACCTCCCCTGAAGACCAAAGATCTCCCTGGGGGACCCAAGCATTTTCCCAGGGCGTGCTGCCATCTCCTCAGGGCGTTCAAGCACATTCCAGGAGCACACAGTCTTCTCCTGGAGGCACCCAAGAACATTCCCAGAGCACCCAAGCATCGATTTGGAGCAAGAAAGCACAACACAGGGGCACCCAGGCATGTCTCGAAAGCACCCAAGCATCTCCTTCGTGCAATCTAGCATCTCCTCAGGGTACACAAGCACCTCCAGGGGCATCCAGCTATCTTCCTGGGGACCCCCAGCACTTCCCTGTGGTCCACAAGCACTTCCCAGGCGGACACAAGCTTGTTTCCAGTAAACCAATGCTTCTCACCTGAGGAAACACACATATCCCCACAGCACCCACGCATCGTTCTCCAGCGCTCAGCGCTCTCGTTGGAGCATGCAAGCACCTCAGCGGGGCAAACAAACACCTTCTCAGGGAACTCAACAACACTCTTGGAGCGCTCAAGCACCTCCCTGGAGCACACAAACTGCTCTCTGCAGTACTCATGCACATCCTGGGGCACCCAAGTGGCCCCAGAGCAATAGAGCATCTTCCTAGAGAGCCCGAAGACATTCCCAGGGCACACAAGCATCTACCCGGGGTACATAAGCATAGCCCTGGGCCACAAGAAAAGCCTCCCTGGAGCACACAAAGTTATCCCCTAATCACACAAAGTTCTGCCCAATCACCCAAGCATCTCCCTGCAGCACAGAAGCACCTGCCTGCAACACCCAAGCACCTCATTGGAGTGCCCAAGATTCTTCCCACAGCACTCGTGCATCTGAGTGGAGAACGCAAGCATCTCCCCAGGGCTCCACAACACCACCTGGGGCACACAAACATCTCACTGGACATGGGAAGCACTTCCCTTGGCACCCAAGAGCTTCTGTGGGATGCACACGCTCCTGCCAGCCATCAGCCGAGGGGACGCCAGCATTTTCCATCTGGCACCCAAGCATCTCCCTGGTCACCCAAGCATCTTCCTGGACATCCCAGGATCTCCCCGGGGCAAACGGGCATCAATCCACGTCACCCCTACACTTTCCGAAAGCCCCAAGGCTCCTCCCTTGCTCTTTACATACTCTGTCCACGGGGCACACAAGCACTATCTTGGAGCACCAAAGAATCTCCCCAGGACACCCAAACACCTCCCTTGAATATGCAGACGCCTCCATGAGGAACCCAAGCATCTCCCCAGGGCACCCAAACATCTGCCTGGAGCACCAACACACCTCCCGACAGAACACCAGCATCTCACTGCAGCACCGAAGCATCTCCCCTGGGAACCCAAGCACCTCCTGAGGCACACACCCATCTCCCCAGGGCTGCTCAGTGTCTGGGTGACACCAAGCATCCCCCTGCAACATGCAATTCCCTCCTTTTGGAAACCGAGCATGGCCTTGGCGCACACAAGCACCTCCCGGGATCAGCCCTGCAGAGCCTTGGAGGAGACAAGAAGCTCCCTGGGCACACCAGGCTCTTCCCAGGGCACTCAAGCACCTCCCTGGAGCACCCTGGAATCTCCATTTCAACCTTGGTTGCCCTGGGACATGCCTGGGTGCTCCACGAACATGCCTAATATCTAATGGAAATGAATGCTCTGGTAGTTTAAGACCGTCTCCTAGAAGATGCTTGAGTGCTCCAGAATGGGGCTTGCATGGCATGGGGAGATGCTTCAGTGCTCAAAGTGAGAGCTTGCGTTCTAGGGTTATGTGCTTGGGTGCCCTGGGACGCTTTCCCTTTTTTCCCCTGACTTTCTACTTGGGTGCAAAGGGAATTACTTGCGAGCACCAGGGGAAGAGTTGGGGTCCTGGGGCGATGGATGGGCACTCCAGAGGCTCTTGGGCACTCCAGGGAGATGCTGGTTTGCTCTGAGGAAATGCTTGTGTCATCCAAGGAGATCTTTTTAGTGCCCTGTGGCTATGCTTGGCAACTTAAGAGAGGTGCTTGGGTGCCCTGGGGTGATGCCTGGGTGCTCCACGCAAGTGCTTAGCTTCACCAGGGAAGTGCTTCAGTGTCCTGTGGAGATGCTGGAGTGCTCTGGGAGATGCCTGGGAAATGCCTGGCTACCTGCGGAAGATGCCTGTGGGATCCAGGGAGGTGCTTGAGTGACCTGCTCAAATGCTTGGGGATGTGGGAAGCTGCTTGGCTGCTCCAGAGACATGCTTGAACAATGCAGGGAGATGTTCTGGAGCTCCAAGACGACGCTTCTGTGCCCCAGGGAGACGCATGCTTTCTCCAGGGAGGTGCATGGCTGCTGTGTGCAGGTGCTTGGGTGTTCCAAGGATGATCCTGGGTGCCCCATGGAGATGCTTGGGTGCCCCCAGGTGATCCTTTGGTGCCCCTTGGTTTGCTCACGCACAAAAGATGGAGACTCACAACGATGCTTGGGCTCTCCAAGTACGTGCTTGGTTTCCCCAGGGAGATGCCTGGGTGCCACAGGAAGATGCTTGGGTGTTTCAGGAAGGTGTCTGGGTGGCCTGGGGATATGCTTGGGTGCTCCCAGGGAGGCGCTTGTGTTTCCAGGAAAATGCTCTAGGATGTCCAAGTATGCCTGGGGCAGACGCTTGGGTGCTGCACAGAGATGTTTGCATGCTCCAAGAGACACCAGGGTGGCTTGCTGAGAGACTTGGGTGCTCCAGGGAGGTTCTTGAATACCCCACGCAGGTGACCGGGTGCTCTGGGGAGATCTTTGGCTGCCTCAGCAAATTGCTTGTGCAGCACGGGGAGGTGCTTGTGCGTACCAAGGCTGTGATGGGTGACACAGAGTGATGCTTGGGGATCCTGGGGGTCTACCTCTCCTACCCCAGGGAGAAGTTAGGGTACTCCAGAGAGGTCTCTGCATGCTTCACAGAGGTGCTTTTTGAACGACCGAGATGCTGAAAGAACTTGCTTGGGAGCTCTGGAGGGACGTCCGAGTACCTTGGGATGTGCTTGGGTTCCCTGGGGAGATGTTTCAATAATGCTGCCTCCTCCTCCTGGGCACGGCTCACTCAGCATGGTCCCAGTCTGCCCTGATGTGTGGGGTTCCTCTTGTCTGTACAGGACTAGGCTCTTCTCCTTGTAAATGTCAAGAGGTTTCTGCAGGAGAAATCCTGGGATTTCTCAAGGTTCTCCCTGACCGACGCTCCATTCTGTCAGCTGTTAATAGCTGCAGGCGGATGGCTCACCCTGACTGTGCTATCTATTATAAGAAAATATCCCCCGCTTATTCCATACATTCTACGTCATGCTCAGGTCTGACACTTTCCAGTTAATCACTACCACCTTTTCTGTCTTTTGAGATACATAAAAAATGTCTTGTAAAAACTACAAAACTGTTCAGCTCTGTTATTGGCACCAGCTACGAAAGGAGAGGAAAACTTTCTGTCAGTATATTGGGGAGATTCTGTTTTATTACAGAAAAGCAAAGAGAGAGGCAGTGCTGATATATAGGTAGACAAAACAAAACAATACAAAAAAAAAAAAACACAGAGCAGTTTCATAACTGAATGGACACTGTATAATTCAAAACCATTTTTCTAGGAAACTAATGAACAGAAGTGACAATGAAGATAAAAGTAACAATAATGATAATGAAACAAGTATCCAGGAAATCACTTTTGGAGAAAGAGGAGAAATTTATCAATATTAAGAAACATCCATGAAGCTACTTTTCTAACAGCATCTCTGAGCTCCTTGTTTCTTATGCTGTAGATGAGGGGGTTCACTACTGGAGGCACCACCGAGTACAGAACTGCCACCACCAGATCCAGGGATGGGGAAGAGACGGAGGGGGTCTTCAGGTAGCCAAATATGACAGTGCTGAGAAACAGGGAGACCACAAACAGGTGAGGGAGGCATGTGGAGAATATTTTGTGCCGGCCCTGCTCCGAGGGCATCCTCAGCACTGCCATGAAGATCTGCACATAGGACAGCACGATGAAAACAAAACAGCCAAACCCCAAAAAAGCGCTGAACATGAGAAATCCAACTTCCCTGAGGTAGGAGTCTGTGCAGGAGAGCTTGAGGATCTGGGGAACTTCACAGAAGAACTGCTCCACAGCATTGCCTTGGCAGAGGGGCAGGGAAAATGTATTGGCAGTGTGCAGCAGAGCATAGAGAACCCCACTGCCCCAGGCAGCTGCTGCCATCTGGGCACAAGCTCTGCTGCCCAGGAGGCTCCCGTAGTGCAGGGGCTTGCAGATGGCTACGTAGCGGTCGTAGGACATGATGGTGAGAAGAGAATACTCTGCTGAAAACAAAAAGAAGAAAAAGACCTGTGCAGCACACCCTGAGTAGGAGATGGCCCTGGTGTCCCAGAGGGAATTGGCCACGGCTTTGGGGAGAGTGGTGGAGATGCAGCCCAGGTCGAGGAGGGTGAGGTTGAGGAGGAAGAAGTACATGGGGGTGTGGAGGCGGTGGTCGCAGGCTACGGCGGTGAGGATGAGGCCGTTGCCCAGGAGGGCAGCCAGGTAGATGGCCAGGAAGAGCGCGAAGTGCAGGAGCTGCAGCTCCCGCGTGTCTGCGAATGCCAGCAGGAGGAACTCGCTGATGGAGCTGCTGTTGGACATCTGATCTTCCTGGACAAAGGGAACTACACAAGGAAGAAAAGATGGTGATAAACTAGGAGAGACAACTCTGAGGAAAACCAGCCCCAGTTCTCATCGAAGCCCCCCTACAGTTACTTTCCCCTTTCTGAGACCTTGCTTGAGATCTGTTTGGTGATGGCTTGAGGGTGCCTCTGGGAGCAGCGGTCTGTGCTGTGGGCACTGGAGGAATCAGACTTGCCCTACAGCTCTAGGTAAATAAGAACAGGTTGTTTTCTCTGCTTTAATCTCTCTCTGATCTATGTAGCATTACAACTGTCAATACTCTTGACTGCAGAAAAGCGTTTGTGGTTTAGTTTCTTCCAGCTGCCTATGTCACACTCAGAAGCATTTTATATGAGGGAAGAAAACCCTGGCATTTCTAAGGTATTCCAGGGGAGATCTTGTGAGTCCCAGGAGGCAAAGGAACTGTCCTTACTACAGTAAGGACAGCCAGTCTTTCCATTTGTCCTGGTCCCAGCCAGAGTCCTCAAGGGCTTGGTCTAGTTGCCCACAAGGAGCTGCCCAATTACTGTGGCCTCAGGAACTCACTGGACAGAGATTCAGCTGCTGTTGGATATTTGATCCTCCTGCGAACGGAGATCTGCTGCCTCTGAATAGGGAGGCCTGTCCAAGGAGGAAAAAGAGTTAAAATGCTATGGTAGACCTCTGTAAGGAAAACCTACCCCATTTCTTGTGGTAACCTGAAAAAAATTGCCTCTTCACTTTCGGGAAGACTGGTCCTCTGTTAGATCTCAAATTGGTGCTTCAGGACTCAAGGGACTCTGCAGGAGACGGTCCTGCCCTAGAGCAGTATACAGATGGAACACAGGGTGCTCTCAGATGAACTGTGCTTGGCAAAACTAGGAGTTTGTCAGCTAAAACTAGCAGTTTGTCATTCTCAAAATTCACCCAACTGCAGAGCAAGGATTTTTGCATAACGTTCTGCTCTGTTTCTTTATACTTGTCCCCCCACACCTGAGAAGTGTATATAAGGCATACATCCTTGGCACTTGTACTGCCCACCAAGGGAAATCTTGGGGATCCTGCAAGGCAAAGGGACTGTCCGTCAGGGCAGAGTGAGGACAGCAGTTGTTTCCATCCATCCTGGTCCCAGCTGCCCTGTGCAGGAACCTCTGGAGGATGGTCACACTCAGGTGTTCCCCTGAAAAGAACCTGGATGCTGCTGAGAGCAGAGGAATCCAGGTTCAAAGTGCAGATCTCCAAACCCCTCACCCATCTCATCATACCTGAGGAGGATCTCAGCTCTCTGCTCTTCTCCAGGGACAGGGAGGGATCATAGCAGCTGCCCACATACAGCCATCCAGCAGCATTTCTACAGCCTTAGGACTGACGTGTCTTCTCCATGGGGCTGCTAGACGTGGAGCAGCTCCCTCTCACTCCCTGCCCATGGCCCTGCTGCCTGCAGCTGTCCCTGCCTGCAGCTGGGTCTCTGTCCCCACGTCTCCTGCCTGCAGGTCACAGCCCCCATCCCACCCGCTGGGTGCTCAGCTCTGCACTGCAGACACCTCCTGGCAGCAGGGCTCTGCCCAGGGGCAGCTTGCTGGGGGAACGTCCTAGAGACCAGGTCACACAGACCCTGCTGGCACTGCACGTGTGGTGGTGGAGCTTTCTGTGGGCTGAGGGGCAGGAAAGGGACGTGGTACAGGCCTTCTAATGCTTGTTGTGAAGGCTTAGGAGAGTCTGACTTCTCTTGGAAATCAGGGCATCTATTGCTATTCCCACTAAGCCAAAGAAGACAAAACTGAAAGCTCAGCAGGCTCAGGAAAGCTGGGACTGAAGCTGAAATCCCCTGCCTGATCCCTTCTCCTGCAATGTCCCCTTGAATACATCAAGGTTGTGCTGTGGAGCCATGAGCAGGCTGCCCCAGGCAGCAGCCTCCCGCCAGCAGCAGGACCCTGCCCTGCCGGGGGGGCTCCTTCCACCCGCATCTTCTCCCCGCAGCGCCCTGGGCAGCTCCCCGGGCAGGCTGAGTGCTGAGCCTGGCAGGCGGCAGAGGCCCTGCCCCGGCACACAGCCCCTGGGGCACAGCAGGGACCCTGCTCTGCACCACAGCCCTGGGCACCCCTGCCTGCACCCGCGGCTTCTCCTTCCTCCAGGAGCTGCGGCTGCATTGCCCTCCAGCCAGAGACTTACCGGGGTCAGGGCTGGCAAGTGTTCTCCCCCAGCGAGCTCTGTGCATCCTGCCACTTCTGCCTGCCTTTACCCACTCTGTCTCTGCAGGCAGTGCCCCCAGCCCTGCTGCGCTGGGCAGAGGAGCTGCTCCTGGGCAGAGCTGGCTCTCTGCAGCGCTGCCCGCTTGCCAGGAGCTCCCCTTGGGCCCAGGAGCCCGGCCCAGCTCAGCAGCACAGGCCCAGCCCAAGGCCTCCCTTGCTCTGCCCCCCACCAGGCTCCCTGCCCATGGCCCTGGGGCTGCAGGGGAACCTGCTGGGAAACATCCTCAAGGAATCCCTGGGGTTCCTCCCTCACCTGGCACACACTCTTTTTCACACCAGGGTCATTTCTCCTTACAGAAAACCAATTAAGTGTAACAATCTCATCTTGTTGTCCCAGTATCGGTTTGGACATGAAGTCATGGTCAGGGACTGATCTCCTTCATCCCCACTTGACGAAGGAATTCAGCAGAGTCAGTCGAGGCATCTCATGCTGCTTGTTATTCCTGGGGCTGGAAGAGGGTCTCAGCTCCCTCCCATGCCTGCCACAGACCCTCAGGACCCGGGATTCCTCTGGTCTCAGTTCAGGTGTCCACAACATAGGCACCTTAATGCGAATTACTGAGCCACAATAGTTCCTTAGTGGAGATGGAGGACAGGCAGGAGCTGTTCAGATGCAAATATCTGGTGAAATTTGTAGCTGATCCTCTTCGAGTCAGCTGGAGGCATATGTCCTTTGGGTAACTGAAATGGCAGCAGATGCCACATGTAGGACAACTGAACCTGTCCCTACTCCTTATGTGCAGGGCAGCCTGCAGAGGCTGTCAGCAGAGCAAAAGGAGTCATGTGTCACAGGGAGAGCTAAACCTATTCTCTTCTCTTCTACATGCCCCATGGCTGTAATGGCTGTTGTGTCACGGACATCTCCACAGGGCCTCAGCTCTCACCAGCAAGGTCTCCCTGCCCTTTGTGCCTTGAGGCAGGACTCTGCAGGGGTAAAACAGGTGGTGGGTGGGGACAAAATCAGTGGTTACTTTGCAAACTACACCCTTAACAGTTCATGGGACCTTAGGCCCTGCATTCAAGGGTACAGGGAGAGTGTTCTGGCCAGGAGGTACTGGTTCCTTATAATCCCAGGAAGGGATCGGACAGCAGCATTCAGATACTGTAAGGGATCATTTAACTGTTCTTAGAGCTAAGACTATAAGGAGAGAAGACTATAGATGACCTATTGAATTTGGTGTGACTTCATTCTAGACTCAGTACTCCACTGTTAGTCTCAGCTCTCCACTAGATGTTTGCACTGACCCTATGGGACTATTAAAGGGTGAGCGAGTTTTGCTGATCAGTCCTTGGCTCTCCAGTAATGAAGCAGCATATATATGGTAATCAGGGAATCTCGGATTGTTAGTAATAGAAGAAGAAATAATACAATATTGTTTAATATGTTACATTTGCGATGTACTGTTCCGAGGCTGCGCTTGGAAGATACAAAATATATGTGCAAGGGTAGCATGAGAATGCACCAATTCATGATGAGGAGTAAGGAGGATTAAAAGAATGCTCAATTTGCAAGACATCTAGATAACTGGGGCTTCTTGGACTCTGGGAACTGGATCAAACCAACCTTGCGTTTTGGACTGAGACCAAGGGCTCAGAGAGCATGCGTGAGAAGGAAAGGTTAAAAAGTTCAACTCTGATGAAGACATCTTACTTCATCCCGACGACCACCCGGACGACCACCAGGGAGTAGTATGCAAGCGCAGAAGGACTGATAAGATAATTAGCATACGAAGCGAGGCTAGGCGGAACTAGGAAATGAATATGCATAGATGAGTTGTGAAACCTAATGCATATGTAGTACCTTAGGAGATAAAAGAGAACTAAGAGAACAAATCAGATGAAGTTAGATTTGGGCAGGCATGCCCCTAACTTCCGGCGCCTAATAAAGCACCTTAATATAATCACTTTGTGGATTATGTGTTTTCATGAACGCTAACAGGATAGTGCCATATTGCCACTGGTGCACCATTTGGGTAGCTACTGGCACTTCGACCCTGAGCAACCCCACAACTGAAGGATCCTGTGAGGGACCGGGCAAGGTAGAAAACTGTTTAATGTGCATAAATCACCATAAATCACCTCCAGCATGGCCAATTCCATCAGATACGGGCTGCCTCTCTCCCTGGTGGTCCATTTGCCTGGGTGACATACAACATCTTCCTTGAAGAGATACCTTTCCTTTACACCTGACAGGAGTTGCCTCAAGAGAGTGAGGATTTGTGCCCCCTTTCCAATTGCTTTGTCAATGCCCCCTTCCCTGGGGAGGGATCCCAGCTGCTTGGCTTCCCTGCCCTCTAATTCCAGGCTACTGGCCCTGTTATCCCAGTATCAGATCAGCCAGGTGACAATGTGCTGGCCTACATGATGGATGAAATCTTTTCGCACATCTCACAGCTCCCCAAGGAACAGTGATCAGGTGCTTACTGATGATTTTATGTTATCTCACTCTTCATCCACCTGTTCCTCTGAGGGCCCTACTTGGGAGTAGCCTGCCTCATCTTCTTCTTCCTCCTTCCCTGTATGAGTAGGAGCTTCTTTCCTTGCTAAACAAGCTGATTTTGTTTTTTTTTCTCATGTATACGTATGACTGATAGAGGCACAGGTTGGTTCTTTGGCCCAGTCGCAGGGATTGGAGTTGTGTGGATTGCAACTCAGTAAGCAAAGGCCAAGCCCCAGCACATTGCAGTGATTTCTGTCTCTTTGGAATTGCCAGGGTGATGACACTCCTTTTTCAAGCATTCTGCCAATTTTTTAGGATTCTGCACTTGTTCAGGGATGAAGTTCCAAGGCATTGCAGGTGCTCACTGTTGTAGGTGCCTGCCCATATCCTTCCACACTCCCTGCCACTCATAGCTCTCCTGCCTCAGAGCAGATCTCTGTGTGGCATTCTGAAATAGTTTACCCTAATCATAAACAAAAAATGAAACACATTCATGAGATAGAACAATAGGTGCAGGCTGGTTTGAACATCCCAAGAACATTCAAAGTTTTGAAGAGCTATTGTAACTAGCCTGGAGGAGAAAGGGGGAGGTGAAGGAGAAAGGGAAAGGGAAGAAGAGGGGAGAAGAAGCGCCCCCCCTCATTCCTCCCATAGATTGGCTCCCCGAGGAGAAAAGTTAGACTGTTAATTATGAATAGTTTCTGAGAGGAGGTTCCTCAAGTATGGGGGTGACAGCAATGCTGAGTACAACTACCAGATTAGTCTCATGACCAGTCATTTTATCATAACATAAAGCAGTGTTACGCAGTAGAGTGAACTCATAACCATAAACCAGCCCCCGAAAGGATAAACAGCACGACAGGGAACACACACAGTATGTAATGTGCTATCCAACACAATTCTGAGGGCAAACAGAGCTACTACATCGAGATAAAAACAAAATAAACATTGTGGTCAGCAACTATGAAGGTGATATAATGCTATTAACAGGTTTATTTTAACATGATCCAGTCATAGCTGTCATTATCTCAATCCTTTGGGCCCCACACAGGATCCATTCGGGAAGGAGGGCATCCCATGGGAGGGACTCAGGGGCAGAGATTGACCGTCAAGGAGTGGTGGAGACAAGTGTCATGGACTGACTGCAATCCCCATTCCCCTGCTCCACTCAGGGGAAGGAGGTATAAAAGTGTGGTTGGGGGGAATGGTGTTTTTAGTTTGCTTGTAGTTCCTGGCGGTTGTAGTCCACCGGTGATAGGCAATAAATTATATTAGTCTGCCTATGCTAAATCTGTCTTGCCCCGATGATAACTGGTGCCCATGAGGATGTTCGGTGGGTGACCTCCTATTCTACCTGAACCCTTGATCTCTTTTCATCATATTTCTCCCCCTTTTCCTTGTAGGTGTGGAAGTGAAAGAGCAGTTGCTGTGGAGTTCACCTGCATAGCCAGGTAAAACTACCATAGCAGAGATATAAGAAGGGTTCAGCACCAGAATTGTGGCCATTCAGGGATGGCATCTCAGCATCCAGGACATGCTCTGCCAGCCTGGCGGAACAGGAGGGAGGGAACAGAGGTTCCCCTGAAGGAGAGCAGTACAAGGGGAAGGCTTGATTTCCAACTAAGGCATTGCTGGAACATTCCTGAGAGGCCTGTGGGAGCTGCAGGCCACACCAGTCTCTGGGACACCAGAGGTCTTTCCTCCCAGAGCCAGATCTCAAAGAGGCATGAGCTCCCAGGGAAACCTGGCCCTGGATTGTCCCCCATCACGACGAGGCTGAGCCATGCCTAGTGGATCCCTGGGGCTCAGGGCAGCACTAGCATCAGGACCTAGGAGTCCTGGTTGCTGCAACATCCCCTGAGCCCATTGGAATCCTCAGGCAGGGCTCTTGCAGCAGCCACCTGTCCTGCCCAGCCCCCCAAAACAGCCCAGGGCTTGCAGCTTTGGACAGCTGACAGCCCCTGGGCCACCCCTTGGGAAGGGGCTCCTGACACCCTCACCTTTAGGGGAGAGCTGCAGGAGCACTGGGAACAGGGAATTCAGTTCGGAGGTGATGGTCACCCTCCAGCAGCCGTCCATCTCGCTTGCTGCTGGCCCTCAGCTCAGGACAAGGGATGCCCGCCCTGGCTCCTCAACCACAGCTCCTCTGCAAGGTGCCCCTGCTCCTCCGCCCGTCAGCGAGGGTCGCCCAGTGCAACCTTGCTGCCTGCTGCCCCCACTCCTGGCCACAGAAGGACAGCGGTGGGGAGCACCCAAGCAGTGCCCAGCAGGGACCAGGCCTTGCAGGGAAGTGCCGGCACTGCCGCTGCTCCAGTGACGATATCCTGGTGATGCAGTGCATCCCCCTGTGACATCAGCACATGTCATTTGAAGGCCTGGGAGGTCACCAGCATGGAGACGGCACAGCTTGGGAGAGAGATGAGAGATTTCCCTTCTTGTCCTGAGAAACAGTCACCTCCCTTCTGCCCAGTTCTTTTCCACAGGATCCTGACAAATCCACCAGGAACATCTGCAAATGGTGACCAAGCCCATGGAATATAGGAGGTGGAGCCCTGGAGAAGTCAGTACTGCCACCCTGCCCCAACAAGCCTCTGCTCTCTGGAGCTGTCCCCGGAAGATGGGTTTTGAGGCTTGTCCTAGGCCTGGGCTTTTTTCAAAAGATGAGAGCAAAAGCAGCTCGGTATGCGAAGACAGCCCCTCGGTATGCCTGAACTCCTCTTCAATGTATGTCGCTCACTTGGAGAAGTAGGATGTGTTATATGGAGGGAATTGCAGCACATGCCAGTGCCTTCCTTCCCGGACATCTCACGGGGCTCTGAGATTTGAGGCCTCAGCAACATCCCCCAGTCTGCCATGCAGGAGGCAGAGGTGGTACACGAGGGAATGGCAAACATACTCTCAGCACCTCGTGGCAAGGGAAAGGGGTAGGGCAGTGCTGCAGACGAAGGGAAGAGTAGGGAGAACAGGTTGGGACAGATGCAGTGCACTCCTTAAGGCTGACGCAGCTTCCTTACAGTGGGGATTCAGCTCCTCCTGCCTGTGCCCCAGGCTGAGGGCATTGGGGCACATCTGGGCTGCAGCACCTCAGCTGTGGCACAAGGGCCAAACTCAGCCTTGTCCCAGATCTTGTGCCCAAGCATGGGCATGCAGAGGCTTTCCTTCACAGCAGAGACCTGCTGCCGTGGATGGCAGATGGCCATGGGAGGATGAAATGAGGGGCCCGAAGCAGAGCACGCCCTGGTGTTCCTGAGGCCAGAAGGAAACAGGCCTGGGCTGTGGCGCCCTGACAGCAGAGGGCCTTTTGTGGTGTTGGTGCAGCCCTGAGGGCCAGTGCTGGAGCTGGGGCTGATCTCCAGACAGGAGAAGGGGCTGCTGCCAAAGTCCTTGGCTATGGGCATCCTGTGATCCAGGGACACAGAAAAAAATCACTGGGCTGTGTCTTGAATAAAGGATGGGGGTAAGAAGCAGCAGCAGTGTTGGCAAACACAAGTGGAAACCCCGGTGTGATGTGCCTCATATCCATGCACTGCCTGCCTCTGCTGGATAGAGGAGGGACAGACCTTGGCTTGCTGCAGCCCTGAGAAGCAGTCACTTGCTCATAAGCACCAGATCTGTCGGAGATGCCATCGGGGTGCCCGTTAAGTACCAGCTATGAATGGCCAGAGCTGTCCTGTGGGTCCTGTGCTGCCCGTGTCAGCTGCATGCTCCAGTGGTGCTGGGCAGCGTTGGCATCTCAGGTAGCACTGCAGGCCTGGAACTGGCTATTACATGGAGCAGCTGCCCTGAACGAGGTTAGGCAATGTAGGGATGTCTGTGAGACAAGTGCCGTTACAGTCACTGGAGATGGAGGGAAAACCAGATGGAGAAGAGGGAGAGAGAGACTCAGGTCTCCCTGTGGCACAGTTCTCCATTGGGTCAGGTGGATACCTCTACAGGCTGCCCTGAGCCTACTGAGGAGGGACAGGTTTAGTTGTCCTAAAAGTGTGCATTTGCTGTCGCTTCAGCTGGCCAAAGGCATTCCCCACCAGCCTCCAAGGGGATGCCCCCAGGTGCTGCCCTGTCCCTCAGGGTTCCTCCATGAGAGCTTGCAGATACCTGCACGTCCCTCTGCCCCCTGACATGTCACCAGGTGTTTGCAGCCCCCTGATTTCCTCCATCTCCATTAATGATGTTGGAGCTGAGAAAAGCAGCTCACCTGCAGGTGCCCATGTGGTGTACATTAAAGGGAGGGCAGAGGAATCCCAGGTCCTGTGGGTCTGGGGCAGGCATGGGTGTGAGCTGAGCTCCCTTTTGGTCCCAGTCCTAAAATCCATCATGAGATGTCTCAAGTGACTCTGCAGAATCCCTTCCCTGAACAGGGGATAAAGAAGAAGATTCCCTGACTTTGTCTGGATGCCTAAACTGATAGTGGGACAAGAAGATGTGATTGTTACACTTAATTGGTTTTCTGTTAGGTGAAATGAGTCTGCTGCCAAGTGTGTGTGCCCAGGGGAGGGAGGGAAGCCCAGGGATTCCTTCAGGCTGTTTCCCAGCAGGTTCCCCTGCAGCCCCAGGGCCATGGGCAGGGAGCCTGGTGGGGGGCAGAGCAAGGGAAACCTTGGGCTGGGCCTGTGCTGCTGAGCTGGGCCGGGCTCCTGGGCCCAAGGGGAGCTCCTGGCAAGCGGGCAGCGCTGCAGAGAGCCAGCTCTGCCCAGGAGCAGCTCCTCTGCCCAGCACAGCAGGGCTGGGGGCACTGCCTGCAGAGACAGAGTGGGTAAAGGCAGGCAGAAGTGGCAGGATGCACAGAGCTCGCTGGGGGAGAACACTTGCCAGCCCTGACCCCGGTAAGTCTCTGGCTGGAGGGCAATGCAGCCGCAGCTCCTGGAGGAAGGAGAAGCCGCGGGTGCAGGCAGGGGTGCCCAGGGCTGTGGTGCAGAGCAGGGTCCCTGCTGTGCCCCAGGGGCTGTGTGCCGGGGCAGGGCCTCTGCCGCCTGCCAGGCTCAGCACTCAGCCTGCCCGGGGAGCTGCCCAGGGCGCTGCGGGGAGAAGCTGTGGGTGGCAGGAGCCCCCCCGGCAGGGCAGGGTCCTGCTGCTGGCGGGAGGCTGCTGCCTGGGGCAGCCTGCTCATGGCTCCACAGCACTGCAAGGGCATTTCCCAAGCATTTTTTTCAGAAGTAAGGTCAAAACAGGGATTTTCTACCGTATTTTCAGTTACCTACTCTACTTGATGGGGGGATGGACAGGAGGGGTGGGAACAGGGAGAAATGGAAAAGGAGACCTGAGCAATTTTGTCAGTTGTGAGCAATTATGAGCATATTGCCGAGACTCCTGAACTGTAACTTTTATGATCAGTATGTTTGTGAGCAAGCCCTGAGAATGCCTGCAACCTCTGCTCTTCCTATCAAAAGCAACAGCATCAACTTTGCTGAACCTGTCAGAGCTTTCTGACAGGTCCTTTTCTACCTGCAAAGATATACAGGCACCCAGGCACCTAGGGAGGGTGCTGCCTGGGGCAGCCTGCTCACAGATCCACAGCAGAACCTTGATGTACTCAAGGGGACATTGCAAGAGAAGGGATCAGGCAGGGGATTTCAGCTTCAGTCCCAGCTTTCCTGAGCCTGCGGAGCTTTCCATTTTGTCTTCTTTGGCTCAGTGGGAATAGCAATAGATGCCGTTATTTCCAAGAGAAGTCAGACTCTCCTAAGCCTTCACAACAAGCATTAGAAGGACTCCAGCAAGTCCCTTTCCTGCCCCTCAGCCCATAGAAAGCTCCACCACCACATGTGCAGTGTCAGCAGGGTCTGTGTGACCTGGTCTCTAGGACGTGTCCCCAGCGAGCTGCCCCTGGGCAGAGCCCTGCTGCCAGGATGTGTGTGCAGGGCAGAGCTGAGCACCCAGCGGGTGGGATGGGGGCTGTGACCTGCAGGCAGGAGGCGTGGGGACAGAGACCCAGCTGCAGGCAGGGACAGCTGCAGGCAGCAGAGCCACAAGCAGGGAGTGAGACGGAGCTGCTCCCAGAAACTCAGTGGCAGGGGAGATTTGAGCACTTCCCTGCCATCCCTGTACTGCAGATGCCTCCCCTGGAGCCACTCCCTACTCTCCTTTTTCTCACACCATAAACTTCCAGCCCTAATGTCACTGGGGCTTTTGATGGGCTGCAGGCTGCCTTGCACAAGGGCACTGCTCTTCCCTAGCAGCTCTGTGTTATCTAGCATCCCCATGGAGAAGAATCTTCAGTCCTAAGGCCATAGAAATGCTGGTGGATGGCTGTATGTGGGCAGCTGCTATGATCCCTCTGTGTCCGTGGTGAAAAGCAGGGCGCTGAGATCCTCCTCAGGTACGATGAGATGGGTGAGGGGTTTGGAGATCTGCACTTTGAACCTGGATTCCTCTGCTCTCAGCAGCATCCAGGTTCTTTTCAGGGGAACACCTGAGTGTGACCATCCTCCAGAGGTGCCCGCACAGGGCAGCTGAGACCAGGAGTGATGGACACACCAGCTGTCCTCACTCTGCCCTGAGGGACAGTCCCTTTGCCTCCCAGGAGGACAAGGTTTCACTTGGTGGGCAGTAAATGTGCCAAGGATTTGTGCCTTAAATGCACTCCTCAGGTGTAGGGGGACAAGTATAAAGTAACAAACCAAAGCATTCTGCACAAAGCCCTGCTCTGCAGTTGGGTGAATTTTGAGGAAGTGTACTCCAAAACTCCTTGTTACATCAAACACAGTTCATCTGAGACCACCCCATGTTCCATTTACTTCTTGCTATAGGTCAGCACTGTCTCCTGCAGAGTCTCTTGCCCCCAGTAGCACCCTCAGGCAGCACCACTTTGACATCAAGCAGAGGACCAGTCCTCTCAGAAGTGAAGAGGAAGCTTTTTATAAAAAAAAAAAAAAAAAAAGAAAGAAAGAAAAATAAATGTAAAAATGTAGGCTAGGTTTTCCTCACAGAGGTCTACCCCAACATTTTAATTCTCTTTCCTCCTTGGACAGGCCTCCCTATTCAGAGCAGCAGATCCCAATTCCCAGGAGGATCAGATGTCCAATAGCAGCTCCGTCACTGAGTTCCTTCTCCTGCCATTTGCAGACACGCGGGAGCTGCAGCTCCTGCACTTCGCGCTCTTCCTGGCCATCTACCTGGCTGCCCTCCTGGGCAACGGCCTCATCCTCACCGCCGTAGCCTGCGACCACCGCCTCCACACCCCCATGTACTTCTTCCTCCTCAACCTCGCCCTCCTCGACCTGGGCTGCATCTCCACCACTCTCCCCAAAGCCATGGCCAATTCCCTCTGGGACACCAGGGCCATCTCCTATGCAGGATGTGTTGCACAGCTCTTTCTGTTTGTCTTCTTAATGTCAGCAGAGTTTTATCTTCTCACCATCATGGCCTATGACCGCTACGTTGCCATCTGCAAGCCCCTGCACTACGGGACCCTTCTGGGCAGCAGAGCTTGTGCCCAGATGGCAGCAGCTGCCTGGGGCAGTGGCTTTCTCAATGCTGTCCTGCGCACTGCCAATACATTTTCCCTGCCCCTCTGCCAAGGCAATGCTGTGGACCAGTTCTTCTGTGAAATCACCCAGATCCTCAAGCTCTCCTGCTCAGACTCCTACCTCAGGGAAATTGAGCTTCTCACATTCAGTGGTTTTCTGTTTTGGGGATGTTTTGTTTTCATTCTTTTCTCCTATGTGCAGATCTTCAAGGCTGTGCTGAGGATGCCCTCTGAGCAGGGACGGCACAAAGTCTTCTCCATGTGCCTCCCTCACCTGGCCGTGGTCTTTCTGTTTCTCAGTACTGGCATGTGTGCCTACCTGAAGCCCCCCTCCATCTCCTCTCCATCCCTGGACCTTGTGATGGCTTTCCTGTACTCGGTGATGCCCCCAGCAGTGAACCCCCTCATCTACAGCATGAGGAACCAGGAGCTCAAGAATGCCATTAGGAAAGTGATGTCATGGATGTTTGTAAGGATGTGTTGAGGAATCTGATTGTGCCTTTCCACAGCTATAAAGTGCTTCTTTTCTTCTTCAGACGAATTACAGTTTATGTAATGACATGGCAAGCCTGTCTGAACTTCTGGAGGGATTTGTTTGGTTTTCTTTTTCCCCGTGTGATAATGTTTTCCACAAAGCAATGCTGTTCTTCATCCTGTTGTACTCAAGTACCAAGATATCATAGAATCATAGAGTGCCCAGGGTTGAAAAGGACCTTCAAGATCACGTAGTTTCAACCGCTCTGCTCTGGGCAGGGTTGCCAACCACTAAAGCAGGCTGCCCAGAGCCGCATCCAGCCTGATGGATATCTTGTGTGACCCTGAGGCTTTGCAGAAATGAGGAGCCAGATTCTTTGTGTATTTGAACAAAATAAATGAAGCCACAACAACTTCTTTGTCTGAGACCCACTCTCAGCTGATCAGGAAGTAATGGGAATAGCAAACCCCTTTTTGGCTGCAGCAGCTCGGGGCAGGCTGCCCTGGCCCTGGGGCAGCAGGAGCTCCCTGAGGATCGCCAGGGATGGCCCAGAGGGGCTGCGGGCCTCTGAGGATGTGCTGCAGAAGAGAGCAGGGGACACAGCAGGGGACACTGACCTCTGTATGCTTGTGCCATGGTTGTCCCATATGTGGGACTGAGCCCTCTGTGCCCCCGGGAGCTGCTGTGCCCGTCAGAGGGGCTGGGGCTGTGGTGGCAGTGCCCAGAGCCCTGAAGCAGCCTCTGGTGGACACTGCCATGGGGCCACTTCCTCTGGACTGGGATGAGGACAGGGAGGTGGGCAGAGGGCAAGGAGGTGGGAGAGCCATGCTCCGGGTCTGTGCTGGGGGACTGGCCAGCTGTGCTGGCCTCTGTCCTGGCCCAGAGCCCTGCAGACCTGGAGCAGGGCTGTCTGCAGAGGCCCCCATGGGATTTGGCTGGGTCAGGGCAGGGGCCATGGACTGGAAGAGACTGCAAAGGCAGGAGGGCCATGGCGGGAAGGGACCCTGAGGGTGCCATTGGGATTGTAACGGGGGGATCTTGACCCAGCCCTGAATGTGCACTGCCATGTGCGGTGCCTTGGCAGCAAGGCTGTGGGAGCATGTGTGGGGCAGTAGTGCTGGGACGCTGCAGGGACAGGGTGCAGACAGGGGCCACAAAGCAGCCATCCGTGGGTGACAGCAAGGACAGGCTCTGAAATAGAAATTTATGGTGGAGGTGGAGGTATGGTTTTAGCAAGGGCAGAGCTCACCTGGAAGTGGTGTTATCGAGAAAAGTCAAGAGCAAAGAGAAGAGCTTTTGCTGGAGCTAAGGCACAGATTTCTCATCCAGCTCACCCAGGGCTCGTCCTGAGCAAGGCGGCCACGAGCCCTGCCTGCCCTCCTGCCTGCCCCGCGCCGTCAGGTGGCTGTAGCAGAGGGGACCCACAGCCAGCCCCTCGATGGGGCTCTGCCAGCCCCTCGCCCTCCCCTCTGCAGTGACGTCATTTCTGCCCAGGGGCTCTCTGATGCGCGGGATGATGTCATAGTGCCTGCCGGCCAGCCCTTCTGAGGGCCAGTCAGGCTGCTGCAGTGGCAGTGACCTCACTCCAGCCCCCTCCCCACGGCCTGCCTCTCCCCTTCCCCTCTCCCCTCTCTGGACCCCGGGGTGTCACGCAGTCGGTGTCACGCAGCAGCTTTGCAGTGGTGGCCTCCGTGTTGGTTTTGCCAGGGAGGACATCTGCCCCTGAGCCAAAAGGACCTACTACTGCCAAGATGCATTTGGTGTTTCAAGCTGTCAGTGGCAGAGGTCTTGCAAAGTCTTTCTGCAGTTGTGCCCAGGGACCTTCACTCCATGGGTCCTGGGCTGGGGCTCTCACTTCAGACGAACCTGCGTCAGTCGTGGCACAAGAAAGACGCCTCTTACAGCTGTGCTCTGCATCCTCCTTTATGCTAGGGCACCACTCGGTGTCCTTCGCTCTGCTCACAGTGTTTGTCTTAGTTTAGTTCATGGATCAACCAGATTTGATCTGCTTGACTCTTCTGAGGCCCAATCCAAGACCTATTGCCTGCTGCACCTACAGCACAAGAACTATTCTACTACTACTATTTCTACTACTAACTATTTCTACTACTTCAAATCAGCCTATCCTGCAAGGGCATTTTCCTTTTTGAAGGACCCTCTTTAGGAGTTCTGCAACATACTTTTCTTCCCTAACATGTGTATTGGGCTGCATGGGTGGCCTCTGTGAGAAGGGACCAGGAGCTGCCCCAGATGTGGAATAATTGCTGGAGGTGGCTTATTGAGACTAAAGGAGCTGCCCCAGTTCAGATCAGAGCTAGGAGCTCCCTCTCAAAAAGGGATCCGCTGGCTGCAGGTCAAAGCTGAGCCAACGAGTGACACTAGTTGTGCATCTTTGATAATATTTTTTAGAAAGTATAAAAAAAATTCTTTGTGCAGCAACAGCTGGCAGAAGAGTGAGAAAATGTGAGAGAAGCAGCCCTGCAGATGCGTGGAGGAGCCCCTGGTGGAGCAAGTGGATGTGGCCTGAAGGAGGCTGCAGCCCATGGAGAGGAGCAACCACAGGAGCAAGATTTCTGGTGGGAGCTGCAGCCCATGGAGAGGAGCAGTCCATTCCTGAAAGATTTTCCCCAGCTTGGTACAGATCCATACTGAAGCTCTTCTTGAAGAGCTGCTGTCTGTGGGGAGGTCATGTAGGATCAGTTTGAGAATGGCATCCCATGGGAGTGACCCCACACTGGAGAAGGGAAAAGAGTAACCTGGAAGGAGCAGCGGAGACAAAGCACCATGGACTGAAGCCCCCATTCCTTATCACCCTGCACCTCTTGCTGGGAGGAGGTAGGAGAAGTGAAGTGGTGGTAAAGTTGTTTCTAGTTGTCTTTACTTGTCACTGCTCTACACTGTTATGTGCTGGCAATAAATGACGTTAATCTTCCCCAAGTCTGTCCTGTCTGCAACAGTAGTTGTGAGCCATTTCTTGGTCCTTACCTCAGCCCATGAGTTATTTATTTGTATTTTCTCCCTGTATCCTGCTGAGGAGGGGTGTTGAGAAAGCAGCGTGGTGGGCACCTGGGAGACAGCCAAGGTTAACGCACCGAAGCTGGGCATTGAGTTTTGGGGTAAATTGGGGGTCACTGTGGAAGCTTCCTGTACTATTATGGCTTTTTGTGCATTCCCCTCTGCAGGACAACCAAGCCCCACTGTCCCACCTGCAGCCCCCTGGGACCTCTCTGCAGTCACCACATGGGGCAGCACGCGTGCAGGGGTAAGGAAACGTTCCCCCAGCACAGCCCCCTGCCAGCCCTCACTGCCCCTGCCCCCACTGCCCTTCTGCTTTAGCAGCCTCCCCCCCTTCACCCAGCCTTGTCCCAGCCCCAGCATGTCCCACACAGGGGTTCGCAGACAGGCCTGCCCTGGGGCTGGCTGGGCTCTGGGCCCGGAGAGGGACCAGGCTGGGCTGGCCGTTCCCCTGGTACAGGCCCTGAGCCCAGCAGGAGGATGGAGGTGCTCACATTTCAGCAGTTGGCCCTCCCCAAACCGTGGTGGAAGGCTGGTGCTGGGAACTACTGGCATGAGGGGCTGGGGCTGGTGGTAGCTTTCTTGGGCAGTTTCTCCTTTTTTCCTGCTACAAGAAGCACAGCAAATCATGTCTGACCAATCTGGTGGCCTTCTCTAATGGAGTGATTGCATCAGCTGACAAGGAAAGATGGCACCTACCTGGACTTCTACAAAGCCTTTGACACAGTCCCACATGACATCCTGATCTCCAAGCTGGAAAGCAGTGGATTTGAAGGGTGGAGCATTCAGTCAATAATGAATTGGCTTGAAGGCTGTGCCCAGAAGTGTTGGCTCCATGTCCAGGTGGAGGCCAGTGGCGAGTGGTGTTCCTCAAGGGTCTGTCTTGGGACTAGTGCTGTTTAATATCAATATCGACGACATAGACAGCGGGATCGAGTGCACCCTCAGCGAGTGTGCAGATGACACTAAGCTGAGTGGTGCAGCGATACACCAGAAGGAAGGGATGCCATCCAAGGGACCTGGACAAGCTAGACAAGTGGGCCCATGTGAACCTAATGAGGTTCAACAAGACTGAGTGCAAGGTGCTGCATCTGGGTCAGGGCAATCCCAGACATGAGGACAGACTGGGTGAAGAACTCATTGACAGCAGCCCTGCAGAGAAAGACTTGGGAGTTCTAGCGGATGAAAAGCTCGACATGAGCCAGTAGTGTGTGCTTGCAACCCAGAAGGCCAACTGCATCCTGGGCTGCATAAGCAAAGGATAATGACAGGACAAGGGAGATTGTTTTTAAAGGAAAAGAGGGGAGATTTAGATTAGAGATTAGGAGGAAATGCTTCACTCAGAGGGTGGTGAGGCACTGGAACAGGTTGCCCAGAGAAGTTGTGGATGCCCTATCCCTGGAGGTGTTGAAGGCCAGGTTGGACGAGGCTGTGGCAACCTGATCTAGTTGGCGGCATCTCTGCCCGTGGCAGGAGGGTTGGAACTAGATGGTCTTTAAGGTCTCTTCCAACCCAAGCTGTTCGATGATTCTGTGATTCTACGATCTCTGCCTTGAGGTATGCTGCTTGAGAGCCCCTTGGGCATGAGGATGGTCTGCAGGGCCCCAGGACCTCCTCTGTCTGCTCCCTCCTCTCGTGGGGCTCACAGAGGCTGCCAGCCCTGCAGAGGATCCAGAAGAGGGCTTGTCCTGCCCATGGTCACAACTGGACCATGGCCCTCCAGATTCACCCTAGCACCTCCAGCCTCACCCAAGGGTTATATTTGCGGTACTGGCAAGCACTCAGGGTGGGGACATTGTCTCAAGGACATGTGCTAGGGACAGGGACTGAGGAACAGCAGCAGACTGATATGGCTCCTGGGTCATGCTTGCCTCTCCAAGGCAATTTAAAGCCCAGATCACCGTATCAGTCCCCATCCCTCCTCTCATCTTTTTGAGTGCTCCTGGTTGACTCTGTTCTGGCCATGCTGGTCAGGGTGGAGAGAAAACCCAGATGGATGGGAACGAGTGCTGCCAAAACTCCTTCCCCAGGGGTCTTTAGATATGCAAGGTGCTTGGAAGGATTATGGAGCATTTCCAAAGGCACTAGGTGTGTTCAGATATGCCTGAAGACAACATGAATCCCCCTGCAGTCTCCCTTGCCTGTGCCTGCTGCATCCCCACTGCCTCCACAGAGACAGAAGACACCTCCTTTGCCTCAGATACAGAGATATCACACAGAGGCTATGAGAGGGTAACCTCACACCCAGATACATACTTTATGTGGGCTCCAGGAGAAAGAGAGAAGGTTGATGCCTCAGCAGAAGTGGAAGGAATCCAAACAGTTGTGAAGGAACATGGTAACCACGTATAACAAGAACAACAGAAAAAAATGTACTCGTGTATATTAATAAATAATATATATTATATGCATAAAAAAACAGTAACAGCAACTAAAACCAAACAGGTCTGTCATGGGACAGACTGTGAGTCATTTGTGAAGAGAGAGGAAAAGTTTATCACTTCTGAAAAATGTCCATGAAATCACTTTCCTCAGGGCATCCTTCAGCTCCTGGTTCCTCATGCTGTAGATGAGGGAGTTCACTGCTGGAGGCATCACCGAGTACAAAACTGCCACCACTATATTCAAGGATGGGGAGGACAGGGAGAGGGGCTTCAGGTAGGAAAAACTTCCTGTGCTAATAAACAGGGAGACCACGGCCAGGTGAGGGAGACACGTGGAAAAGGCTTTGTGCTGTCCCTGCTGAGAGGGGATCCTCAGCACAGCCCTGAAAATCTGCACATAGGAAAAAACAATGAAAACAAAACACCCCAAAAACAGAAAACCACTCAATATGACGAGTGCAACTTCCCTGACTTAGGAATTTGAGCAGGAGAGCTTGAGGATCTGGGGGATTTCACAGAAGAACTGCTCCACAACATTGCCTCTGCAGAGGGGCAGTGAAAATGTATTAGCAGCGTGCAGCAGAGCATAGAGAACCCCACTGCCCCAGGCAGCTGCTGCCATCTGGGCACAAGCTCTGATGCCCAGAAGGGTCGCATAGTGCAGGGGCTTGCAGATGGCAACGTAGCGGTCGTAGGACATGATGGTGAGAATTAAATACTCTGCTGACATCAGGAAGAGAAAAATAAAGACCTGTGCAGCACATCCTGTGTAGGAGATGGCCCTGGTGTCCCAGAGGGAATTGGCCATGGCTTTGGGGAGAGTGGTGGAGATGCAGCCCAGGTCGAGGAGGGCGAGGTTGAGGAGGAAGAAGTACATGGGGGTGTGGAGGCGGTGGTCGCAGGCTACGGCGGTGAGGATGAGGCCGTTGCCCAGGAGGGCAGCCAGGTAGATGGCCAGGAAGAGCGCGAAGTGCAGGAGCTGCAGCTCCCGCGTGTCTGCGAATGGCAGGAGAAGGAACTCGGTGATGGAGCTGCTGTTGGACATCTGGTGCTCCAGGAATTGGCACCTGTCCTAGGAGAAAACAGAAGGAGATATTAAGACAGATTTCAGAGGACTCATTCCTGCTCACACTGGACACATGGGGCTTCCTATATGTGAAAGGAGATGTTTTCAGCGACTGGGTCCCTGCATTTCATGAGTGGCATTTGGTCCAGTGAGGGTTTTTGCCTATTTACCACCATGAGAGATGATGGCATATTGGCCATCAGCCTGTGTAAGGGAAGAAAGACAGATTCATCTCATCCTAGTTTACCCTCCTTCACAGATGATATCAGAACCAGAAACAGGCTCATGGAGGCACAATTGGCCCAATCATCTGCATACCTCTTTGTTTTGATAAGGTAGACTCTGTCTTCACATCAGTTTCCCTTTATCACACCCTTTATCCGGGTACTGTATGGGTAATGGAATTTTAAAAGCTTGGAAGTACCCTTTCACCCTGTAAAACTTCACAGCCTGCTCCCCAGAAGACAAGGTGCAACAAAAGTGTCTACTTCTGTACCTTTTTAGGATTTAGATTCCCCCATAACATCTGAGAAATGGTAAAAATCTTTTTCCGTTTTTCTCAGTGTCAACACAAGCCAGTGCTTGGAGGCAAAGTGCTCAGCTGGAGGGTGACTGCCCCCACACGTTGCTCTGAAAAGGAGCCCGGACTGTGCTGAGTGCGAATGCACAACTCCTCTCTTTCCCTGCCCAGCTATGGGGAGAAGGTGGAGAGGGACAGGACGGGGCTCCTGATTCACGTGGCTGAAATAAGGGCTCTGGGAAATGCAAAGGGCACAAAGAAGCTGTGCCCTTCTGGGGGCCTGTTGCAGCTTTCCAGGGATACCTTCATAGCGATAACCTCAAGCTGACGTCTCCTCAGGAGCGTGACCTCATTGCCCAACTGAAGGGACTGCATTGCACAGGACTTGAAATGTTCAAAGGGGACCTGGGCACCTTGGTCCAAGGAAAGCACCTCTGGGTCTGGGGCAGTGCCAGAACAGGAGCTTAACATCCCCCATCAGCACTGTTACTGCCAGAGAGTGCCACAGCGAGAACAGGAGCAGTGCACACAAATGGAGAAAGAAGGAAATGTACTGTGTTCCTCCTGCTGAGAGGAGGAGAGGAGACAGCCGGACACTCAAGAAAGCCTCCTCCCTACGCAGCTGTTCACATCACCCCCAGACAGCAGAGTCACAGGGCTGTAACTCCCAGCCTCTTTGATCCGCAGAGGGAAACCAGCCCGTGTCAGGGGAGACGGAGCTCTGCTCTGCGGGAGCTGTGGCTGCAGAGGAGGCGGCTCATGGCCTGGACCCCCCAGCCTTGAAGGCAGAGGCTCTGCTGGGGGGAGAGGAGAACGAGGGGGCTTGCTCAGAGGACAGCATCCGCATGGGAGGGACAGACAGGGAGCAGCCAAAGTCCACCCTCCACAGCATTTCTGTCACAAGATCCCTCTCCTTCTCTGCCAATGTCTCTGCTGCCCGCAGCTGTCCCTTCCAGTAGCTGCTTCCCACATCTCCTTCTTGTCATCACTCACAGACCCCAGCCCAGCCCCTGTACACACAGCTTTGCCCTGCAGACACCCCCTGGCAGCAGGGGAGTGATCAAAAGCATCTCCCTGCTTGCAGGTGCACAAGAGCAGGTCAGACAAACCCAGATGTGTCCAGCAAAGGCGATGCTGGTGAGTCTGTAAGCAGAACAGTGTGTAAAAGGCCTTTATGAGGTACCCGGCAGATCTACTGATTTCTCCTGATAAAGATCTTAGTGCTGTATTCACACCTGCCAGTGCCAACTCATTCTCCTTTAGGAGGAAACAAAAACCACTCATTTTACAAGTTCCTCGTCTGAAAGCTGTCATCCCTTGCCTGTATTCTTAGTAACACCTTCCTGGAATGCTCCTTGTAGTGCTTTGGAGCTGTGAGCAGGCTGCCCCAGGCAGCAGCCTCCCGCCAGCAGCAGGACCCTGCCCTGCCGGGGGGGCTCCTGCCACCCGCAGCTTCTCCCCGCAGCGCCCTGGGCAGCTCCCCGGGCAGGCTGAGTGCTGAGCCTGGCAGGCGGCAGAGGCCCTGCCCCGGCACACAGCCCCTGGGGCACAGCAGGGACCCTGCTCTGCACCACAGCCCTGGGCACCCCTGCCTGCACGCGCGGCTTCTCCTTGCTCCAGGAGCTGCGGCTGCATTGCCCTCCAGCCAGAGACTTACCGGGGTCAGGGCTGGCAAGTGTTCTCCCCCAGCGAGCTCTGTGCATCCTGCCACTTCTGCCTGCCTTTACCCACTCTGTCTCTGCAGGCAGTGCCCCCAGCCCTGCTGCGCTGGGCAGAGGAGCTGCTCCTGGGCAGAGCTGGCTCTCTGCAGCGCTGCGCGCTTGCCAGGAGCTCCCCTTGGGCCCAGGAGCCCGGCCCAGCTCAGCAGCACAGGCCCAGCCCAAGGCCCCCCTTGCTCTGCCCCCCACCAGGCTCCCTGCCCATGGCCCTGGGGCTGCAGGGGAACCTGCTGGGAAACAGCCTGAAGGAGTCTCTGGGGTTCCTTCCCTCCCTTGGGCACACACACTTCTTCGCACCAGGGTCATTTCTCCTAGCAGAAAACCAATTAAATGGAACAATCACATCTCCTTGTCCCAGTATCGGTTTGGACATGAAGTCATGGTCAGGGACTGATCTCCGTCATCCCCACTTGAGGAAGGAATTCAGCAGAGTCAGTCGAGGCATCTCATGCTGCTTGTTATTCCTGGGGCTGGAAGAGGGTCTCAGCTCCCTCCCATGTCTGCCACAGACCCACAGGAGCTGGGATTCCTCTGGCCTCAGTTCAGGTGTCCACAACATAGGCAGCTTAATGCGAATTACTGAGCCACAATAGCTCCTTAGTGGAGATGGAGGACAGGCAGGAGATGTTCAGATGCAAACATCTGGTGAAATTCGTGGTTGATCCTCTTCGAGTCAGCTGGAGGCATATGTCCTTTGGGTAACTGAAATGGCAGCAGATGCCACATGTAGGACAACTGAACCTGTCCCTACTCCTTATGTGCAGGGCAGCCTGCAGAGGCTGTCAGCAGAGCAAAAGGAGTCATGTGTCACAGGGAGAGCTAAACCTCTTCTGTTCTCTTCTACATGCCCCTTGGCTGTAATGGCTGTTGTGTCACGGACATCTCCACAGGGCCTCAGCTCTCACCAGCAAGGTCTCCCTGCCCTTTGTGCCTTGAGGCAGGACTCTGCAGGGGTAAAACAGGTGGTGGGTGGGGACAAAATCAGTGGTTACTGTGCAAACTACATCCTTAACAGTTCATGGGACCTTAGGGCGTGCATCCACGGGTACAGGGAGAGTGTTCTGGCCTGGAGGTACTGGTTCCTTATGATCCCAGGAAGGGATCGGACAGCAGCATTCAGATACTGTAAGGGATCATTTAACTGCTCTTAGAGCTAGGACTGTAAGGAGAGAAGACTATAGATGACCTACTGAATTTGGTGTGACTTCATTCTAGACACAGTACTCCACTGTTAGTTGCAGCTCTCCATTAGACATTTGCACTGACCCTATGGGATTATTAAAGGGTGAACAAATTTTGCTGATTAGTCCTTGGCTCTCCAGTAATGAAGCAGCATATATATGGTAATCAGGGAGTCTCGGATAGTGCCATGTTGCCACTGGTGCACCATTTGGGTAGCTACTGGCACTTCGACCCTGAGCAACCCCGCAACAGAAGGATCCCATGGGGGACCGGGCAAGGTAGAAAAGTGTTTAATGTGCATAAATCACCATAAATCACCTCCAGCATGGCCAATTCCATCAGATACGGGCTGCCTCTCTCCCTGGTGGTCCATTTGCCTGGGTGACATACAACATCTTCCTTGAAGGGATACCTTTCCTTTACACCTGACAGGAGTTGCCTCAAGAGAGTGAGGATTTGTGCCCCCTTTCCAATTGCTTTGTCAATGCCCCCTTCCCTGGGGAGGGATCCCAGCTGCTTGGCTTCCCTGCCCTCTAATTCCAGGCTACTGGCCCTGTTATCCCTGTATCGGAACAGACAGGTGACAATGTGCTAGCCTAGATGATGGATGAAATCTTTTCGCACATCTCACAGCTCCCCAAGGACCAGTGATCAAGTGCTTACTGATGATTTTATGATATCTCACTCTTCATCCACCTGTTCCTCTGACAGCCCTACTTGGGAGTAGCCTGCCTCATCTTCTTCTTCCTCCTTCCCTCTATGAGTAGGAGCTTCTTTCCTTGCTAAACGAGCTGATTTTATCTCTCTTGTTTCTTCTCCTGTATATGTATGACTGATATAGGCACAGGTTGGTTCTGTGGCCCAATCGCAGGGATTGGAGTTGTGTAGATTGCAACTCAGTAAGCATAAGCCAAGCCCCAGCACATTGCAGTGATTTCTGTGTCTTTGGAATTGCCAGGATGAAACCTGAAACACATTCAGGAGAAATAAGGATAGGAACAAGCTGGTTTGAACATCCCAAGGACATTCAAAGTTCTGAAGAGCTATTGTAACTAGCCTGGAGGAGAAAGGGGGAGGTGAAGGAGAAAGGGAGAGGGAAGAAGTAGGGAGAAGAAGCGTCGTCCCTCATCCCTCCCATAGATTGGCTCCCCGAGGAGAAAAGTAGACTGTTAATTATGAATAGATTCCAAGAGAAGGTTCCTCAAGTATGGACCTGACAGCAGTGCTGAGTACAACTACCAGATTAGTCTCATGACCAGTAATTTTATCACAACATAAGGAAGTGTTAGGCTGTAAACTAAGAACCATAAACCAGCCCCCAAACAGAATAAACAGCACAACAGGGAACACACATAATATGTAATGTGCTATCCAACACAATTCTGAGACCAAACACAACTACTAAAACAACATAAAATAACATTTTGGTCAGCAAATATGAAGCTGATATATTATAACAGGATCTTTTTTATAATTATAACAATATTATTTTAACATGATCCGGTCATATCTGTTATTATCTGAACCCTTTATGTCCCCATGCAGGACCCATTCAGGAAGGAGGGCGTCCCACAGGAGGGACCCAGAGAGGGCAGAGATGGATTGTCAAGAAGCAGTGGAAACAAGCGTCATGGACTGACCGCAATCCCCATTCCCCTGCTCCACTCAGGAGAAGGAGTTACAAGAGGCTGGATGGGGGGAATGGTGTTTTTAGTTTGCTTGGAGTTCCTCACAGTTGCAGTCCACCGGTGATAGGTAATAAATTCTATTAATCTGCCTATGCTAAGTCTGTCTTGCACGTGATGACAATTGGTGCCCATGATGGTATTTGGTGGGTGACTACCTTTTGGTGGGTGACTTCTACCTCAACCCTTGATGTCTTTTCATCATATTTTTCCCCCTTTTCCTTCTAGATGGGGAAGTGAAAGAGCGGTGGCCATGGAGTTCACCTGTGTAGCTGAATAAAACCACCACAGTAGGGACGTCGAAAGTGTTCAACACCAGAACTGTAGCTATGCAGGGATGGCATCTCAGCACCCAGAATATGCTCTGCAGGACTGGCAGCACAGGAGGGAAGCAAAAGAGGTTCCCCTGAAGGAGAGCAGTACAAGGGGAAGGCTTGATTTCCAACAGGCATTTCTGGCTCACTCCTGAGACAGCTGTGGGAGCTGCAGGCCACACCAGTCTCTGGGACACCAGAGGTCTTTCCTCCCAGAGACAGATCCCAAAGAGGCACCAGCTCCCAGGGAAACCTGGTTTTGCATTGTTCCCCATCAGGAGGAGGCTGAGCCATGCCCAGAGAAGCCCTGGGGCTCAGGGCAGCCCTAGCATCAGGACCCAGGAATCCTGACTGCCACATTGTCCCCTCAGCCCAGAGGGACACTCAGGCTCTTGCAGCGGCCACCAGCCCTGTCCAGCCTCCTCCCAAAGCCCAGGACTTGAAGCGTTGGACAGCTGAAAGCCCCTGGGACACCCCTTGGGAAGGGGCTCCTGACACCCTCACCTTTGGGGGAGAGCTGCAGGAGCACTGGAAACAGGGAAGTCAGGTCGGAGGTGATGGTCGCCCTCCAGCAGCCCTCCATCTCGCTCGCTGCTGACCCTCAGCTCAGGACAAGGGATGCGCACCCTGGCTCCTCAACCACAGCTCCTCTGCAAGGTGCCCCTGCTCCTCCGCCCGTCAGCGAGGGTCGCCCAGTGCAACCTTGCTGCCTGCTGCCCCCACTCCTGGCCACAGAAGGACAGCGGTGGGGAGCACCCAAGCAGTGCCCAGCAGGGACCAGGCCTTGCAGGGAAGTGCTGGCACTGCCGCTGCTCCAGTGAAGATATCCTGGTGATGCAGTGCATCCACTGTGACATCAGCACGTGTCATTTGGAGGCCTGGGAGGTCAGCAGCAAAGAGACAGGACAGCTTGGGAGGGAGACGACAGATTTCTCTTCTTGTCCTGAGAAACTGTCACCTCCCTGCCCAGTTCTTTTCCACAGGATCCTGAGAAATCCACCAGGAACATCTCCAAATGGTGACAAAGGCCATGGAATATAGGAAGTGGAGCACTGGAGAAGTCACCACTGTTTTCCTGCCCCAACACGCCTCTGCTCTTGGGAGCCCTTCCAGGAATGTAGGGTTTGAGTCTTGTCCTCGGCCTGGGCTTTTTTCAAAAGATGGGAGTGAAGGCACCTGGGATGCAGCGGTCCCTCACCACGCCTGAACTCCTCTTCACTGCATGTCCCTCACTTGGAGAAGTAGGACGTGTTATATGGAGAGAATTGCAGCACATACCAGGGCCTTCCTCCCCGGACATCCCACGGGGCTCTGAGATTTGAGAAGGCCTCAGCACCACCCCCCATGACATCCCCCCCTGCAATGCCAGAGGCAGATGTCGTACACAAGGGAATGGCAAACGTACCTTTAGCACCTCATGGTAAGGGAGAGGGGTAGGGCAGTGCTGCAGACAAAGGGGAGAGTAGGGAGAACAGCTTGGGACAGATGCAGTGCACTCCTTAAGGCTGACACAGCTTCCTTATGGTGGGGATCCAGCTCCTCCTGCCTGTGCCCCACACTGAGGGCATTGGGGCACATCTGGGCTGCAGCACCTCAGCTGTGGCACAAGGGCCAAACTCAGGCTTGTCCCAGATCTTGTGCCCAAGCATGGGCATGCAGAGGTTTTCCTTCAGAGCAGAGACCTGTTGCCATGGATGGCAGATGGCCACGGGAGGATGAAATGAGGGGCCCGAAGCAGAGCACGCCCTGGTGTTCCTGAGGCCAGAAGGAAACAGGCCTGGGCTGTGCTGCCCTGACAGCAGAGGGCCTTTTGTGGTGTCGGTGCAGCCCTGAGGGCCAGTGCTGGAGCTGGGGCTGATCTCCGGGCAGGAGAAGGGGCTGCTGCCAATGTCCTTGCCTATGGGCATCCTGTGATCCAGGGATGTTATAAGTGAGACCATACAAATTTCTTGGTCTATCAGAAATATTTTATTAATTAAGTAAGCAGGCACAAGCAAAACAGCGCTGGGCGGCTGGGGAGTCTCCGCTCCACCACAGCACGCAACTTTCCCTTTTCAGTGTCGCCGTTTTATAGCATCCAAGTTTCGGCTTGTCAGGACTTGTTGAACCTTCTGAAGCTGCGCAGTTCGTTGTTGGGGGTCGTTGTTTTTCTTTCAATGATCATGCGTTGTGCTCGTGTTCAAGGGGGAGGGTAGTGAAGCGGGAAACAGTATTTCACAGAGTCTTTGTTTTACCAAGGATGTTTATCCAACACCCCCTCCCCACTATCTACTTGCTTAGTCTTCCCCCTTAACAAGGTCGTAAATTGCAAAGCCTTATCTTCTCAGCAGATTCTCTGAATTCCTTTTAAAGACAATGAACAAACACCCGCTAATTTATCACAATCCCTCCTTTTTCTTTTTCTAACATATTTTGTTCATTGATGAATTTTTGAAGCACTTGTTTGCTCAATATTAAAGTTTCTGCGTCATCCTCCTCCTGTTCAAGAGATTCATATTTCGCACGCACAAGCATAAGGTGAGCTGCCTCTAATCGGTTTTTTACAATCGCGATTATTCGATTGAATATACATGGTCCAAAAGTTAGTGTTAATATGAGCAGCAACAAAGGTCCTGCTATAGTTGATAGCAGTGTAGTGAGCCAAAGTGAGTAATTAAACCAGGATTCATACCAATTCTGGTGGCTTCATTTTCTATTTTTCGTTTTTCTAGCCCTTCTCTCAATTTAGTCATTGTATCCCTTACTACTCCAGTATGATCTGCATATACACAACACTCCTCTCGTAGGGCTGCACACAGTCCTCCTTGTTGTAGAAAAATCAGATCTAATCCCCTACGATTTTGTCGTACAGATTTCTCTAAAGCTGATATAGATTGCTCGATACGGGCCAAATCCTCATCTACAGCAATGCGTAGAGAGGTAAATTCTTGGCTTTGTTTTACCAGAGAGGTAATTCCAGTTCCGGCTCCTGCAGCCCCCAGAATCATCAGAGTGGCTAAAGTAACAGCCGTAATAGGCTCTCTCTTCCTTAAGTGTTTTTTTTTGCCATAGCATGTTGGATGTACATATACTCCTCAGAATGGTAAAGAATCCTAGGTATAATTACTACCTGTACACAAAAATCATGAGACGAGTTGAACAATTTCAAAGATAAGCATGGAGTTACCCCCAGAGACGAACATACCCATCTGGTGTTATCTGCTGGTATTAACCATTTTTCTTTGTCTAATTGTGTAACATTTTCTGTAATATTGCATAGATGGAACTTCTCACCAGGGACCGTGCCTACGCACCTGCCATTCCCAGTTACTTCCGTTAACGTTATTCCTACATCCCTTCCCCAATTGCGTTGTGGGGGATCGGTTTCGTTTGAACGGGTGGTTTCTCCCAGATCCCCCAATGGCGTCGTAATATGAGGGCCTTATATCAAGACATAACCAGCAAGGTCTAGGCACGTCTGGATTTGGTTGATTCAACAACTGATAACTAGCATTCATGATTCTCCATATGTTATTCCCGGTCACCCCTTCATTTCTAATCCCGTACTCCGGGTTTACTGATTTATTAGCAACCTCCAGTGGTTTAGGGCTATTAGGAGTTAGCATTCTAAAAGCTTGTGTAGGCTGAATCCTCAAAACACTCCCCGACAGTTTCTGATTTGGTCCCACCCGTTGGGGACTTTTAGTCTCTTCCTTCTTTATATAGATGATGCCTCCCCTATCAGTCCCCCAGCAGTAGTTATCTGCTGAACAACATGGTGATCTTCCCATCTAATCAGGCTCCATTTAAAAGGTTTGTGAGGGTGCGCAGACCCAGGAACAGTGTAAACAATCGTACCCATTACTATGTATCGCAAAAAAAATGGCTAGGGCCCATTTTCCAGAGTTCTTTACCTGGCCACGTAAGTCCCCACCGTTTCACTCTCTGCCTCGCTTGTCAGTTCGGTTGCAGCGAACTACAAGGTGCAGGTTCTTCTCGGCAGCAGCAGTGTTCTTCAGGGGAGTTTCTCAGGTAACCGCGACCTTTTTCTGATCAAACAGGGTCCCCTCTCCTCCTTTTTTTTTTTTTTTTTTACGATACATAGACAGTTAGACCATACTTATCGAGTTCGTTTCAACGTGAGCTTTAAGTCATCAGGGCCTGCGACCGCTTCCCATTTGCTTTTCTGGATCGGTCCTTTCACGCGACTGGCATCCGTTCACCCCTTCTCAGCTGTCCGGATAGCCGTCTCTGTGATAAGTAAAACAACATAGGGGCCTCCCCACCGTGGTGTTAAAGATGTTTCTTTCCATGTCTTAATTAGAACCCTATCTCCAGGTTGTATCCTATGGATTGCTATATCTAGCCACCAAGCCTTTCGCTTGCAACTCCCTCCATCGGTTCATAAGCTGTATTAAATAAGGTTTTAATTGGATATCCTGTACCTGGGGGTGATCAGATGGCATCTCTAAATCATAAGGCATATCATACAGCCTTTCAAAAGGTGAGATTCCGACATCGGCTCGGGGCTATGTCCGGATATTCAATAGTGCAAGCGGTAAACATTTCACCCGGGAGGATTTAGTCTCTATCATAAGCTTTGTTAGTTGCTTTTTAATTTCACCATTCATTCGTTCTACCTTTCCCGAACTCTGAGGATGCCAGGGAGTGTGATATTCCCATTTAATTCCCAGAGCCTTCATCGTGTCTTGGGATACCTTTGACACAAAGTGTGGGCCTCGATCAGAGTCAATTGCTTCTATTACCCTGTATCTGGGTATGATGCTTTCTAATAATATCTTTACCACGGTTTGAGCTGTGGCCCTTGCCATAGGGAATGCTTCAACAAAGTTTGTGAGGTGGTCTACAATAACTAATAAGTATCTATATCGCCCCGTTTTTGGAAGTTCAGTAAAATCTAATTGAATCTTTGCAAAAGGTCGATGTGCCAATTCTCGTCCTCCTCCCGGGACCCTTTTTCTCATGTGTTGAGCATTTACCCTCCGACAAGTTATGCAATCATTTACGATCCTCTTTGCTATATTATAAATCCCTATACACATATAATATGTGGCAAATTGATCCACCAACGCCTGAGTACCCCAGTGCGTCTGTTCATGAAATCTCCGTAGCACCCTCATAGCTACTGATTTTGGTAACACTTCCCGTCCATCAGGCAGTACCCATTTCCCTTTATCTTTTTTTTTTTTTTTTTTTTTTTTTGAACCCCCATTTGTGTCATCTTGTCTTCTTCTGTAATAGTAAAACAGAGTAAGGGGAGGGGAATGGGTCCATTCGACCACAGGGAGTTAGTCGGCCCGCACTTGTAGCAGTTTTTATAAGGCGGGCTTTCTTCCTCAGAAAAATTGCATTCAATCCCATCAACTCCCCATTCACTCCAGCAATCATAACATGGAAATTCCTTTAAGTCTTTCCCACAGTATTAAGTATTATATTAAGCATTATTATATATTATTATATTATTAATTATTATATTAATTACTATATATTAAGTATAAGTATTAAGTATTTCCCACAGTCTGGGCAATCTTCCCTCATTCTTATAATTCTTATACTCATTAATGCTGCCCTTTTTGCCTCCTGATCTCCTAGATTATTACCCCTAACCTGAGGAGCGAGGCCTTTTTGATGCCCTTTTATATGTACTACGGCAATTTCTTTGGGCTCTCTGATAGCTTGTAAAACCTGGGTAATCAATTCCTGATGTATTAAACCCTTTCCTTGTGAATTGATGAGCCCCCTTTCTTCCCATATTTTACCAAATGTATGTACTACCCCATAAGCATATTTTGAATCTGTATATATTGTACCGCTTTTATTTTTCAACAATTTTAGGGCCCGCAATATGGCATATAGCTCGCAAGCTTGGGCAGACCAGCTAGGACTCAAAGGTCCAGATTCCACTATCTCAAATGTTTTCCCGTTTACTAACGCGTATCCTGATTTTTGCTTTCCCTCGACTACTCTCGAGGAACCATCCACATATATCTGTTCACCGATGGGTAATTCCACTTCCTCTAGATCAGGTCTCAATTTCGTTTGCTCTTCTATATTTCGGAGGCAATCATGTCCTAAGGACTCATTTGGTTCCCCATAAAGAAATTGAGCAGGGTTCTGTAGGGAGGTTGTTCCTAATGTTAATTTTGGAGAGGAAATCAAAATTCCTTCATATTTTAATAATCTGGCGTCAGTGATCCATTTCTCTGCCTTCTGTTGCAGTACCCCGCATATATTGTGTAGAGATATTACTTTGATTTCCCCCGCAAAAGTGATCTTCTGTGCTTCTTCCACTAACAAGGCAGCAGCTACCACTACCTGCAAACAGTTTGGCCAACCCCGGCTAACCGGATCCAATAATTTAGACAAATAGGCCACAGGTTTTTTTTTTACTCCCTGCCCATTCTTGGGCCAGCACTCCATATGCCGTGCCTTCTGCGCTGTTCACAAAAAAAAAAAACAAAACAGCCTCCTTAAATCTGGTAAGCTTAACGCTGGGGGGGGCGTACTAGTTCCTCCTTTAACTTGTTCAGTCGTTCCTCATCTTCTTTTGTCCATTTGAGTAATCCATCCTTATTCAGCTTGTTATATAAAAATTTAACCTTTCCACTATAATCTTCTATCCATTGTCTACAGTATCTGGTCAACCCTAACAGTTGCCGTACCTGCCTTTTAGTTCGCGGGGACACTAAAGCCAATATTCCACTGATTCTGCCTGGGTCTAACTTCTTAGTCCCCTTACTTAACTGGTGACCCAGGTACTTTATCTCTTGCTCCACAATTTGTAATTTTGCCCCTCCTTTTTCTTTTAAAGGGTACAGAGGGTACAGATTAACTTGATACTCTGAGCCAATCCAAAGGCTCGCATATTAGCTCTCCTCTAAACAAAAAGGTTCCTTTGCATTTACATAAACGTTTAAGGCTTGGCAAACCCAGTCTTCAAACGACCCAAATATGGGCCAATAATTTGCCTACCTCCCCAAACTTCAACACAATAATGAATCATTTTTACTTTATCCTTTCCCCGCCTAAAAGGGGAATCACTCCAATTCTTAATCATTAACCCCAGTGGACTATCTGGGGGAATAGGGGGCAACCTAGCACTAGGCATTACCCCACCCATGGGACCAGAAGGCTTACTCTTCTTCTGTCCCATCTTCCGGAGTGCCTTCACACACACACAGAGCCGCTTCCCCCTGGTCGTGGCCCAGTCCCTCGCAGGATGTGGGAACCGCACTACTGAGGGGTCCGCACTCACTTCGTCCGCAATTGGACGTCTCACACAGACGCACTCCGGGATCACCAACCCCAACTGAACGGATCACCGGCCTATACTTACCCACCCCGTGGGTCTTCGTTTGGTCTTCGTGCACAAAGATTGCTTGGGGTTACCGGTTTTATTTGCTTGTGCCTAATTTTGGGTTCGTCGGTGAAGGGCTCGAGAGGGATTTCCCGTTCCCGGGGCCGCCGAAATCGGCAGGGCGCCTCCCCTAGAGGGATTCCCAGTCAATCCGCCTTATCCGAGTCACGGCACCAAATTTGTTATGAGACCATACAAATTTCTTGGTCTATCAGAAATATTTTATTAATTAAGTAAGCGGGCACAAGCAAAACAGCGCTGGGCGGCTGGGGAGTCTCCGCTCCACCACAGCACGCAACTTTCCCTTTTCAGTGTCGCCGTTTTATAGCATCCAAGTTTCGGCTTGTCAGGACTTGTTGAACCTTCTGAAGCTGCGCAGTTCGTTGTTGGGGGTCGTTGTTTTTCTTTCAATGATCATGCGTTGTGCTCGTGTTCAAGGGGGAGGGTAGTGAAGCGGGAAACAGTATTTCACAGAGTCTTTGTTTTACCAAGGATGTTTATCCAACACCCCCTCCCCACTATCTACTTGCTTAGTCTTCCCCCTTAACAAGGTCGTAAATTGCAAAGCCTTATCTTCTCAGCAGATTCTCTGAATTCCTTTTAAAGACAATGAACAAACACCCGCTAATTTATCACAAGGGACACAGAAAAAATCACTGGGCTATGTCTTGAATAAAGGATGGGGGTGAGAAGCAGCAGCAGTGTTTGCAAACACAAGTGGAAACCCCGGTGTGATTTGCCTCATATCCATGCACTGCCTGCCTCTACTGGATAGAGGAGGGACAGACCTTGGCTTGCTGCAGCCCTGGGAAGCGGCCACTTGCTCATAAGCATCAAGTCTGTTGGAGATGCCATCGGGGTGCCCGTTAAGTACCAGCTATGAATGGCCAGAGCTGTCCTGTGGGTCCTGTGCTGCCCGTGTCAGCTGCATGCTCCAGTGGTGCTGGGCAGCGTTGGCATCTCAGGTAGAACTGCAGGCCTGGAATTGGCTATTACATGGAGCAGCTGCCCTGAATTCGGTTAGGCAATGTAGGGATGTCCGTGAGACAAGTGCCGTTACAGTCACTGGAGATGGAGGGAAAACTAGATGCAGAAGAGGGAGAGAGACTCAGGTCTCCCTGTGGCACAGTTCTCCATTGGGTCAGGTGGATACCTCTACAGGCTGCCCTGAGCCTACTGAGGATGGACAGGTTTAGTTGTCCTAAAAGTGTGCATTTGCTGTCGCTTCAGCTGGCCAAAGGCATTCCCCACCAGCCTCCAAGGGGATGCCCCCAGGTGCTGCCCTGTCCCTCAGGGTACCTCCATGAGAGCTTGCAGATACCTGCACGTCCCTCTGCCCCCTGACATGTCACCAGGTGTTTGCAGCCCCCTGATTTCCTCCATCTCCATTAATGATGTTGGAGCTGTGGAAAGGAGCTCACCTGGCAGAGAAGGACCTGGGAATACTGGTTGATAGGCAGCTGAATATGAGCCAGCAGTGCGCTCAGGTGGCCAAGAAGGCCAACAGCATCCTGGCTTGCATAAGAAGCAGTGTGGCCAGCAGGTCTAGGGAGGTGATTGTCCCCCTGTACTCGGCTCTGGTGAGGCCGCACCTCGAGTACTATGTTCAGTTTTGGGCCCCTAGCTACAAGAAGGACATGGAGGTGCTCGAGAGAGTCCAGAGAAGGGCAACGAACCTGGTGAGGGGTCTGGAGAACAAGTCTTACGAGGAGCGGCTGAGGGAGCTGGGCTTGTTCAGCCTGGAGAAGAGGAGGCTCAGGGGAGACCTCATCGCTCTCTATAGGTACCTTAAAGGAGGCTGTAGAGAGGTGGGGGTTGGTCTATTCTCCCACGTGCCTGGTGACAGGACGAGGGAGAATGGGCTAAAGTTGCGCCAGGGGAGGTTTAGGTTGGATGTTAGGAAGAACTTCTTTACCGAAAGGGTTGTTAGGCATTGGAATGGGCTGCCCAGGGAGGTCGTTGAGTCACCATCCCTGGAAGTCTTTAAAAGACGTTTAGATGTAGCCCTTAGTAATATGGTTTAGAGGAGGACTTGTTAGTGTTAGGGCAGAGGTTGGACTAGATGATCTTGGAGGTCTCTTCCAACCTAGACGATTCTGTGATTCTATGATTCTGTGACCTTCAGGTGCCCATGTGGTGTACATTAAAGGGAGGGCAGAGGAATCCCAGGTCCTGTGGGTCTGGGGCAGGCATGGGTGTGAGCTGAGCCCCCTTTTGGTCCCAGTCCTAAAATCCATCATGAGATGTCTCAAGTTGTTAGTGTTGGGGAGAATCGAATGGATGTTTTATTAATGTCTCTTAGGTGATGGGTCATACAGTATAATTAAGCATTGCCAAATGTACTTACATTATCAATTAATCTATGTACACTGGAAACTTAGGGAGTACACTGAACGTTCAAATGAATCGTTGAAGGGGAACCCTGGGAGGGAACAGGTACAACCTGACCTTGGATAAGGGCCTGGAAATGCTGAAATGAGTTGAAGCAGAACCAAGGAGCGGAGGGAGCATGCATCGAGTGAGAAAGGTGAAAAGTTTAGCGGAGAGGAAGACTCCTTACTTCATCTGGACGACCACCTGGACGACCACCAGAGTGCGCCACGCATGTGCAAAGGGGAGGGGAGCTAATTAGAATGGAATGGGAGGCTGATGTTGCAACCTGTAATGAATATGTATACCTTACGTAATGTTGAATGTATAAATAATGGCTGGGAAGTAACGGGACTTGAAGCCAGATTTGGGCACCTGCCCCGGCTTCCAGCGCTGAATAAAGCACCTTCATATAATCACTTGGTGGTTATGTGGTTGCTACGCTAACAAAGTGACTCTGCTGAATCCCTTCCCTGAACAGGGGATAAAGAAGATGATTCCCTGACTTTGTCTGGATGCCCAAACTGATAGTGGGACAAGAAGATGTGATTGTTACACTTACTTGGCTCTCTGCAAGGAGAAATGAGCCTGCTGTCAAGTGCGTCTGTGACCAGGGGAGGGAGGGAAGCCCAGGGATTCCTTCAGGCTGTTTCCCAGCAGGTTCCCCTGCAGCCCCAGGGCCATGGGCAGGGAGCCTGGTGGGGGGCAGAGCAAGGGAGGCCTTGGGCTGGGCCTGTGCTGCTGAGCTGGGCCGGGCTCCTGGGCCCAAGGGGAGCTCCTGGCAAGCGCGCAGCGCTGCAGAGAGCCAGCTCTGCCCAGGAGCAGCTCCTCTGCCCAGCGCAGCAGGGCTGGGGGCACTGCCTGCAGAGACAGAGTGGGTAAAGGCAGGCAGAAGTGGCAGGATGCACAGAGCTCGCTGGGGGAGAACACTTGCCAGCCCTGACCCCGGTAAGTCTCTGGCTGGAGGGCAATGCAGCCGCAGCTCCTGGAGGAAGGAGAAGCCGCGGGTGCAGGCAGGGGTGCCCAGGGCTGTGGTGCAGAGCAGGGTCCCTGCTGTGCCCCAGGGGCTGTGTGCCGGGGCAGGGCCTCTGCCGCCTGCCAGGCTCAGCACTCAGCCTGCCCGGGGAGCTGCCCAGGGCGCTGCGGGGAGAAGCTGCGGGTGGAAGGAGCCCCCCCGGCAGGGCAGGGTCCTGCTGCTGGCAGGAGGCTGCTGCCTGGGGCAGCCTGCTCGCAGCTCCACAGCACAACTGGGATGTATCTAAGGCGAGAAGACAATCAGGGGTTAGATACTTTAGGCTCAGCTTTCCAGACTATTTGCTTTCAGTTTTCTCTTCTTTGTCCCTGTGGGAATAGAAATAGAGGCTGCTATTTCCAAGAAGAGGCTGATACGCCTAAGCCTTCCCATTGAGGGTTACAAGGACCCCCAACAATTCCCTTGCCTGCCCCTCAGCCCAGAAAAAGCTCCACCACCACACATGCAGTGCCAGCAGGGTCTGTGTGACCTGGTCTCTAGGACGTGCCCCCAGCAAGCTGCCCCTGGGCAGAGCCCTGCTGCCAGGAGGTGTCTGCAGGGCAGGGCTGAGCACCCAGCGGGTGGGATGGGGGCTGTGACCTGCAGGCAGGAGGCGTGGGGACAGAGACCCAGCTGCAGGCAGGGACAGCTGCAGGCAGCAGAGCCACAAGCAGGGAGTGAGACGGAGCTGCTCCCAGAAACTCAGCGGCAGGGGGAGATTTGAGCACTTCCCTGCCATCCCTGTACTGCAGATGCCTCCCCTGGAGCCACTCTCCACTCTCCTTTTCCTCACACCATAGACTTCCAGCCCTAATGTCACTAGGGCATTTGCTGGGCTGCAGGCTGCCTTGCACAAGGGCACAGCTCTTCCCTAGTAGCCCTGTGTTATCTAGCATCCCCCATGGAGAAGAAACTTCAGTCCTAAGGCCATAGAAATGCTGGTGGATGGCTGTATATTGGCAGCTGTTATGATCCCTCTGTGTCCGTGGTGAAAAGCAGGGCGCTGAGATCCTCCTCAGGTACGATGAGATGGGTGAGGGGCTTGGAGATCTGCACTTTGAACCTGGATTCCTCTGCTCTCAGCAGCATCCAGGTTCTTTTCAGGGGAACACCTGAGTGTGACCATCCTCCAGAGGTGCCCGCACAGGGCAGCTGAGACCAGGAGTGATGGACACAACCACTGTCCTCACTCTGCCCTGAGGGACAGTCCCTTTGCCTCCCAGGAGGCCAAGGTTTCACTTGGTGGGCACTAAATGTGCCAAGGATTTGTGCCTTAAATGCACTCCTCAGGTTTAGGGGGACAAGTATAAAGTAACAAACCAAAGCATTCTGCACAAAGCCCTGCTCTGCAGTTGGGTGAATTTTGAGAAAGTGTACTCCAAAACTCCTTGTTACATCAAACACAGTTCATTTGAGACCTCCCCATGTTCCATTTACTTCTTGCTACAGGTCAGCACTGTCTCCTGCAGAGTCTCTTGCCCCCAGTAGCACCCTCAGGCAGCACCACTGTGACATCAAGCAGAGGACCAGTCCTCCCAGAAGTGAAGAGGCAGTTTTTTTATAGTTTAAAATAAATAAATAAATAAATAAATAAATAAATAAATGTAATAAAATAGGCTAGGTTTTCCTCACAGAGGTCTACCCTAACATTTTAATTCTCTTTCCTCCTTGGACAGGCCTCCCTATCCAGAGCAGCAGATCCCCATTCCCAGGAGGATCAGATGTTCAACGGCAGCTCCATCAGCGAGTTCCTCCTCCTGCCATTCGCAGACACACGGGAGCTGCAGCTCCTGCACTTCGCGCTCTTCCTGGGCATCTACCTGGCTGCCCTCCTGGGCAACAGCCTCATCCTCACCACCGTAGCCTGCGACCACCGCCTCCACAACCCCATGTACTTCTTCCTCCTCAACCTCGCCCTCCTCGACCTGGGATCCATCTCCACCACTCTCCCCAAAGCCATGGCCAATTCCCTCTGGGACACCAGGGCCATCTCCTATGCAGGATGTGTTGCACAGCTCTTTCTGTTCGTCTTCTTGATATCAGCAGAGTATTTTCTTCTCACCATAATGGCCTACGACCGCTACATTGCCATCTGCAAGCCCCTGCACTACGGGAGCCTCCTGGGCAGCAGAGCTTGTGCCCAGATGGCAGCAGCTGCCTGGGGCAGTGGGGTTCTCTATGCTCTGCTGCACACTGCCAATACATTTTCCCTGCCCCTCTGCCGAGGCAATGCTGTGGACCAGTTCTTCTGTGAAATCCCCTCCATCCTCAAGCTCTCCTGCTCAGACTCCTACCTCAGGGAAATTGAGCTTCTCACATTCAGTGGTTTTCTGTTTTTGGGGTGTTTTGTTTTCATTCTTTTCTCCTATGTGCAGATCTTCAAGGCTGTGCTGAGGATGCCCTCTGAGCAGGGACGGCACAAAGCCTTCTCCACGTGCCTCCCTCACCTGGCCGTGGTCTTTCTCTTTCTCAGCACTGGCATGTGTGCCTACCTGAAGCCCCCCTCCATCTCCTCTCCATCCCTGGACCTTGTGATGGCTTTCCTGTACTCGGTGATGCCCCCAGCAGTGAACCCCCTCATCTACAGCATGAGGAACCAGGAGCTCAAGAATGCCATTAGGAAAGTGATGTCATGGATGTTTGTAAGGATGTGTTGAGGAAACTGACTGTGCCTTTCCACAGCTATAAAGTGCTTCTTTTCTTCTTCAGACGAATTACAGTTTATGTAATGACATGGCAAGCCTGTCTGAACTTCTGGAGGGATTTGTTTGGTTTTCTTTTTCCCCGTGTGATAATGTTTTCCACAAAGCAATGCTGTTCTTCATCCTGTTGTACTCAAGTACCAACATATCATAGAATCATAGAATGGCCAGGGTTGAAAAGGACCTTAAAGATCCCGTAGTTTCAACCGCTCTGCTCTGGGCAGGGTTGCCAGCCACTAAAGCAGGCTGCCCAGAGCCGCATCCAGCCTGATGGATATCTTGTGTGACCCTGAGGCTTTGCAGAAATGAGGAGCCAGATTCTTTGTGTATTTAAACAAAATAAATGAAGCCACAACAACTTCTTTGTCTGAGACCCACTCTCAGCTGATCAGGAAGTAATGGGAATTACTTGTGCAGCAGGTTGTGCTGCACAGGTCTTTCTGTTCGTCTTCTTGATATCAGCAGAGTATTCTCTTCTCACCATAATGGCCTGTGACCGCTACGTTGCCATCTGCAAGCCCCTGCACTACGGGAGCCTCCTGGGCAGCAGAGCTTGTGCCCAGATGGCAGCAGCTGCCTGGGGCAGTGGGGTTCTCTACGCTCTGCTGCACACTGCCAATACATTTTCCCTGCCCCTCTGCCAAGGCAATGCTGTGGACCAGTTCTTCTGTGAAATCCCCCAGATCCTCAAGCTCTCCTGCACTAACTCCTACCTCAGGGAAGCTGGGCTTCTCACATTCAGTAGTTTTTGGTGTGTTATGCTTCCATTGTACTCTCCTATTTGCAGATCTTTAGGGCCGTGCTGAGGATGCCCTCTGAGCAGGGCCAGCACAAAGCCTTTTCCACGTGCCTCCCTCACCTGGCCGTGGTCTCCCTGTTCCTCAGCACTGCTTTTTTCGCCTACCTGAAGCCCCCCTCCCTGTCCTCCCCATCCCTGGATCTGGTGGTGGCACTTCTGTACTCAGTGGTGCCCCCGATATTCAATCCTTTCATCTACAGCATGAGAAACAAGGAGCTCAAGTGTGCTATCAGGAAAGTGATTACATGGATTTTTCTTAAGATTGATACATTTCTCCTCTTTCTCCACAAGTGACTTCCTTTGTTTTCCCTTGGAGGCTTGGTACTTACTTTCATTACCATGATGTTATATTTATCTTCAGTGTCATTTCCATGTATTACTTTTGTAGAAAGAAGTATTTTATTCACCCCACTTCTCCCGAGCTATGAAATTGCTATTTTTTTTTCTCTGGACATTTTTTGTCTACCTGGATGCCAGTACTCTCTCTTAGCATCTGCTTAATAAAATGGAATCTCCCCAGTGCACTGCCTGAAATCCTGTCTCTTCTTTCAAAGATGTTGCCAATAACATGGCTGAGCAGTGTGGTGGTTTCACATAGATGGGCAGCTGAAGTCCTCCACACTGCTCTTTCACCCCCCTCTAAAGGAAAAGCTGGAGAAAAAAGAGTGGAAAAGGACTCCAGGGTTGATTTAAGGGAGAGGCAGATGACTGATATATTTCAGTCATGGTCTTAACAGACTTTGTAGAGAGATTCAGGTAAGTTATTGAGCATTACTAACAGACGAGAGCAGTGAGAAACTAAAGGCCTAAAAACACCTTCACCCCAATCCACCGTCTTCTACCTCCTCCCCCCAGTGGTGCAGCGGAACGGGGAATGGGGGCTGCAGTCAGTCTCTAACACTTTGTGTCTGCCGCTCCTTCATGGTCACCCTCTGCCCCTGCTCCAGTATGGGGTGCCTCCCATGGATGCCATCCTTCCCGAACTGATCCCCCCAGGCCCCCAGCTCCTGCGTGGGCTCCTCTCCATGGGATACAGTGCAGCCTGGAGTCTGCTCCGGCAGGGGTCCTCCATGGACCACAGCCTCCTCCAGGCCACATCCACCTGTTCCACCGGGGGCTTCTCCATGGGCTGCAGCGTGGAGATCTGCTCCATGTGGGACCCATGGGCTGCAGGGGGACAGCCTGCTCCACCAGGGGCCTGTCCACAGGCCACAGGGGAACTTCTGCTCTGGTGCATGGAGCACCTCCTGCCCTCCTTCTGCACTGACCTTGGTGTCTGTACCAAGGACTGCTTCTCACTACATTTTCTCACTCCTCTCTCCCAGCTGCAGCTTCAGAGCAGGTTTCTTTCCCCCTTCCTTAAATCTGTTCTCACAGAGGCTAACCCAGCATCGCCCATTGGCTCAGCTCTGGCCAGCAATGGGTCACTTCTGGAGCCATCTGTAACTGGCTCTTATTTAACATGGGGCAGCTTCTGGACTCTGCTCACAGGGTCCAGCCCTAGATCCCCCCTGCTACCAAAACAGTGACACGTAAGCCCAATACAAGCTGCTGCACCTCAGAAGGCCTGTAACTCCATGCGTTTGGGAGACAAAAAGCTCATCACCATCATATGAGCTGTGAGATATCAAGGGTAGGATTTAGGAGTAACCTGTTGGTGTCTGATGACAGTGAAAGTGGTGAATGGCCACTGAGGTACATCCCCGCGTCTGTCCCACATGGGGCAGGGCAGAGGACATCCTCTAGGAGAGTCATGTGGAGCTGCCTGGGAAGCTCAGGGGTTCTCCCTAGGGAGCATGTCCCAGGGGTGGGCAGTGCCTGGAGCCCTACAGAGTGAGAGCTTGCCCAAGGTGGAGTCACCCATAGGAACAGTGCCAAATTTTGATGTCCCCAGGCAAACAAGAACTCAGTGCCTGTGGGATTCAGTGAGGGACCAGCATGCTCAAAGAAGGAAGGTTGGAGAGGGGTTCGCCTCATCCTCAGGGAAGTCCAGCTGCCTGGATCTATAAAATACCTGGAAACCCCTAGAGTCCTTGGAAATATTCCCTAGTCTTCCTGAGCATCTGCCACAGATATTGAATCCAGAGTGAGAGTTTAGCAGCAGTGATCCCAATACAGATAGGTCTACTTCCCACCGTGTGCAGCACAGCCAGTGTGCCGTCACCTCTTGGGCACCACAGCATGCTTGGTCTGCTCATAGCACCACCAGCTCAGGGCCACATGGGGAGCATGGGGAGGTGGCCAGGAAGAGCTGGAGAGGAGAGAGGAGGCATGAGGAGAGATCAGATGGGAGCTGACCTTGTCTAGAAGTTGCCTCAAATACTGGTGTTCATCTCATCCAAGACAAGGTCTGGACATATCCATTAATCCCTAAACCTAAATGCTACTCCACACCCTGACAGGAATCCACTACTCTAATGTTTGACCACAATATCCCTTGAAGCCAAACTTAGTCCATAGCCTTTTTCCATTACCCTTACACTCTTGCTCGCCCTGATCCCTGCCCTTAACACTAGCATTAAAATGCTCCAGTTAACCCTAGTCTTCTTGCAGACCTAAACAAAACCCTAAACCACAGAGCTTGACCATACCCTAACCACAGACCTGACACCACAAGCAGAACACCAAACACTTCCACTAGATTTTGCTTCATCTCTAACCCAGAAAAGTGAGCTCTAGTCACTAATGCCATACATGAACAACTAACACCCAAAGCCCCCATTCCTGTGCATTAACCTCCTCACCTTCAGCCCCTCTCCTGACCCTTAACTTTAGGCGCTTACCCCCTTGGCGCAGGGCAGGAGCCGTGAGGTTGCTGTGCACTCACATGGCATTCAAAGATGAATGTGAGGGGCCATGGATCTGATCAGCTCGTCAAACACAAGGAGGAGATGGGTGGGAATGCTCTGATGAGCTCAGCTCTGCCTCAGGATCTCCTGCCCCAGCAGGAGGAATGTGATGGTGGCAGTGACTGTGAGGTCACTTCTGTCTCTGCAGATGATAGGGCAGCAGCAGGAACGTGTCACGGAAAGGGACTGTGAGGTCACTTCTGTCTGAAGTAGCTGACAGGTCACCCTTGCCTTCTCCCTGGGATCTGTACTTTTTGGCTGACATCTGCCAGTGGCCCTGGTAGGCCAGCAGAAGGCACCTGGTTGGCATGCTGACTGTGGGATCCCCTCTGCCTCCATACCCAGGAGGACCCAGGCAGAAAGAAGGCCCGCATATGGGTTGTGCTGTCCCTTCTGCTTGAGTCCATGACTGGACAGCAGGAGGCACATGGCTTGGTTGTGTCCAGCCAAGAAGCTGCAAGGCCAGCAGCAGGCCCATGGCTTGGAAGATGCTGGTGAGGTGACTTCTGTCTGCTGGGCTGACAGGCCGCAAGGAGCCTGATGGGTTGGGATGCCTACTTCAGGAGTGGTTTCCACACTTATTGAGCTTTCTTTGGAAGTAGGAAATAGCAGGAGAGAAAAAATTGCCACAAAGTGCACCTTGGAAGGGTGGCACTGGCCATGAGGAGGAAGAAATATCTAGGGGAATAACTGGTCTTGCTGCTAGAGACTGAGGCAAAGAAGGCATTAAGTGCCTCAGCCTTTACCTCATCTCTTGTCACCAGGTTTCCCCCCACATCCAATAAAATATGATGATTCTCCTTAATCCTCCTTTATTAAAGTATTTATATAAACAGTTTTTATTGTCTTTGACAGTAATAGACAGATTGAGCTCCAGCTGGGCTTTGGCCCTTCTAACTTTGACCTGCACAGCCCCATAAAATTCAGGACACAGCTCCAGACAAACTGACAGCATGCATGAGAAGGAAGCACAGAAAATGCGGAACCTGGCAGCCTCCCATCCCCTACCCTTCTGTGACTCTGTGCTGCAATTCCATTCAACTCACTACTCCTGTATTATCCAAACTTTCCTGCAACTCCTGATGCTGCCATCTTGTCAGAGAGAGCACAATCACGTGAAGGTTAAACTGTCTGCCTGCAGACATGAACAGCTGACAGAATGGAGTGTCATTGTGGGGGAACCTTGAGAAACTGCAGGATTTTGCCTACAGAATCCTCTCGACATTTACAAGGAGAAGAGCTTAATCCTGCACCAGAGGAAGAGGAACCCCACACATGAGGGCAGACTGAGACCCTGCTGAGTGAACAGTGCCCAAGAGGAGGAGGGCCTGGAACACCACGACGGATGCCATACGAGCAGTGGTGCCACTCACCAGGAACCAGGCCAGCTTCAAACAGAGCTGCCTTAAGAGGAGCATTGCACCAAGAAAATCTGAGTTATCAGACTCAGCTGAGATCCAGTAAGACACCACACGGACAAGGGTCTAGAGCCAGCAGGGAAAGATGTGCAAGTGTGGGAGTCCTTTGAACAGCCAGGTGTAGACAGGATAGAGGGCTGTGGCAAGGCTGAAAGTCCCAACAGGACCCAGGTCTTTGTGTCCATGGCTATGGCTGTTGTCTCTGCCACTGAGGCCTATGAGGAGACAGCTTGTCATTAAAGTACCAGGGAATCATTGCCTCCTCGACCCCACCCATGAACCAGGCAGGGGTCATACCATTCTCCTGCACTTGTCCATGCACATCCCCATCTCCTACTGCCCCAGGAAGAGCCCTGAGCAAGGTGTGACAGAAACAGATCTCCCTTCCTGGGTGCCAGGGGACAAGGTCTGTTCCTTTTCTTTGGTGAAACACATCCAGGTTGTCTACTCATCAGTGTCACCTTTACACTGCCTTTGTCTCCTTGTTCTCACTGCCTCCTCCAATGTTCTGCTCTAATGAGCTCCAAGGGAGGCTGTGTCAGTGCTGGCCCTCAGGAAGACACTGCAGGAAACTTGCCTCTGACTTGGACTTCTTGAGAGATTTCTTCAATTGTCTCTCAGTGCCTGAGGTTCGTGGGCCCATCACCAAAACCCCCAGAGGGGTGATTCCAATGCCTTGGGCTGGGCCTCTGGTGCTGAGCTGGGCCGGGCTCCTGGGACAGAGAGTGCTCGAGGCAAGAGGGCCCTGGTGCAGAGAGCCAGCTCTGCCCAGGAGCAGCTCCTCTGCACAGCGCAGCAGGGCTGGGGGCTCTGACTGCAGGCACCCAGGCAGAAAGTGATTCCAGGCAGCCTGGAGGGTGTGGGCAGAGGAGAGCTCAGTGCAGGAGAAACCTTCACAGCTCTGCACATGGTAAGTGTCCGGCTGCAGGACAGTGCAGGAGAGGTTCCTGGAAGGGGCTCCTGGATCCGGGATGTCTCTGCCTGGCCAGGAGCTGCCAGGATGTCTCTTGTGGCTCGTGCTGTGTGGAGGAGAAGGTGCTGCAGAGCAGCCTTGGGCAGAGGAAGGGGAGGGCAGGGGCTGCCTGCAAAGAGAAGGCACTTTCTGCAGTCTCTGCCTGCATTTTCCTGCTCTAATTCTTGCGCAGGCTCTGTTAACAGAGTTGTAGGGATTGCACAGGTGAAGGAACTTCCTATTGCATTGAACTGAGACATAAACAGGTTAGTGATGAACCTGAGAATATCCCTTCCCTTCTCTCTGCTTACACACTGCACCAGGGCTTTTCTGAGCTGTTCTTTAGGACCTGCAGACAGGGAGATGTCCCTGGGAGGTGTCTGCAGGGCAGAGCTGGGCACACAGCGGATGGGATGGTGTCTGTGAGCATGGACAGGAGGAGACGTGGGGACAGAGAAAGAGCTGCTGGCAGGGACAGCTGCAGGCAGCAGGGACATGGGCAGGCAGTGAGAGGGAGCTGCTCCCTCCCTGCCATCCCCTGAAGTGCAGGCGCCTTCCTTGCAGCAGCCCCTGGTCTCCTCTCCTCACCAGCACAGCTTCTGTCATGGCATGTATAATCTGTGGAGCTGAGAATACGGGGTGTCTGAACCCTAAATCTCTGTGTAAGTAGGCACATTTGCTGCAGGCCCCCTCCACCTTCCTCCACAGAAGAAGGCATAGAATCACAGAATCATAGAATATCCCGAGTTGGAAGGGACCCACAAGGATCATCGAGTCCAGCTCCTGGCTCCACAGAGGTCTTACCCCAAAATTCCTACCATATGACAAGGAGCATATTCCAAACGCTTCTTAGACTCCAGAGCTCTTTTCCCTCTGCTGCCTGTGCTGGCCAGGTGGCACAGGGGTGTGAGGACAGGTTGTACCTCACCGACACCGCAGCCTCGGCACCAGGTTGGGTCCGCCCTGCCTGCCCATGCCTGCTTCTCTCCCTTGCCCAGCGTGGCAGCTGCTGGTGCCTGATTCTGACAGGGAATGCTGTGCATGGAGGGTGAAGCAGGAGGAGATGCTTGCTGTTCTCTCCGGCCAGACACAGGCGGTCTGTGAGCTGATTTCCTCTCTCAGGGTGGGGAATAGAGAAGACTCACATGGAGTCACACAGCCAAACACCCCTCACTCAACAGAGGGATCCCCTTCCCTGGAACCCTCCTCCAAGTACATGGCTCTGTTGGCACCTCTGTGTACCACTGCTCTGGAGCAGAGGTGGCCCTTCGGGAGCTGCTGGGCAGAGGCATTTGCTGTGTACAGGACACTCAGCCAGCACAGAGCAGGGCTCCAGCCAGGGAGAGACAAAATGGTCTTCTAGAAAGAAAGGCAATGTGAAGGCTGCATTGAAGAATCAAATGGCTACAGCTCAGAGCAATTTTCCCTAACACTCTATATTTTTTCTTCTTTGGCAGTGTCCCTGATGAAGGGCAGAAAATGCCCAACAGCAGCTCTGTGAGCGAGTTCCTCCTCCTGCCATTCGCAGACACACGGGAGCTGCAGCTCCTGCACTTCGCGCTCTTCCTGGCCATCTACCTGGATGCCCTCCTGGGCAATGGCCTCATCCTCACCGCCGTAGCCTGCGACCACCGCCTCCACACCCCCATGTACTTCTTCCTCCTCAACCTCGCCCTCCTCGACCTGGGCTGCATCTCCACCACTCTGCCCAAAGCCATGGCCAATTCCCTCTGGGACACCAGGGCCATCTCCTATGCAGGATGTGCTGCACAGGTGTTTGCATTTGTCTTCTTGATATCAGCAGAGTTTTTTCTTCTCACTGTCATGTCCTATGACCGCTACGTTGCCATCTGCAAGCCCCTGCACTACAGGACCCTCCTGGGCAGCAGAGCTTGTGCCCAGATGGCAGCAGCTGCCTGGGCCAGTGGCTTTCTCCATGGTGTCCTGCACACGGCCAGTACATTTTCCCTGCCCCTCTGCCAAGGCAATGCTGTGGAGCAGTTCTTCTGTGAAGTTCCACAGATCCTCAAGCTCTCCTGCTCAGATGCCTACCTCAGGGAAGTTGGGTTTATTGCATTTAGCTTTTGTTTAGGTGCTGGTTGCTTTGTTTTCATTGTGGTGTCCTATATACAGATCTTTAGGGCCGTGCTGAGGATGCCCTCTGAGCAGGGCCTGCACAAAGCCTTTTCCACGTGCCTCCCTCACCTGGCTGTGGTCTCCCTGTTTATCAGCACTATCGTGTTTGCCGGCGTGAAGCCCCCCTCCATCTCCTCCGTATACCTGGACTTTGTGGTGGCAGTTCTGTACTCTGTGGTGCCTCCAGCACTGAACCCACTCATCTACAGCATGAGGAACCAGGAGCTCAAGCATGCACTGAAGAAGCTGTTTCAGTTGTCTTCCAGAAGCAATTAGCTGCTGCTCTGCTGCTGCAATGGGAAAAACTCACCAAAAAAACACGGTGTGAGACACAGCCTTTCAGTGCCAGGTACCAGGTCCACAAATGCTGGCCCCAAACTGTGAGAAGCAAAGTAACAATGTTACGTACAGAAGGAGAGAAGATGGATCCTGAGGATACAGGGCTGCAGGCACCTGTGAGCAGTACTGACACTGACCTGCGGTCTCAATGCTCTTAGGGTAGGGAATAGGATAAAGAGGCCAGTGCCTGTCCTGTGCCACCTCCCCTCCAGCCCTGCCCTCCTACAGGTGGAGTATTTCTCCCTTACTCGGGCACCAGCAGCGCTTTGCCTCCTCCTCCTCCACAGGGAGATGAGCCACAGGCCTGGCTGTGTGTGAGGGAGCAGCAGACCTGAGCAGAAAAAAAGCCAGTTTCATGGCACCGGGGCATCTGAAGGGTCCAGCCCCTGCGGTTGGGTCTGTTCTCCGCAGCAAAGGGCTGTCACCAAGCCCCAGGTCTGTGGTTGCTCCTGCAGCTCTGAGGACCACTCCAAGGGCATCACAGTAACGATGGTCAGGACCTATGAGGGTCAGCCTGCCCATGGATCGCAACAGGAGGTTGGTAGGATTCCATAGTACACAAGGACACAGACACCTCGTTGCTCCGTTTTCATGAATGTCTTTATTACAAATTGCTACAAAACCCTACCTGTAAAGCAACTACATAGTGCAAGAAACTACTAAGTTACCACTAGGAAAGCAAATATGGGCTTGTGATGCTTTCCCTAAATCTGCACCAATAAATACTATTTGAGCTGCTACTGGTACGACACTCATGAATCCACTTGGTGGAGGGCACAAGGCAGGGCACCTTCCCCTTCTTTCTTTGGGGCCAGTCATGATAGCTCTTGAGTATTGTGAACATCGTTGGGTAACCCTAATGACATGCCTCCAGACTCTGTTTCTGGCTTTTTCCAAGGGTAAACAACTAAATAAAAGGATACCAGAGGGCTGTTGGCATAACTGCCTTGAATACAGAGAACGTCAAGTAGTTGTCTACCTTGCCTGGTCTCGCACAGGACCCTTCTGTTGTGGGGTTGCTGAGAGCCGAAGAAGAGCAGGTGCCGATGGCTGCCACAACGGTGCACCGGCAGCAATAGCGCACTGACCTCCAAGTCCTCCAAGCTCAAGAGCTGTGTATTCCTGTGAGCAAAAAGTCAGACAAAGGGGGCAGGAGACCTGCTTGGATGATCAAGGAGATCCTGGAGTGACTTAAATGAAAGAAGAAAGCATACATAATGTGGAAAAGGGGACAAGCCACTTGGGAAGAATATAGGGACAATGTCTGAGGATGCAGGGAAGTGACAGGGAAGTCCAAGGCCCATTTGAAGTTAAATCTTGCAAGAGGTGTCAAGGACAACAAAAAGGGCTTTTTCAAATATATCAAGAGCTGAAGGAAGATGAAGGAAAATATGGGCCCACTGGTTAACGAGGAGGGTGCCCTGGTGACAAAGGATACACAGAAGGCAGAATTACTGAATGCCTTCTTTGCTTCAGCCTTCACTGCTAAGACCAGCCCTCTGGAATCTCTGAGCTTCGGGACAAGGGAGGAGATCTGGAGAAATGAGGACTTTCCCTTGGTTGAAGAGGATCAGGTCAGAGATCTCTTAGGCAAACTTGACACCCACAAATCCATGGACCTCGATGGGATACATCCATGAGTGCTGAGGGAGCTGGCAGATGTTACTGCTGGCCCACTCTCCGTCATCTTTGAAAGGTCATGGAGAACAGGAGAGGTGCCTGAAGACTGGAAGAAAGCTCATGTCATGCCAGTCTTCAACAAGCGCAAGAAGGCCCCAGGCAACTACAGGCCGGTCAGCCTCACCTCCATCCCTGGAAAGGCGATGGAACAGCTCATCCTGCAGGTCATCTCCAGCATGTGGAGGAGAAGGTGATCAGGAGTAGTCAGCATGGGTTCACCAAGGGAAACCATGCTTCACCAACTTGATAGCCTTCTGTGATGGAATGACTAGCTGAGTGGGTGAGGGAGAGCAGTGGATGTTGTGTACTTTGACTTCAGCAAGGCTTTCAGCACTGTCTCCCATAACATCCTCACAGGCCAGCTCAGGAAGTGTGGGATGGATGAGTGGACAGAGAGGCGGATTGTGAGCTGGTTGGATGGCAGAGGTCAGAGGATTGTGTTTAGTGGAACAGAGTCTAGTTGGAGGCCTGGAGCCAGCAGTGTCCCCCAGAGATCTACACTGGGTCCAGTCCTGTTCAACTTATTTGTCAATGACCTGGATGATGGAATAGAGTGCACCCTCAGCAAACGTAAAGATGTGCTGTGTTTCAGGTCAAAGTGCTCCGTTTTGAGTCAGAGCTCACCTTTTTTTTCTTTTCTTTTTTTTTTTTTTTAACCCAAAGACCTCATGTACAGGTGCTGATAAGGTCTTGGTAGATAACCAAATAAAGGAACCAGCAGGTAGTCATTTTCTGTTTCATTTTCTGTGACTCTTGTTTCTCATAATTTCTCTTCAGGTACAGCAGTGCTTGTGGGATGAAGAGCCCAGCTGCAATGCGGAGGAAAAGCCCTGGTGGCCCTTGGGGCTGCCCCATTTTGCCCTGGCAGGCACTCCCTCTCTGTGAGTCGAGGTATTGCTGGCATTTGTAATCCCTGCTCAACTTTGTCCTTGGGGTTACATCGTGAACAAATTCATCCTCAAAAGAAGGCTCTGCCCCATGAGCACCCGGTGTCCAGCTGGTTTGGAGATACTGCCAAGGAGTTCTCAGAAACACTGACAAGCATTGCAGAGTGATAGGTTCACTGAGACTGGAGGGGACGTCCAAAGCCCATCTAGCCCAACCCACTAGCCAAGCATGGACACCTAAACCAGGCAGCCCAGGCCCATTTCCAGCTGTTCTTTGGGTATCTCCAGTGATGGGGACTCCGGTACTTTTTAGGAAACATGATCCAGTGCTTGGTATTGCTCACAGTAAAAGTGTTTTCCTGTGTGGAATGTCATGTATTCTCATGTCTTGTCCTGTCATGGAGACTGCTGAGATTGTCAGAGGAAAATACCTGATAGCGAATCCATGTCTCATAGCCACGTCATAGCAGCAGACAGAGACGGGGCTGAGGGACTCAATGTTTTCTCTGTATTAGTCTGTACCAAAAAGTTCTCCTAGACCTATGTATTCAGTAAAAGAGTTCAAGGATGAGAAGAGAATGTACTGAGAGGAAGGCCATGAAAAGCCACCAGGACAAGGGCCAGTTTCTGTCCCTGCAGGGGACTGACCCTGGGCAAGGCCCAGCTTGGGAAGCAGCCCTGTCAGACGTTCTTGGTGGGCAGTGAGCTGGGCAGGAGGCAGCCGTGTGCCCTGGCAGCACAGGAGGGAAGGCTGAGGGGCACCTCACTGCAGCCTGCCAGGAGCTGCAGGGATGTCAGGAAGAGCCCAGGGCCAGGCTCTGCCCTGCAGCCACGAGCCCTGCCTGCCCTTCTCCTGCCATGCTGCATGCGGTGGCTGCAGCAGAGGGGACCCCCAACCAGCCCCTGCATGGGGCTCTGCCACCCGCCTCACCCCAGCCCTCTCCAGTGCCCTCCTTGCTGCTCTCTGATGCACGCCAGGACCTCCCAGTGCATGCTGGCCAGCACATCTGCTGAGGGCCAGTGCGGTTGCTGCAGGGGCAGGGAGCTCAGCATGGCCCTGCCGTGGGCCTCCCTCTCCCCTTGCCCTCGGCCCAGGCTTGTCTCTGCTGGCAGGAGCACTCTTGGCATGCGCTTCCTGGCCTCCCCTCGCCTGTGCACAGCTGCTGCCCACTCAGGCTGCTGGCACAAACGTGTCCTCACAAGCAGCACCACCCCTTCGGCTGCTTCTCTTGGCCTCCCCAACCCCACTGCATAGACTCCTTGTCTCTGCTGGGCCACCTCTTAAACACCCAAATACATCCCTTGGCTGTCAGCTCCCTCTCCCCTGCCCTGTGGGGTGACAGACCCAGAGTGGGACATGCTACCTGTATTTGATATAGTTCTTGTGTATTTGCACTGGTGATGGCACAAAAAGACAGCTCCTTCAGCAATCATGTACATCCTTCTTCATGTTAGGACACAACTCAATGTCCTTCACTCTGCTTTATCTCATGGATGAACTAGATCAGTTCTCCTTGATTATTCTGAGGCACAATGCAATGCTTTTTGCCTTCTGTCCCTACAGCACAATATGTGTGACTTTCTCTTACTCTGCGCATTGACCTGACGGGTCATTTCACATTTTTCACTTTCAAAACCTTAGGTTTTTTTTCCAAAGTGGGGCAAGCTGATGGGTTCTGGCTCAGCCATTTGAAGCATGCTATACTTGAGTTTTTCAGCCTGAGTTTGCTAAAGATGACCCAGGAAGGTAAATGAATGTTCAAGTATCTAGTTTGAATAAGGGAGAGTATCATGGGTTTCCAATGGCCATTCCAAATCTAGGTCAATCCCAGGAACCCACTGAAGAAGAGGTTTGTCTTTGAAGGGGTTTCCTGTGCTGGGCTGGGCTGGAGTTACAGGGACAAAGACCACTGCTGGCAGTGGAGGTGCTATGGGAACTCCACCTGGCTCCACCTGATTTTCCCAAAGGGCTCCGGTCTCCTGCAAGTCTTTTCTGACATCTGCCAGTCCAGGGAGGTGCCTCAAACACAAGGGGGCCACAGGAGGTTTTCCCTGGTTGCTTATGGTCAGACAGCAAAGCTCTGCCTGAATACCCAGTAATTTTTTTAGTACTTAACTAATAAAGAAACTACTCACCAGCTCAAATGATTCAATCCCTTCTGCTAAATGTCTCACGTGAAGTGTAGTTTCTATCATGAAGAAATGCTAATTTCCATGATCTATATTCATCGCAGGAGAAGAAATACTGATGATCTCCTTTACTTGCACTGTCATCGCTTTGTCTATCATGGTGTGCTCCCTCATCTTCCAGGCTCAAAACCCACCTTGATTACACAGACAGTGCTGAATGTCCCCTTTCCAGCTGCCTGTCTGGACCTATGCACTTCCCATCGTTCTCCTGGTTTGCCCTCCCCTTACTCTTTGATCATTCAGACCGCTCTCACCAACCTAGTTGCTGCTTTGAGTTTCAGTGAGTTCAAGGTCGCCCATCTATCAGCAGTCTGTCTAATGGTTTCCTTAGCAAGAAACTCATCGTTTATCATTGAATTAGTATGATATGGATTAATATTAACACTACTATTTAAAATTTCCTATTAATCAGTGTAAAATACATCATGTACAGTCATCTTTCTGGGAATGTAAACATCACTGGAGGCAACAAAATGAGGAACTTGAGCTTTGTTTGTTTTGAAAATTGCAGCATGATTTCCTGTTGTTTGTTTTTAAATAGGAAAAACCCTGCTTTTCCTATCTAAGCAGGGCTTCAAAGGAGAAACCCTAGACCAATATCTATAGGAGAATGATGCTCTAAACAGAAATGCAACAAAATTCAGCCTTTGAAATGAGGAAAGATTTCTAATAGATGCTCTTTGAAATCTTCCTCCTTAACTACACCATGAAAGCTCTCCAATTAGCTCTACAAGTCTTGAAGAAAACTTTGGGAGAGATATGGCTCCTTAGGAGTTTCTGCATTTTAGTGAGTTCCATGGTGTATTTTGGTGCTGAGTCTATAAAGCACAGGTACTGAGAGGAGAATGATGCAATTGCTTAAGAAAGTAAAGTCAGAAGGAACAGTTGAATTGACTTGGAGTATTAATGGGCCCCACTGAGGGCTGTTACTAACAAAGCCTCCCCAGGGACTTGTTAGGGCAGATAATTGGAGGCCATGATTACAGATAGGCAAAGGCACTGTGCTGAGAAAAGTCCAGGTTTTAGTGAAGCAGAAGGGCCAAGGCCTGACCTCAGCCACTAGGAGGGGAGATCCTGAACCCCCATGTCTCGCTCAGGGCTCTTCCTAGGGTCTGTGGGATGTGGTGGGCAGTGCGATCCCACGAGAAGAACAGTGGTATGACACCTCTCCACCTCTGAATAGGGTTGCAAGGAATGTAAAATTTCTGCTCCAGTTTCTAGTGGGCAGTCCTCCAAACACAGTAATGAATACTATGAGCAGGACTAGAGGGACCCTGCCTGAAGCCAAGGGGAGTAAAGAGACAATCAGGTTTATTGGACTGTGTGGATTCGATGGCCTGGCACATCAGACCCAAAAAAGTACAAGGCTCTAGTGGACACTGGAGCACAGTGTACTGTGATGTCATCAAGCTATAAAGGGGCAGAACCCATCTATATTTCTGGACTGACATGGGGATCCCAACTGTTAACTGGAGACGGAGGAAATTAAACAGTTGTGTGCATTCCCGATCTCTCACAGTACCCTTCTATTGTGGGGTTGCTGAGGGTGGAAGAAAGAAAGGTGCCCATCAGTACCACAGGAGCGCGCCAGCAGAAATATTGCACTGAGACTCCCTGATTCCCATCTATGAGCTGGTTCATCGACTGGAGAGCCAAGGATCGATCAGCTAGACTCGCTCCCCCTTTAATTGTCCTCTGTGGATACTGCAAAGGTCTAATGGTGAGTGGAGGCTAACAGTGGACTATCGTGGCCTGAATGAAGTCTCACTACTGCCAAGTGCTGCAGTGATGGGCATGCTAGATCTTCAATACAAACTGGAGTCAAAGGCAGCCTACTGCTATGTCACAACTGATATTCCTAATGCATTTTTCTCCATTCCTTTGCCAGCAGCATGCAGGTAACAGTTTGCTTTAATTTGGAGGGGCACCCAGTCCACCTGAAATCAACTGCCCCAGGGGTGGAAACACAGCCCTACCATTTGCCATGGACAGACCCAGACTGCCCTGGAACAGGGGGAAGCTCTTGAACACCAGCAGTACATTGATGGCATCATCATGTGGGGTTACAAAGCAGAGGCTGTTCTTGAGAACAGGAAGAAAATGTACTAAATCCTTCTGAAATATGATTTTACATTAAACAAAATAAGGTCAAGGGACCGGCACACTGGATCCTGATGCAGGCTGACCAGGGTCAAGGGGGCTGCAGCTCTGGCTCGGGCTGGGCGGTGGGTGGCAAGCAATTGCATTGTGCATCCCTTGCTTTCTACATGTTATTACTATTATTATTATTATCATCATCATCATCTCTTCCTTTTCTGTCCTATCAAACTGTCCTTATCTCAACACATGAGCTTTTTGGGGGTAAGGGTGAGCTGTGTGGTGCTGAGCTGCCTGCCAGGTTAAAGCACAACATGCTTGACAACCACACTCTAATAACACAAATCACGTCTTCCCGTGTTCAGAGGGAAGCAGTCTGAGATGACTTCAGTCTGCTGCAAGCACCACACCCCAGGAGAGACCCTGCTGCCTTCAGGAGCTGTCAGCCCTGAGGCCTTGGGGACACCTTGAGGGAGCCCAGTGGCACAGAGCAAGCGATGCCATGGTCAGGTGCTGTGCTGCTGAGCTGGGCCGGGCTCCTGGGCCCAAGGGGAGCTCCTGGCAAGCGGGCAGCGCTGCAGAGAGCCAGCTCTGCCCAGGAGCAGCTCCTCTGCACAGTGCAGCAGGGCTGGGAGCTCTGACCACAGGTGTCATGAGGAGAGGAGAGAAGGAGAGAGGGGCTCGAGGCAGTGAGGAGCGCAACAGCAGAGGGCAGCGTGTGGCAGGACAGATCTGCAGACTCTTGACACAGTGAGTCTCTGGCAGCAGGGCAATGCAGGTGTAGTTGCCAAAGGGGTCTTCTACAGCTGGCACATCCGATGGCTGATAGCATCTGTCAGGATAGGTCTCACTCCACCTGTAATGTGGACTAGAAGATGCTTTAGAGAATGGCATTTATGAGGGGGCATTTCCAGAGGAAGACCGAGGCTTGGTTAATCTGAAGAGGCTTTTTTTGGTTGTGTGCTCTCAGATTCCTGCAGTGGAGGGGAAGCAGGTTTCATGGCAATGGATTTTCTGAATTGTAGAGGAGACTGAGATTCCTAGAGTATTGCACTGAGAGATCAATATGTCAACGATGAACTTGATAAAGTCCCTTCAGGCACCTCAGCTTAAAGACTGCACCAGCTTCATGTTTCTGGTCTCCTCAGGTTTTAACTGAGCTGATCTTTAGGAGCTGCAACCCCTGTGACGCCCATGGACAGGGCTCTGTACTCAGTAGTCCTCTGCAGGGCAGAGCTCAGCACACAGCTTATGGGATGGGGTCTGTGAGCGTGGACAGGAGATGTGGGGACAGAGAACCCGCTCCCAGCAGGGACACGGGCAGGCAGCAGGGACACGGGCAAGCGGTGGGAGGGAGCTACTGCCAGAAATGCTGTGCGAGGGAGGGCTCAGGCACCTCCCTGCCATCCCCTGCAGGGCAGGCACCTTCCCTGGGACACCCCCTGCTCTCCTCTCCTGCCAGCAGAGCCTCTGCCTTCAAGCCCCTGGTGTCCCCAGCAGGAGCTGCCTCCTCTGCAGACAGATCTGCAGCAGAGAAGGGTCTGCTGCGTCCGTCTGTCCCTCCCTGGCCTTGCCTCCCCTGGCAGCAGCTGGCATTCCTCCTGGCTTCACCTGGCCGTGCTGCTGCTGGTCTTGTTTCCAGGCTGACTGGGGATGGGGGTTTCACATGCACATGGAATGAACCTTCAGTGTGCTTGGGGGAAGGGGAGTAGGGGGACAGGGTGAAGGGTCTGGAGATGTGCACTTTGAGCATGGATTCAGCAGTGCCCTGGTTCTTTTCAGGTGAACATGTGAGTGTAATTATCCCGCAGCTCATAGACATGCCAGCAGAAGAGAGCAGCTTTTATGGACAGACTGGCTGTCCCCTCTGAAGGAACACTCTGCACTAAAGGGACAGTCCGTTTGCCTCTGTGGAGCCACAAGGTTTCACTTGGAGTGTAACAGGAACGACAGTATACAGAAAAGAAATCCAGACAGCCCTGCTCTGCAGTTGGGTGAATTTGGAAAGGCAATGTGGATAATCACCTGATATGAGGAGTGAATTTTATCTGTGATTACCACATTCCCCTTTCCTTATTATTATAGGTGAGGACTGACTACAACATTGCCCAGAGTAGAGTATCCTACTCTCAGGGACACCCTCAGGCAGCATCAATCACAACTCAAGAAATGAACCTGCAACATCTATGAAGAATACACCAAAACTGAATTAGTTCTTATCAGATAATTTTGTTGTACTTCCTTACTGCCTTTTTCCTCTGTGGTCAGGACCCCATGCCTAGAACTACCAAATGCCTAACAGCAGCTCCATCACCGAGTTCCTCCTCCTGCCATTCGCAGACACGCGGGAGCTGCAGCTCCTGCACTTCGCGCTCTTCCTGGCCATCTACCTGGCTGCCCTCCTGGGCAACGGCCTCATCCTCACAGCCGTAGCCTGTGACCACCGCCTCCACACCCCCATATACTTCTTCCTCCTCAACCTCACCCTCCTCGACCTGGGCTGCATCTCCACCACTCTGCCCAAAGCCATGGCCAACTCCCTATGGGACACCAAGGACATCTCCTATCAAGGATGTGCATCTCAAGTCCTTTTTCTAATCTCGTTCTTTGATGCAGAGTATTCCCTCATCACCATCATGGCATGCGACCGCTACGTAGCCATCTGCAAGCCCCTGCACTACGGGACCCTCCTGGGCAGCAGAGCTTGTGCCCAGATGGCAGCAGCTGCCTGGGGCAGTGGCTTTCTCCATGGTGTCCTGAACATGGCCAATACATTTTCCCTGCCCCTCTGCCAAGGCAATGCTGTGGATCAGTTCTTCTGTGAAATCCCCCAGATTCTCAAGCTTTCCTGCTCAGACTCAGACTACCACAGGGAACATGCAGTTATTGGTTTTAGCCTTTGTGTATTCTTTTGTTGTTTTGTTTTCATTTTGTTGTCGTATGTGCAGATCTTCAGGGCGGTGTTCAGGATGCCCTCTGAGCATGGCCGGCACAAAGCCTCTTCCACGTGCCTCCCTCACCTGGACGTGGTCTCCCTCTTTCTCAGCACAATCATGTTTGCCCACCTAAAGCCCACCAGCATCTCCTCCCAATCCTTGGACCTGGTGGTGTCATTTCTGTACTCGGTGGTGCCTCCAACAGTGAACCCCCTCATCTACAGCATGAGGAACCAGGAGCTGAAGGATACAGTGAGGAAACTCTCTGAAAATTTTCCATATGAGTAATGTCCATATATTCCTTAAAGGATTCCCACAATATGTCAGAAAATGTTTTGTCAATGTTTTTCTTTTTTTTTTTTAAATTAATTTCTCAAATGAATGATTTTGACTTTAATCCTGCTTTTCTTCGTGTTCTGCCTGTAAATTCATTAATTTATTCTAAACTAATCATCTTCTGTACCTATACAACCAGGCTTCCTGTGCAGATAAAAACAATAAAGATGCCATCAGAACCTTACTGGTCTAAGGTCCAATCTGTTCACACCTTTTCTAGTGCTGGGGGAGCAGCCCCAGCATGCAGGAGGGGCTCAGGGCCAAGAGCCCAGCTGCTACATGGAGGAGCAGCCCCGGTGGCCCTCGCGGCTGCCCCTCACTGCCCGCTGGGCTCTGCCTCTCTGCTGCCTTTGGGTCGGGGCTGCTGCTTCCCTGGAGCCATGGCCATGGCCAGCAGCAGGACGTGGCCTTTTCACTGCTGCTTTCTTTTGGCTTCCACATTGTTCTCTTGTGCTCTTGTACGTGGGTTAGCCCTCAGATCTTGTGTACCTTGGTGACAGTCCTGTTGTCTCTGCACTGGCATCCCTGTCCCAGCAGGCAGCAGCAGCCTGTGTCACAGCTGCCCTCCCTGATACCACGGCAGTAACAAATGGGGCTCTGCAGGGCAAACCCAGAAGCCTGGATGCCTCTTCCAATGCCGCTGTTAGGAACAGAGCCAAGGATTTGCTCCATGCTCTTCTGTTTTCTGGGGTTCTTCATGGAGTGAAGGACACAGGCTTCCTGTCCTTGGGTTCATTAGGTTCACAGGGTGGTCTGTGAGGAGACCAGGGCTGGACCAGGATCTCCCTTTATGACAGCACTTATCAAATCAGAAGACAACAGGCCTTGGACTCATCTGTATGGGAATGTGCACCTGCTTTGGGGATGATGGTCAATGCCAGCCTGGAGAGGAATCTGGATCTGCCAGGAGATGTCAGGGGATCTGCAGGGACAATGCTCAGTGGGTAGTGATTAGAACCTTATAAAATGAATGACCATCCAAAGAAGAGTCTGGTAAAGGAAAAGGCGAATCTGAGGACTCCTTGGTCTAAGGAGGGCTCTGCAATGCCAGGAGAGGTGGTGAAGAGCGAGTAGGCGAAGGCACATAAGACTGAAGAATAATAGAAGAGGCAGTATTTGAAATCTTGTGGGCCACCTCTGGTACTGCACTCGCCTGCCCTTTGTGCCCTTAGAGACACCCCATGGTCCTGCCAAGCACTGCCTGGTGCTGAGCCAGGTCTCCTGTACTGGCTTGGGGAGCGGGGCTGGCCCTGCGGGGCACAGGCACTCTGTGCTGGTGATCTCCCAGGCAAGAGACCACGGCTCCTGCAGCTTCACAGACCTCCGTTTCCTGAGCTGTGGCTGACCCCAGCCCAGGGGCTGCTGGAGAGCCCAACCAAAGAGGCCGCCTTTGTCCCCGCAGCTGCGGTGCCTTGCGAGGGGCTGGGGCTGTGGTGGCCGTGCCCAGAGCCCTGCAGCAGCCTGCGGTGGGCACTGCCCTGGGGCCAGCCCAGCCTGGGCTGCAGGACTGGGCTGGGCTGGGCTGGGCTGGGCTGGGGAGAGGGCAGCGAGGTGGGGAGAGGTGGGCAGGGGCTGGGCTGGGCTGGGCTGGGCAGTGCGCGGCAGAGGGCAACAGCAGCGTCAGGGAGCGGTGGGAGCATGCAGGGGAGGGCTCCCAGCAGGGCTTGGTGCTGCAGAGCCAGGGCTGCGTGAAGGGAGCCCAGAGCTGCAGGGACAGGGGAGAGGAGGCCCCTCTGGTCCCTAGCCGGCCTGGGAAGAGCAGGAAGGGGGTCCCAGGGCATTCATCCTCTCACTGCAGCCCGCCAGGACCGGCAAGGCGGTCATGGAGTGTCCAGGGCCAGACACTTCCATGTGGTGCGCAGGGAGAGGGCAAAGCCTTCTAAGGGGAACAGAGGGCCCCATATGTCCGCCGGACCCTACCAGTAGGGAAGTCTGCTGCCTACCTGGGGTCCAGGTCAGGGACATTGCCAGGAAACTTCCTGACCTTGTCTCTGCTGGGCCCCAACTTCCACATCCGAATGTGTCCCTTGGCTGTCAGCTCCGTCTCCCCTGCCCTACAGGATGACAGAGCCAGAGTGGGATGTGTTACCTTTAGGTAGTGTAGTGCTTCTGTATATTGGTGGTGGCATAGAAAGACAGTTCCTTCACCAGTGATTTACATCCTTCTTCGTGTTAGGACATAACGTCCTTCACTCTGCTTTATCTTAGATGAACTGGATTAGGTCCTTGATTGGTCTTAGGCACAATGCAGTGCTTTTTGCCTTCTGCCAAAGCAGCACAATACATATGACTTTCCCTTACTCTGTGCATTGACCTGACAGGTCATTTCACATTTTTCACTTTCATATTCTCAGTTTGAAAGGGAGGATTTCCCAAAGTGGGGCAAACTGATGGGTTCTGCCTCAGCCATTTGAAATGTCCTGCTCTTGAGTCTTTCAGCCTGAGTTTTTCACAGTTGACCCAGGATGGTAAATGGATGTTTAGGTGTATACTAGGAACAAGGGAGAGTATCTTGGGATCCCAGTTGCCATTTCAACTTCAGATCAGCCCCAAGAACCCACTGAAGAAGGGGTTTGTCTTTGAAGGGGTTTCATGTGCTGGGTTGGGCTGCAGTTTCAGGGTCAAAGACCACTGCTGGCAGTGGATGTGCCCTGGGAACTCCGTCTGTCTCCACCTGATCCACCAATGGGGTCTGGTCTCCTGCAGGTCCTTTCACACAGCTTCCATTCCAGGGAATTACTTTAAATGCACCAGAGCCTCTGGAGGCCTAATGATTTTATTGAAGGCATAACCATGAAATGTGACTTCAAGGAAATATTTCAAATGCGAATAAACTACTCTGAAGATCTTGGCGCTGGTTGCTTATGGTCAGATAGTAAAGCTCTGCCTGAATACCCAGTAATTTGTTCAGTACTTAACTAATAAAGCAACTATTTATAACCTCAAATGATTCAATCCCTTCCCTAAAATGTCACACAGTGTATCATGAAGGACTGTGAATTTTAAAGATCTGTATTCGTCACAGGAAAACAAATACTGATGTTCTGTACTTGCATCGTCGTTGCTTTGTCTGTTATGGTGTGCTCCCTCATCTTCCAGGTACTTGCATCTGTCTTGACTAACCAGTCCATGTTGGATGTCCCCTGTCCAGCTGCCTGTCTGGACCTATGCACTTCTCATGGTTCTCCTGCTTTGCCCTCCCCTTATTCTTTGATCATTCAGACCGCTCTCACCCGACCCAGCTGCTGCTTTGAGCTTCAGGGAGTTCAAGCTTGCTCATCTATCAGCAGTCTGTCTAATTGTGTCCTAAGGAAACTCATCATCGTTTATCACTGAATTCATATCATATGGATTAATACTTATCTTAATACTTATAATTCCCTATCTCTCAGTATAAAACACTTATTGTGCTGTCATCCTTTTGGGAAGGTATACCTCAATGGAGGCATACAAGATGAGGAGCTTTCTTTGCTTTTTAGAAAATTGCAGCATGTTTTCCTGTTGTTTGTTTGGAAACAGGAAAAACCCTTCTGTGCCTGAGTGCAGACAGCTCTATAAGGAGCTGGTGTAAAGGAGCAGTAACATCCAGCTGCAGACTACAGTGCAGAAATCTGGTATAAGGACAAGTGATGCAAGCGCCAATGAGAGAAATGGCAGGGCTGGGGTGGTGAGGAATAAGGTTGTCCATGCAGTCAGACCTCTCTGCTTTTCCACCCTATGCATGCCTCCAAAGTTACCCTGGGTCAATATCAATAGGAGAATGATGCTCCAAACTGAAATGCAGCAAAATCCATCCTTTAAAATGAGAAAGGATTTTTATTAGATGCTCTTTGAAATCTTCCTCCTTAACTACACCATGAAAGCTCTCCAATTAGCTCTACAAGTCTTGAAGAAAACTTTGGGAGAGATATGGCTCCTTAGGAGTTTCTGCATTTTAATGAGTTCCATGGTATATTTTGGTGCTGAGTCTATGAAGCACAGGTACTGAGAGGAGAATGATGCAATTGCTTAAGAAAGTAAAGTCAGAAGGAACAGTTGAATTGACTTGGAGTATTAATGGGCCCCACTGAGGGCTGTTACTAACAAAGCCTCCCCAGGGACTTGTTAGGGCAGATAATTGGAGGCCATGATTACAGGTAGGCAAAGGCACTGTGCTGAGAAAAGTCCAGGTTTTAGTGAAGCAGAAGGGCCAAGGCCTGACCCCAGCCACTAGGAGGGGAGATCCTGAACCCCCACGTCTCGCTCAGGGCTCTTCCTAGGGTCTGTGGGATGTGGTGGGCAGTGCGATCCCACGAGAACAGTGGTATGACACCTCTCCACCTCTGCATAGGGTTGCAAGGAAGCAATGAGGTTAGCTTGCAATGAATATAACGTGTCTCCTCATAAACTCTAGCCAAAGGGACAAAAATGTCAGGGCTGTTGGGGCCTTCCCTTCTTGCCAGCACCCCCTACCTTCTCCTCTGCAGGCTTTCCTGTGCTGTGCCACACTTTGTTCTATTTCCTTGAAGCCTGCAGACACCCATCTCTGTTCACCACCTTGATCTCATCCCAGCATTTCCATCATTTCACCAATGTCTTGTCAACCCTCACCAGCTGTTCCTTGAAACACAAAGCCAGGGTCTGACCACAACACTCTTGGGGTGACCTCTGGCACCACAGCATGACTCTTTGAGGGATATTTCTTCCTCCTCATGGCCAGTGCCACCCTTCCAATGTGCACTTTGTGGCAGTTTTTTCTCTCCTGCTCTTTCCCAATACCAAAGAAAGCTCCATAAGGGTGGAAACCACTCCTGAAGTAGGCATCCCAACCCATCAGGCTCCTTGCGGCCTGTCAGCCAACCAGACATGAGTCACCTCACCAGCATCTTCCAAGCCATGGGCCTGCTGCTGGCCTTGCAGCTTCTTGGCGAGACGCACCCAAGCCTTGTGCCGCCTGCTGTCCAGTCATGGACTCAAGCAGAAGGGGCAGGACAACCCATATGCGGGTCTTCTTTCTGCCTGGGTCCTCCTGGGTATGGAGGCAGAGGGGATCCCACAGTCAGCATGCCAACCAGGTGCCTTCTGCTGGCCTAGCAGGGCCACTGGCAGATGTCAGCCAAAAAGTACAGATCCCAGGGAGAAGTCAAGGGTGACCTGTCAGCTACTTCAGACAGAAGTGACCTCACAGTCCCTTTCCGTGACACGTTCCTGCTGCTGCCCTATCATCTGCAGAGACAGAAGTGACCTCACAGTCACTGCCACCATCACATTCCTCCTGCTGGGGCAGGAGACCCTGAGGCAGAGCTGAGCTCATCAGAGCATTCCCACCCATCTCCTCCTTGTGTTTGACGAGCTGATCAGATCCATGGCCCCTCACAGTCATCTTGGAATGCCATGTGAGTGCACAGCCTCCTCACAATGCCTGCCCTGCCCCAAAGGGCCAAGTGCCTCAAGTAAAGGTTTAGGAGAGGGGTTGCAGATGAGGAGGTTAATGCACAGGAACGGGGACTTTGCATGTTAGGTGTTCATGCAGGGAATTAGGGACTAGGGCTCACCTTGCTGGTTTAGAGATTAAGGAAATATTTATTGGGAGTGTTTGGTGTTCTGCTTGTGGTGTCAGGTCTCTGGTTAGGGTATGGGCAAGCTCTGTGGTTTAGTTTTTTTGTTTTGTTTTGTTTTATGTGTGTCAGGAAGTTGTCTAGCGTTAACTAGAGCATTTTAATGCTAGTATTAAGGGCGAGGATTATGGTGAGCAACAGAATAAGAAAAAGGGGCTATGGGCTGACTTTTGTCTTCAATGGATGCTTTAAGGTCAGGCAATAGATTAGTGGATTCCTGTCAGGGTGTGGAGTAGCACTTAGGTTTAGGGGTTAAGGAGACTGGTTGCAATAGTGTGAGGGCCTCACATGACTGTTTTAAGCCATTGTTACAGCAGAATCAACATTACCTGAACCCTCTTACCTCTACAGAATCTTTAATTTCTGCTGGCCACGCTCTTCTTCCCTCTCCCAAATCTCACACTGCTCCTGTCCAGGCTTTTCCTGACCTCCCCATATCAGTCATCTTATTGGGATCAGCTTATTAGTCATCTTATTGGGAGCAGCTGTGCGCAGCAGCTCTGCACCACCACAAAATGCACTTCCTGCCTACAAGATTGGGTTCCAGAGTGGCCCCTATAGATCCAGAGTAACTTTTCCCAGGCCCTCATGCATGCCTCAGTTTCCCCCAGGTGTCTCTGAGGCAGTAGCCCCCTCTGTGTAGAAAACAAAAAGCAGCCCTGAAGGATGACTTTAGGCAAAAGCTGACACCTCTGACATGACAACCCCTGTCCAAGACCTCTTCCTCTACGGTGACTACCAGATACTTAGGAATAGTGGATCTCACAAACTATGTGCAAAGCAGTTGCCTTCTGCAGACCTATCAAGAACACTCTCTGATATGAACCTAAAGGCACAGATAGGAGTCAAGGGATGAGCTGTTGGCTACTTCGGAAAGAGCTCAAGTCACAACCTGTTTTACAGACATTCCCTTAGGAACGGATTATGAATTTCTGAGGCACCACTGACCTCATAATACCATTCCTACAAAGCACCCCCTTTTTGGCCCAGAATCTGACCATCTATCATAGAATCATAGAATGGCTTGGGTTTGAAGGGGCCTTAAAGAATATCTAATTCCAACCCCACTGCCACAGGCAGACATGCCACCCAGCAACCCTGGTTTCTCAGGGCCTCATCTAACCTGCTCTTGAACACCTCCAGGGATCGGGCATCCACAACCTCTCTGGACAACCTGTTGCAGGGCATCACCACTTTCTGAGTGAAAAATTTCCTCCTAACCTCTAATCTAAAACCTACCTTCCTTGAGTTTAAAACTATTTCCCCTTCTCCTGTCATTATCTGATTGAACAAAGAGTTGATCTCCCTCGTTTTTATAAGTCCCCTTTAAGTACTGAAAAGCCACAATGTTGGCCAGGTGGAAGTGAGCTGGAGTTGATCCTTTGAGCCCATGGCACTGCTGCTGGACTTCCAGCCTCTCTGACACAGAGGAGACAGCTCCGTGCCAGTCCTGTGAGGTGCTAGGGCAGGAGTGACCTTGCAGTCAATGCACTACCTTTTTTCTGTCATAGACTCATAGAACTGGTCACTTCCAATTTGGGTTGGAAGTGACCTTAAAGATCATCTAGTCTAACCTTCTTCCATGGACAGGGACAATTTCCATTAGATCAGGTTGGCCAAAATCACCTGCCAACTGGCCTTGAACTACGGCTCACCTTTCTGGCTTAGAAATTAAGCAAAAATTTAGTGGGAGGATTTGGTGTTCTGCATAGGGTGTCAGGTCTGTGGCTGGGGTACGGACAATCTTTGTGGTTCAGGGTTTTGTTTAGGTCTGCCAAGAAGTCGGCTAGGGTTAAATAGAGCATTTTAATGCTAGTGTAAAGGGCAGGGATTAGGGTGAGCAAGAGAGTAAGGAAAAGGGGCTATGGGCTGAGTTTTGCTTCAAGGGATACTTTGAGGTCAGGCATTACAGTAGTGGATTCCTGTCAAGGTGTTGGAATAACATTTAGGCTTAGGGGTTAGGGTTACTGGTTAAAATAAGATAAGAGCTTTACATGGCTGTTTTAACTCAGTTTTAAAGCATCGTCAACATTACGTGAAACCTCTTACCTCTACAAAATCATTCATTTCTGCTTTCCAAGCTCCTCTTCCCTTCCCCAAATCTCACTTCTCTGTTGGCCAGGCTTCTCCTGTCATCCTCATATTGATCTTATTGGGATCAGCTTTTTGAGGGCTCTCATGATATCAGAGTATCTGTCTCACCTGTCGGCTACACCATTCTTGAGACAGAAGTGGCGTTGCAGTCAAGAGGGAAAAGGGCACAAAGTTCCGTAGGAGCATCCTGCACAATATGCCCATCAGCTCTGCACCACCACAAAAGTGTACATCCTATGTAAAAGTTTTGGTTCCAGAGTGACTCCTATGGATCCAGGGTAACATTTCACAGGCCCTCATGCAGGCTTTAGCTCCCTCCATGCATCTTTGTGGCAGTGGCCACCTCTGTGGAGAAAACTGAAAGCAGACCTGGAGGATGACTTTAGGCAAAAGCTGAAACCTCTGACAGAACAACCAGAGCTGCTCAGCAGAGCGAGGGGGCTGTGGTGCCTGGGGCATGGGGGCACTCTGCAGGGCCATGCTGGGTAGGCTGGGAGACAGACCCAGCTCCTAGGGTCACTGCCATTGCCCCAGGGCTGCAACAAATCACCAGACTCCTGTGCTGGGGCTACTGCATGCCCTGGGGCTGCAGAGCTCTCCTCAGCCTACTCACACCAGGTTGAGCACTTGAGCTCTGGTCAGTCCACATGGAACACGCTCTGTGGGCTCCATGCACTGCTATATCCCACGCACACGCTGCCCCCGCAGATGTCCATGCATGCTCTGCACACACCACTCTTGCCCACAGGTCCCGTGTGTCACCAACCCTCCCCTCTTCCCCTGCAGTAGTGGCACTTCACTGCAGCAGGTTGGTGCGTCTTCAGGCTCAGGGGTGTTTCCTGAGGGCCTGCCCCGTGTGGGGAGTGGCGGGGAGGAAGAGAGCAAGGTCAGCTCCTGGAGCATGTCTGAGCACAGCCCAGCCATCCCGCACCGCAGGCAGGCACCTTCTCCCAGGCTGAGGCACACATGCAAGGTGGACACTTCTCCATCAGCCCAGCTTCACGCAGGGACCTTCAGCCCTGCCCCAGATCCCGGACTCATCACTTCCTCCTTGTCCACCCACAGACATACATTGCTTTCCATTTGGGGACTCTTGCAGGACTTTAAGGATCTGCTAAAGCCCTGGATTTCCTTGTTTCTCACAGCCTTCTCACAAGTCTTTCTCCTGGCCCTCCCCGCTGCCCAGCACTGCCTCTCAGGTGGCACTCAGTGACCCTTCCCTTCAGAAGGGCCTTTGGGCTTCCTCAATTGTCCTGGTGCTTATTAGCACCTTCCTGGCTCCTTCCAGAGCTCAGAGCGAGCTTTCTTGTCCAGCATGGGGCCCTGCACTGGCTCTGGCTGGGACGGAGTTACTCTCTGCAGAGCAGCCCCTGTCGTGCTGTTTTTGATGTGACCAGAGCAGTGTTGGTCACCCACGGCTGTGGTCGCTGTTCCTGAGCAGTGCGTGAACAGCACCAAGGCCTTCTCTGCTTCTCACTCTGCCCTACCAGCGAGTTGGTTGTGGGTGGGCAAAAGGCTGGGAGGGGAACCCGCTGTGACAGCTGACCCAGCCTGACCAAATGGATGATCCATGGCACATAACATAGTGCTCAGCAATACATGTTGGGATCATCTTTCCAAGACAAGGTGGCAGTTTCTCAGAGACTGCCTGCACAACGGTCTGCTAGTGGGAACTGATGAGTTACAAAATGCTCATTATGTTTGGCGTTTGATTTTCATTTCTTTCTTTTTTCTTTTCCTTTCCTATCCTTATGTGTCTTTCTCTCAATCTGTGAGTTTTACTTATTTATGGTGTTCCCTCCCCTCTGCCCTCTAGAGGAGGAGGAAGGAGGCAGCTCGTGCATGCTGCTGTCTGGGGTGAGCAAGGAGGAGGCTGGCCATGGTGCAAGGAAATGGAGGTCGGTGAAGCTGCAGGAGCCCTGGTCTCTTGTCTGGGAGAACCCCAGCACAGAGTGCCTGTGCCCTGCAGGGCCAGCCCCGCTCCCCAGGCCAGCACAAGAGGCCTGGCCCAGGCACAGAGCAGCCTGCCCCGAGCAGGTGCCTACACAAAGAGATTACTCTTCCTCCTTTACCCATCTGTGGAGGCCCAGAAATGCTGCCCTGCTCTTTCCCAGGGCCATCCCTGCTCCCAGAGAGCCTTGCCCAGGGCAGTGTGTCCATGCTGGCCTGGCCGGCCATTGCTGCTTCCCTGCTGTGCTCCCGGCAGGGCCCTGAACTGGTGGTGCTGCTGTGCAGAGCCAGGGGCTGTTGTGCCCTGAGACCCTGTGGGGACCCTCCCCTGCCCGTGCTGCTCAGGGTGCTGGACAAGAGCTGCATCAGACCTGGCCCACGAGGCTTCAAAGAAGGTCTCCTCAATTACAATGCAGTTTCATGGGCCTTCGCTTGCTGGCTGTTCACCACCTCCCCTGGCATTGCAGAGCCCTCCTTAGCCCACAGAGTTCTCTGATTCGCCTTTTCCTTTGCCAAAATCTTCTTTGGATGGTCACTAATTTTATGAGGTTTTAATCACTATCCAATGAGCACATTGTCCCAGGGTTGCCCTGATCTCTCCTGGCACCTCCAGATTCCTCTCCAGGCTGCCATCATCAATCCACCCCACTTCAGGGTGCCTAGTCCCATGAAGAGGAGTCCGAGACCAGTTGTTGTCTGATTAGACAGGTGAGGCCATAAAGGGAGCTCTTGGTCCAGTCCTTTGCTACCCACACACCGCGCTGGGACTTTCAGCCTGTGTCCTACACTCCATGAAGAACCCCAGAAAACAGAAGAGCACGGAGCAAATCCTTGGCTCTGTTCCTAACAGCAGCATTGGAAGAGGCATCCAGGCTTCTGGGTTTGCCCTGCAGAGCCCCATTTGTTACTGCCGTGGTATCAGGGAGGGCAGCTGTGACACGGGGCTGCACATTGCCTGCTGCTGCCTGCTGGGACAGGGATGCCAGTGCAGAGACAACAGGACTGTCACCAAGGTACACAAGATCTGAGGGCTAACCCACGTACAAGAGCACAAGAGAACAATGTGGAAGCCAAAAGAAAGCAGCAGTGAAAAGGCCACGTCCTGCTGCTGGCCATGGCCGTGGCTCCAGGGAAGCAGCAGCCCCGACCCAAAGGCAGCAGAGAGGCAGAGCCCAGCGGGCAGTGAGGGGCAGCCGCGAGGGCCACCGGGGCTGCTCCTCCATGTGGCAGCTGGGCTCTAGGCCCTGAGCCCCACCTGCGTGCTGGGGCTGCTCCCCCAGCTCCAGAGGAAAAGGGACAAGATGGCAACTGAGACCAATGAAATTCTGATGACTTCGATATTGGGTTTATCTAATAAAAAGCAGTGCTTTATCAGAAAATAATTAACCTGTAGGAGGCTAAGAATAGTATTTTATAAATCAGAAAAAAAAAAAAAAAAGTTAGAGAAAATAATAGTACGGATAGATAATAAAAAAGTATGGTTTTTTTTTGTGAAAAGCTGGGATTTCTGATTATAGGCATATTATTCTAGGCGAATATGCTGAAAATATGTGTATTCAAGCAGTGTCCTCACTGCATCCCTTAGTTCCTGGTTCTTCATGCAGTAGATGAGGGGGTTCACAGCCGGAGGCACTACTGAATACAGAACTGACACGACCAGGTCCATGGATGGGGAAGAGATGGAGGGGGGCTTCAGGTAGGCAAACACGCCTGTATTGACAAACAGGGAGACCACAGCCAGGTGAGGGAGGCACGTGGAAAAGGCTTTGTGCCGGCCCTGCTCAGAGGGCATCCTCAGCACTGCCATGAAGATCTGCACATAGGACACCACAATGAAAGAAAGACATCCAAACCCCAAAAAAGCACTGAACATGAGAAATCCAGCTTCCCTGAGATAGGAGTCAGTGCAGGAGAGCTTGAGGATCTGAGGAATTTCACAGAAGAACTGGTCAACCGCATTGCCTTGGCAGAGGGGCAGGGAAAATGTACTGGCCGTGTGCAGCAGAGCATAGAGAACCCCACTGCCCCAGGCAGCTGCTGCCATCTGGGCACAAGCTCTGCTGCCCAGGAGGCTCCCGTAGTGCAGGGGCTTGCAGATGGCAATGTAGCGGTCATAGGCCATGATGGTGAGAATTGAATACTCTGAACCAAAGAAGAAGACGAAAAACAGGACTTGTGAAGCACACCCTTGATAGGAGATGGCCCTGGTGTCCCAGAGGGAATTGGCCATGGCTTTGGGGAGAGTGGTGGAGATGCAGCCCAGGTCGAGGACGGCGAGGTTGAGGAGGAAGAAGTACATGGGGGTGTGGAGGCGGTGGTCGCAGGCTGCGGCGGTGAGGATGAGGCCGTTGCCCAGGAGGGCAGCCAGGTAGATGGCCAGGAAGAGCGTGAAATGCAGGAGCTGCAGCTCCCGCGTGTCTGCGAATGGCAGGAGGAGGAACTCGGTGATGGAGCTGCTGTTGGGCATTTTCTGACATTGGACACAGTTGTCTGTTGAAGAGGATAAGGCAGAAAAAAGTTAGAAGAGACTTCTCTGAGGAAAACCTATCACAAAACTTAGAGCAACCCACGCCTGAGCCTCTCTCTTTGCAAGAGAACATTTCTGCAGCTCTATCACTTGAGTGCCAGCTGATGCTGTCTGAGAGTGGCACTGGGAGGAGGGATTGCTGTGGGTTCCAGAGGAGTCCCTCCTGCTGTGAAGCAGGTGGCAAGCAGGACCATGGGGGAAACTCAAGTTCAGTCCACTTATCAGATCCATGAACTTTGCAGTGTTGTTGCAAAGTACACCTCCAACCACAGTGTAGAGCAAGGCAGATTTTCTTTTGCTTAGGGCAATGATCACACTCTTGTGTTTCCCAATAAATGGAGACAGCTTAAAGCCCCAGTCCCAGTGCAGCTGGACAGAATCCTCACCTTGTCTGCAGGTGCATGAGCAGGATCTCAGCTTTTCTCTCTTCGCCAGGGCTGCAGATGCCTCCCTCCAGCTGCCCACAGACAGCCATCCAGCAGCACGGACATGGCCTTAGAACGGAGGTGTCTTCTCCTTCGGGCACCTGGATAATACAAGGATGCCATGAGAGAGCTGCGTCCTGTTGGAGAGCAGCCTGCACACCAGGAGGATGCCCCAAGGACAGAGATGAATATTTGCAAGCTGGGGTGTCCCAGCATCCCAACTGCACCCCTGCAGAGTCTGGAGCAGGCTTGGCCACTCTGCTTTTGGTTTACTAGGGGCAGCTAGGTTATGACACTCCAAGGGGCTTCTGCCAGTCTTCCTCACCACACAGTGCAATCCAGCAGGACTCTCAAAGCCCACTGCATTGCCCACTGCCCTCCCAGAAACAAGACCCAGGAGGAGACCCTTCCAGGACCTGCAGCTGCATGGCCCTGCAGCCAGAGACTTACCTTGTCAAGGGTTGTGCAGATTTCTCCTGCAGTCAGCTCTCAGCATCCTCCCACTCCCAACTGCCTCCAAGTTCTTCTCCAAGTTCTTCTGCCTCCAACTTCTCTCCCCATGCCACCTGCGGTCAGAGCCCCCAGCCCTGCTGTGCTGTGCAGAGGAGCTGCTCCTGGGCAGAGCTGGCTCTCTGCACCAGGGCCCTCTTGCCAGGAGCTCTCTCTGTCCGAGGAGCCCGGCCCAGCTCAGCAGCAGAGGCCCAGCCCAAGGCATTGTAGTCACCCCTCTGGGGGCTTTGGTGATGAGCCCACGAAACTCAAGCACTGAGAGCAAACTGAAGAAATCTTTCATGAAGTCCAAGTCAGATGCAATTTTCCTGCAGTGTCCCCCTGTTGGCCAGCACTGTTGGTCTCATCCAACAGGAGCCATTCTATGATTCTATGGTCTCACAAACTATACCTCAAGCATGACTCCCATCCCATCAGCCTTCCGGTGGTCTATCACCTGACCAGAACAGAAGTTGACTCGCCATCATGTTTGACACCATGTGCATGCTTCTGGCCTTTACAGTCCATATCTGTGCCACATTCCTCCTGATGGTCCGTCAGCTCCAGAGACAGAAGTGACCTCCCAGCCTCCTTCACAGCCATGTGCCTCCTGCAGGCCCAGCAGATCCTGAGGCACACCTGACCTCATCACAGCATTCCCAGCCAGCTCCTCCCTGTGGCCTCTGATCTGATCACACCTGTTACCTCACACGCCTCTTCCAATGCCATGGGACTGCTGCAGGACCTCACAGTCCCTGCCCTCCCACAAGGGGACAAAGAGCTGAAGTTAGGGGTAGCAGTGGGGTTGAAGATGAGGTGTGCTGTGTGCATGGTGGAGGTCTTTGGCGGTTAGATGATCAGGTTAATGTTTAGGAATTAGAGGTCACCCCCTATGGTTAAGGGAACGGCAAGGGCTTTGAGGGAGGGATTGGTGTTCTGCTCAAGGTGCCTGCTCAAGATTTGGGATAAGGACAAGTTTTGAGGCTTTTAGTTTAGATTTGGTTAGAGGGCTAGGTTTAAGGCTGGCATTTTAATCCTTCGTTAGGCTTAATCATCCTTGTGTTTACTCTTCTTGTAGAAGATGCCTTTTACATCTACCTTTTCAAAATCCTGAGCAACGTCTCTCCTTTATCTGGCCTTTCCAAGGTCTTTGAGAGAGGTCTTATGGTTACATCTGCAGCTCCACCAGCACCTCTCTCATCCTTCCCACACAACCTCTAAGCAACCTGAGGGCTGACCGGGAGAATGGTGTTGGTTTGGGAAAGGACTTGGTTAAAATCTCTGAGGAGGAAGACCAAAAGTACTTCTCTCTACAAAGAAACTTTTATGCATGCCTATGAGTATGTCCTGTTCCTGTGTGGAAAGACTAATATTATGATTACTGTAAAAACAATGCTGTAACAAATGCTTGAAGGGAATAAGATACTGATTTCTTTTGTTTTTTTTTTGACTTGGTGATTGTATTAGTAGCTTCTGTTATGCGCTGTTATGCACTTCACACACAGTGATGATGGTGCCATAGAAAACAGTGACACTCATGAGGACAGAAGAGCAGGTCGATAAGGCCTTGGGTCTGCCAACACAGGACGCACACACATGAAAACTGCATGATTTGGAAGAGGAAGATTGGATCCAAAATACAGATTATGAAAGCAAAACCATGAGTATCACTGTGGCACTGCAGGAGAGCTCCAGCAATGGGGCAAAACCGCAGAAGAGGTTCATGACACTGGGGCCACAGCACTGTAGCTGGGAGGAGGAGAAATAATTACTGTACATGAGAGGAATTCCCCTGGTTCAGGTACAGCTGCCTTCTGGAGTCAGACCTTCCACTTCATGAGCCTTGCAGAGAACAGGGATGGCACACAGCCCAAGACAAGGGGAAATGGTTTTGAATTAAAAGAGGGGAGATTTAGATTAGAGGTTAGGAGGAAATTCTTCACTCAGAGGGTGGTAAGGTACTGGAACAGTTTGCCTAGAGAGTTTGTGGATGTTTCTTCCTTGGAGATGTTCAAGACCATGTTAGATGAGGCCCTGAGCAACCTGATCTAGTGGGTGGTGTCCCTGCCTATGGCAAGGGGATTGGAACTAGATGATCTTTGAGGTCCGTTCCAACTCAAGCCATTCTATGATTTTATGATTGTACTTCAGAGGAAAAAACAAAACAAAACAAAACAAAACAACACAAAGCATGGTAATTGGCTTCAGAATACTCAGTGATCCAGTTCGTCCATGAGATAAAAAAAATCTAAGCAGCAGGAAGGACACTGAAATATGGCCTAACATGAAGGAGGCTCCAGATTGCTGGTGTAGAAACAGCATTTTTGTGCCATGACCAATGCAGTATATGCTCCAGGAAAAGGCCTGCACCTGAAATAAAAGGCCTAGGCCAGCACCAGTGCGGCACAAGCTTGAGATCTGGGTGCATGTGAACCTAATGGAACCACAGGATCTTTAAGGTCCCTTCCAACCCAAGCCCTTCTATGATTCTGTGCTTAGCAGCCCTGTACAGCCCCTGCGGGGCCCAGCCTCAGTTCATGCCCCCCAGCTTGTGCTCCAAAAGTACTCCCCTAGGCCCTGCGTCACTTGTCCCACCTGCGTGCCTTGGCTACCCCAGGGCATCCTGGAGGCAGTGGCCACCTCTGAATAGAGAATTGAAACCAGCCATAAAAGTAGATCTAGGAAACAATGGAAACCTGTGCATAAAAGGGCTCTAAGTAATAGCTGAAAGAGTCTTTTTTGGCAGCACCACCAGCTTTTTTTCTATGAATTTTCTTGATTTATTCTCTCTCTCTTTTTTTTTTTTTTTAAAAAATTGACGGCACTGTGAACAAGTACAATCAACCAAATTACGCTTTTTCTGTGAATAGCCTTATGCAAACATTTACCAAAATATATTTCCCAACTTTTTTTTTCTTCTTCCTCTGCTTCCTCTGTCTTCAAGCAGACCTCCAAGGAAAGAAGTCACTGAATTAAAGAATAACTCACGTTTAAGAGATCAAGATTGAGAAATGTGTTCAATGCCATCATAAAGGAAGATAAAAAAGAGGGTCAACAGTGTTAGCCCAAGTGCCCATGACTGAAGCGTACTGCTGGTAACTGGCAGGCAGGAAGACTTTCATAGAATCATAGAATATCCCAAGTTGGAAGGGACCCATAAGGATCATCAAGTTCAACTCCTGGCACCGCACAGGTCTGCCCAAAAGTTTAGACCATGTGCCTAAGTGCACAGTCCAATCTCTTCTTAAATTCGGACAGGCTTGGTGCAGTGACTGCTTCACTGGGGAGCCTGTTCCAGTGTGCAACCACCCTTTTGGTGAAGAACCTCTTCCTGATGTCTAGGCTAAAAGTCTAGCCAAAGTCTAGCCCCTTTTTGAGGGACCCCTTGAGGGACTTTGTTCCACTAATGTCCAGCCACCTTCCTTCCCCCAACATCATCCCCTTCTTCAGTCCAAATATCACCAGTCTGGCTAAAGGGAGACTCCAGGAGACCATGGCAAAGGCCTTGCTAAAGTCCAGGTTCACCACAATGCCTTCTTTCCCCTCCCCTTCTGTTTCAGCAGTTCCTTTGTTTCCTCCATGTCCCTGAAGATGGCTGTGGCAGGACTTTCCCCACCACGTTCCCAGGGGTAGAGGTGACAATTGCAATTCTGCCAATCCTTTTTCTTGCCCTTCCTGAAGATGTGTTTGATGCCTGCCTTTTCCAAGTCCCCAGAAATCTTACTGATCCAAATGCTTGATGGCCTGGTCCAGAAAGGCAGGGTAGTGTGACATAGCAGAGAGGGGCATCTGCAATGAACGTGTGCAAGGGGGGTGACAGAAATCTCACAGGGACACTGGGGGTTGTTTCTGGAGTCACACAGGGCAATGGCAGGGCTCTGTGAGGTGTCCACATCTGAGCTTGCCTCATGCAAACAGGGCTGTTGAGAGATATGAGTCAAGGGCTTGCACACCCATGCACAGTGCAATGCACTATTTGCAGTGTCCCTCTGGCTCCTGCAGCCACTGCCAGAGGGTGGGAGGCACCTCAGCCCTGCAGTACCTCACCGTGCTCTTCCCTCGTCTGAGATACCCCAGGACATGAGGAATGGGCACAGGGACCGCGGTTCAAGGAAGCACATCCCAGAGCTGCCTTCAGGTGGCTTCCCAGGGGACGTTACTTGGTCTTGTGACGCTATCTGCCCAACTGGCCTTCGTGACACTTGTAGGAATAGCTGATGGACTTTGTGCTCCATCGTGTTCATCTCTCCACATGCATATGATGTGCCTGCTGGCACCAGCACTGGGTTTCTCTTTCCACATCTCCCATGCACATACAGCAGGCCCTGATCTTCTGTCTTCCAGGGAGCATTTCCCAAGTGAGCAATGAGCAATGGCCTGGCCAGCTATTGCTGAAACTCCTACCCATACACCACACAGCTCTGAGCTTGTGATGACGCTCTCCAGAGTATGAAAAATGACCAAAAAGATAACCTTGTTCCTGCAATGAATTATGAGTCATATGCAGAAGAAAATGGGCTTTTTTTTTTTTTTTTTTGAAAGATATCAGGTCATCAGTTTCCTCAAGGCATCCTTGAGCTCCTGGTTCCTCATGCTGTAGATGAGGGGGTTCACTGCCGGGGGCACCACGGAGTACAGAACTGACACCACCAGGTCCATGGATGGGGAAGAGATGGAGGGGGGCTTCAGGTGGGCAAACACGCCTGTATTGACAAACAGGGAGACCACAGCCAGGTGAGGGAGGCACGTGGATAAGGCTTTGTGCCGGCCCTGCTCAGAGGGCATCCTCAGCACAGTCCTGAAGATCTGCACATAGGATAACACAATGAAAACAAAACAACCAAATACTAAAGAAAGACTGAAAACAAGTACCTCAAATTCTCTGAGGTAGGCATCTGAGCAAGAGAGCTTGAGGATGTGGGGGATTTCACAGAAGAACTGCTCCACAGCATTGCCTTGGCAGAGGGGCAGGGAAAATGTATTGGCCGTGTGCAGGACAGCATTGAGAAAGCCACTGCCCCAGGCAGCTGCTGCCATCTGGGCACAAGCTCTGTTGCCCACGAGGCTCCCGTAGTGCAGGGGCTTGCAGATGGCAACGTAGCGATCATAGGACATGATGGTGAGAAGAGAATACTCTGAACCAAAGAAGAAGACGAAAAACAGGACTTGTGAAGCACACCCTTGATAGGAGATGGCCCTGGTGTCCCAGAGGGAATTGGCCATGGCTTTGGGCAGAGTGGTGGAGATGCAGCCCAGGTCGAGGACGGCGAGGTTGAGGAGGAAGAAGTACATGGGGGTGTGGAGGCAGTGGTCGCAGGCTACAGTGGTGAGGATGAGGCTGTTGCCCAGGAGGGCAGCCAGGTAGATGCCCAGGAAGAGTGCGAAGTGCAGGAGCTGCAGCTCCCGCGTGTCTGCGAATGCCAGCAGGAGGAACTCGGTGATGGAGCTGCTGTTGGGCATTTTCTGACATTGGACACAGTTGTCTGTTGAAGAGGATAAGGCAGAAAAATGTTAGAAGAGACTTCTCTGAGGAAAAGCTATCACAAAACTTAGAGCAACCCACGCCTGAGCCTCTCGCTTTGCAAGAGAACATTTCTGCAGCTCTATCACTCGAGTCCCAGCTGATGCTGTCTGAGAGTGGCACTGGGAGCAGGGATTGCTGTGGGCTCCAGAGGAGTCCCTCCTGCCGTGAAGCAGGCAGCAAGCAGGACCATGGGGGAAACTCAAGTTCAGTCCACTTATCAGATCCATGAACTTTGCAGTGTTGTTGCAAAGTACACCTCCAACCACAGTGTGGAGCAAGGCAGATTTTCTTTTGCTTAGGACAATGATCACACTCTTGTCTTTCCCAATAAGTGGAGACAGCTTAAAGCCCCAGTCCCAGTGCAGCTGGACAGAATCCTCACCTTGTCTGCAGGTGCATGAGCAGGATCTCAGCTTTTCTCTCTGAAAACCAGACCCAGGAGGAGACCCTTCCAGGACGTGCAGCTGCATGGCCTTGCAGCCAGACACTTACCTTGTCAAGGGCTGTGCAGATTTCTCCTGCAGTCAGCTCTCAGCATCCTCCCACTCCCAACTGCCTCCAAGCCCTCTCTCCTTCTCTCCTCTCTGTGTCTCTGCTGTGGTCAGAGCCCCCAGCCCTGCTGTGCTGTGCAGAGGAGCTGCTCCTGGGCAGAGCTGTGTCTCTGCACCAGGGCCCTCTTGCCAGGAGCTCTCTGTCCCAGGAGCCCGGCCCAGCTCAGCACCAGAGGCCCAGCCCAAGGCATTGGAATCACCCCTCTGGGGGCTTTGGTGATGAGCCCACGAACCTCAGGCACTGAGAGACAATTGAAGAAATCTCTCAAGAAGTCCAGGTCAGATGCAAGTTTCCTGCAGTGTCCCTCGAGGGCCAGGACTGACACAGCCTCCCTTGGAGCTCGTTAGAGCAGAGCATTGGAGGCAGTGAGGACAAGGAGACAAAGGCAATGTGAAGGTGACACTGATGTGTAGACAACCTGGATGTGTTTCACCAAAGAAAAGGACTACACCTTGTCCCCTGGCCCCTGGGAAGGGAGATCCTTTCCCTTCACACCTTGCTCAGGGCTCTTCCTGGGGCAGTAGGAGATGGGGATGTGCATGGCCAAGTGCAGGAGAATGGTACGACCCCTGCCTGGTTCATGGGTGGTGGTGAGGAGGCAATGAGGCCCTGGTGCTTTAACAATAAGCTGTCTCCTCATAGGCCTCAGTGGCAGAGACAACAGCCATAGCCATGGACACAAAGATCTTGGTCCTGTTGGGACTTTCAGCCTTGCCTATGTCCTTGCTCCTCTGAAGGCCAGAGTATCCTAGTGTCTCCCAGACCTACACCTCTTTCCCAGCTGGCTGTAGACACTTGTCCATGTTGTGTCACACCGGGTCTTAGCTGAGTAGCTTGTATGAGATCCCTCACGGTGCCCAGGCCCTCCTCCTCCTGGGCACTGCTCACTCAGCAGGGTCCCAATCTGTCCTGATGTGTGGGGTTCCTCTTCCTCTGGTGTAGGACCAGGCTCTTCTCGTTGTAAATGTCAGGATGTTTCTGTAGGCAGAATCCTGCAGTTTCTCAAGATTCCCCCACACTGATGCTCCATTTTGTCAGCGTTTAATGTCTGCAGGCAGACAGTTCAACCTTCATGTGATTGTGCTCTGTCTGACAAGATGGCAGCATCAGGAGTTGCAGGAAAGTTTGGATAATACAGGAGTAACCAGCTGAATGGAATTGCAGCATAGAGTCACAGAAGGGTAGGGGATGGAATGCTGCCAGGTTCCACCTTTTCCGTTTTTCATTCTCATGCATACTGTCAGTTTGTCTGGAGCTGTGTCCTAAATGTTATGGGGCCGTGCAGGTCAAAATTAGAAGAGCCAAAGCCCAGCTGGAGGTCAATCAGTCTATTACTGTCAAAGAAAACAAAAACTGTTTATATAAACACTTTAAATAAAGGAGGATTAAGGAGAATCATCTTCCTTTATTGGATGTGGGAGGAAACCTGGTGACAAGAGATGCGGTAAAGGCTGAGGCACTTAATGCTTTCTTTGCCTCAGTCTCTAGAGCAACAGCAGTTGATCCCCTGGGCATTTCTTCCTCCTCACGGCCAGTGCCAACCTTCCAATGTGCACTTTGTGGCAGTTTTTTCTCTCCTGATCTTTCCTGCCACCAAAGAAAGCTCCATCAGGGTGGAAACCACTTCTAAAGTAGGCATCCCAACCCATCAGCCTTCTTGTGGCCTGTCAGCCCACCAGACAGAAGTCACCTCACCAGCATCTTCCAAGCCATGGGCCTGCTGCTGGCCTTGCACTTCTTGGCTAGACACAGCCAAGCCTTGTGCCTCCTGCTGTTCAGTCATGGACTCAAGCAGAAGGGACAGGACAACTCATATGTGGGCCTTCTTTCTGCCTGGGTCCTCCTGGGTATGGAGGCAGAGGGGATCCCACAGTCAGCATGCCAACCAGGTGCCTTCTGCTGGCCTAGCAGGGCCACTGGCAGATGTCAGCCAAAAAGTACAGATCCCAGGGAGAAGGCAAGGGTGACCTGTCAGCTACTTCAGACAGAAGTGACCTCACAGTCCCTTTCCGTGACATGTTCCTGCTGCTGCCCTATCATCTGCAGAGACAGAAGTGACCTCACAGTCACTGCCCCAGTCACATTCCTCCTGCTGGGGCAGGGGATCCTGAGGCAGAGCTGACCTCTCTCTAGTCCCCTAGGGATTAGGGCTCACCTTTCTGGGTTAGAGAGTAAACAGACTTTTACTGGGAAGTTTTGGTGTGCTTCTGTGTTTAGGGTATGGACAAGCTCTGCGGTTTAGGGTTTTGTTTAGGTCTGCCAAGAAGTCTAGGGATAAATAGAGCATTTTAATGCTAGTGTCAAGGGAAGGCATTTGGGTGAGTAAGAGAATAAAGGTAAGGGAAAGGGGCTATGGCCTGAGTTTTGCTTCACGGGATACTTTGAGTTCAAGCATTAGAGTAGGGGATTTCTGTCAGAGTGCTGGAGTAGAATTTAGGTTTAGGGATTAAAACTACTGGTTAAAATAAGGTAAGGGCCATACATGACTGTTTTAAGTCAGTGTTACCGCAATATCTACATTACATGACCCCTCTTACCTCTACAAAATCATTAGTTTCTGCTTCCATGCCCCTCTCTTGCCCCTCCTCTTCTCACCCCAAAATCTCAAGTCTTTCTTGTCCAGGCTGCTCTTAACCTTCCCATATTTTATTGGGATCAGCTTTCTGATGACATTCATGATCGTAGAGTATCTGTCTCACCTCTCTTGGCTTACTCCATTCCTGAGAAGGAAGTGGCATTGTAGTCAGGAGGGAAAAGGACATACATGTCTTTAGGAGCATCCACCGCAATGTGCCCATCAGCTCTGCACCTCCACAAAATTGCGCTTCCTACCTACAAGTTTTCTTTCCCAAATGGCTTCTATGGATGCAGGGTTCCTTTTCCCAGGCCCTCACGCATGCTTCAGTTTCGGATGAGCAGGGATGGGATAAGGAAAGCCAAGGCACGGATGGAACTGAGCTTGGCAAGGGATGCAAAGCGTAACAGGAAGGGATTCTATAGATACATTGCTCAGAAAAGAAAGGCCAAGGAGAGTGTACCCCCTGTGACGGATGAGAGGGGTGAACTGGTAATGACAGACATAGAGAAGGCTGAGGTACTCAACAACTTCTTTGCCTCAGTCTTCACTGCCAGTCAGGCTTCCCAAGTCTTTCGTTTCCCTGAACCCATAGATGGAAGCTGGGGGGGCAAAGTCCCACCTGCTGTAAGTGAAGAGCAGGTTCAGGACCACCTGATGAACATAAACACATACAAGTCTATGGGGCCTGATGACTTGCATCCCAGGGTCCGGAGGGAACTGGCTGATGTAGTTGCCAAGCCTCTCTCCATCATATTTGAAAAGTTCTGGCAGTCGGGTGAAGTCCCTGGTGACTGGAAAAGGGAAAACATCACTCCCATTTTAAAAAAGGGTAGAAAGGAGGACCCAGGGAACTACAGAATGGTGAGCCTCACCTCACTGACTGGCAAGATCATGGAAAAGATCCTCCTGGAATCAATGTCAAGGCACTTGCAAGACAAAGAGGTGATCTCAGACAGCCAGCATGGCTTCACCAAAGGGTAAATCATGCCTGACCAATCTGGTGGCTTTCCACAATGGAGTGACCACATCAGAAAACAAGGGAAGACCAACCAATGTCATCTACTTGAATTTCCGTAAGACATTTGACACGGTCCCACACGACATCCTGGTCTCCAAACTGGAGAGAGATGCATTTGATGGGTGCACCATTGAGTGGATAGGGAGTTGGCTTGAAGGTCACACCCAGAGAGCAGTGGTCAATGGCTCTATGTCCAGGTGGAGGCTGGTGATGAGTGGTGTACCTTAAGGGTCTGTCCTCGGACCAGTACTTTTTAATGTCTTTATCAATGACATAGACAGTGGGGTCGAGTGCACCTTCAGCAAGCTTGCAGATGACACCAAGCTGAGAGGTGTAGTTGATGCAACAGAGGAAGGGATGATGTCCGGAGGGTCCTGGACAAGCTTGAAATGTGGGCCCATGTGAACCTAAGGAGGTTCAACAAGTCCGAGTGCAAGGTGCTGCACCTGGGCTGGGGAAGTCCCAGACAGGAGGAGAGGCTGGGAGAAGAACTCATTGAGAGCAGCCCTGCAGAGAAGGATTTGGAGGCTCTGCTGGACGAAAAGCTCAACATGAGCCAGCAGTGCGTGGTTATAGCCCAGAAGGCCAACTGTATCCTGGGCTGCATCAAGAGAGGAGTGGGCAGCACACTCAGGGAGGTGATTGTCCCCCTCTGTTCTGCCCTTGTGAGGCCCCACTTGGAGTCCTGCGTCCAGGTGTGGGGCCCCCAGCACAAGAAGCATGTGGATCTGTTAGAACAGGTCCAGAGGAGGGCCAAGAAGATGATCAAGGGGCTGGAGCACCTCTCCTTTGAAGAAAGGCTGAGAGAGCTGGGGCTGTACAGCCTGGAGAAGAGAAGGTTCCTGGGTGACCTCATCGCAGCCTTTCAGTACTTAAAGGTGGCTTATAAAAAAGATGGAGAGTGACTCTTTGTTCAAGGACCTCACAATCCCTGCCCTGCCCAAGGGGACAAACAGCTGAAGTTAGGGGTAGGAGTGGGGTTGAAGATGAGATGTGCTCTGTGTGTAGTGGAGGGCTTTGGGGCTTAGGTGTTCAATTTAACGTTTAGAGATTAGAAGTCGACTGCTTGGGCTAATGGAATGGCAAGGGCTTTGAGGGAGGGATTGGTGGGATTGCTCAAGATGCCTACTCAAGGTGTAGGATGAGGGCAAACTTTGTGGGTTAGAGTTTTGTTTAGTTCTTGGCTGAGGGCTAGGGTTAAGGCTAGCATTTTAATTCTTGACTAGGCATAATCATCCTTCTGCTCGTGCTTCTAGTAGAAAATGGGTTTGACATCTGCCTTTTCTGAGTCCCAAGGAATGTCATTGATCAATTTGTCCTTTCCCATCTCTTTGAGACAGGTCTTATGACTACGTCAGCAGCTCAACCAGCACCTTTCCCACCCTTCCCACATCACCTCTATTCAACCTGAGGATTGACCAGGAGGATGATGAAGGTTTGGGAAAAGGCTTGCTTAAAATCTCTGAGGAGGGCTGTGTTGTGGTTTAACCCGGCCGGCAGCTAAGCACCACAGAGCCATTCGCTCCCCCTCCTCCCTCCCTCTCTGGGATAGGGGAGAGAATCAGGAAAATAAAGCCTGTGGGTTGAGATAGAGACAGTTTATTAGGACAGAAAAGAAAGGAAAAAAATAATAATTATAATAATAATACTGATAATAATGTATACAAAAGAAGTGATGCACAACGCAATTGCTCACCACCTGCTGACCGATGCCCAGCCTATCTCTGAGCAGCTGCCCACCCCACCCCTGCTAGCCACCCCTATATATTGTTTAGCATGACGTCAGGTGGTATGGAATACCCCTTTGGCCAGTTTGGGTCAGCTGTCCTGGGTCTGTCCCCTCCCAGCTCCTGCTGCACCCCCAGCCTGCCCGCTGGCAGGACAGAGCGAGAAGCTGAAAAGTCCTTGGCTTAGTGTAAGCACTGCTCTGCAACAATTAAAACATCAGTGTGATATCAACATTATTCTCATCCTAAATCCCAAACACAGCACCATAGCAGCAACTAGGAGATAAAATTAACTCTATCCTAGCCAAAACCAGGGCAGGCTGTTATGGGCTCCGCACTGACAATGATGGCAGTATCATAGAAAACAGTGACACTCGTGAGGAGAGGGGAGCAGGTGGATAAGGCCTTGGGCATGCCAACACAGGATGCACACACATGAAAACCACATGAGAAGGAAGAGGAAAATTGGATCCAAAATGCAGATTATGAAGGCAAAGACTATGAGAATCACCGTGGCACTGCAGGAGAGCTCCAGCAAGGGGAAAAATCACAGAAGGGGTCCACAACATTGGGACCACAGAACTGTAGCTGGGAAAAGAATTAAATGGTTTCTGTGCATGAAAGAAATCCCTTGTGTTAAGGTACAGCTGCCTTCTAGAGTCACACCTTCCACTTTCGAGCCTTGCAGAGAACAGGGATAGCATACAGCCCAGGGCTGACCGTAGGACATGGCCCTCAGCAGGAAGCACTCAATTCATGCAGAAGGTGCAGCTGATAGTGCTCCCACCTCTGTGAGCAATGGGGGTGCTGTCCCCAGTCAGGAAGCTGGCCAGCATCTGGCACAGGGTGGTGGAGCTGTACAAGGTCTGCAAGGAGAACAAATCTCCCCCAGGAAGAAGGCCACGGGCATCTGCAGGTGTTAGCTTGTAGGCACCAGCACAATGATGAGGGTGTTCCACATCCCAGTCACCGTGCTGGTCATGCGAGAGAGGAAGAAGAGATTTGTCTATGGGTAGAGGATCTTCCAGATGAACAGCTGGGGAAACTCAACAAATGGTGTCTTAGTCTCCCACTCCCCTTTCTTCACGGAAACCCTTTTAGAGCATTCTGTTCCCCTATCTCTTGTTAGGACACCAATAAGCAAGATGTTTCTTTCTCAGTTCCTAAAAGAAATGGTGAAGGGTGTTTGAATGGTTAAAATGATCCCTGCCTGCCATGGCTGAGGTGTGCTACCGCACCATGGAAAAGGGAAGGGTTAAGGGAGGGAATCATTTGTACTGTTAGAAAACCACACGCTCCAGCACAAATCACACTTCTAAAATGCTTTTCTCCCATGGTCAGAGAGGAGCAGTCAGTGATGCCTTCAGTCTGCTTCAAACACCACACCCCAGGAGAGACCCTGCTGCCTTCAGGAGCTGTCAGCCCCGAGGCCTTGGGGACACCTCGAGGGAGTCCAATGGCACAGAGCAAGCGATGCCATGGTCGGGTGTTGTGCTGCTGAGCTGGGCCGGGCTCCTGCAGACTCTTGACACCGTGAGTCTCTGGCAGCAGGGCAATGCAGGTGCAGTTGCCAGAGGGGTCTTCTACAGCTGGCACATCCGATGGCTGATAGCATCTGTCAGGACGGTTCTCTCTGTTTCTGAAGCGCTTTAGAGAATGGCATTATGAGGGGACATTTCAATAGGAAGATCGAGTCTTGGTTTATCTGAAGGGTAAGGCTTTTTCTGCAGTCCGTGCTTTCAGATTCCTGCAGTGGAGCAGAGCCAGATTTCATGTTAATGAATTGTCAGTATTGTACAGGAGGCTGAGACTCCTGGAGCATTGCACTGAGAAATCAGAATATCAGTGATTAAATTTGTAAAGTACCTTCCCAAACCTCATCTCATGGACTGCACCAACATCATATTTTCATCCTTTTACCCAGCTAAGTTTTATCCTAGCTGATTTTTAGGAGCTACAAACCCCCTGATACCCCCTATCTTTGGGAGGTGTCTGCAGGCCAAAGCAGAGCACACAGCAATTGCAATGAGCATGAGCTGCCTCCTCTGCAGCCAGATGGCAGCACAGGAGGGTCTGCTGAGTGTCCGTCTGTCCCTCCCTGGCCTTACCTCCCCTGGCAGCAGCACGCTGCCATTCCTCCTGGCTTCTCCACCTGGCCGTGCTGCTGCTGGTCTTGTTCCCAGGCTGGCTGGGGATGGGGGTTTCACATGCCCATGGAGTGAGCCCTCGGTGTGCTTGGGGGAAGGGGAGTATGGGGACAGGGTGAGGGGTCTGGAGATGTGCACTTTGAGCCTGGATTCCTCTGCTCTCAGCAGTGTCCTGGTTCTTTTCAGGTAAGGATGTGACTGTCATTGTCATACAGCTGAAAGAGATGCCAGCAGAAGAGACTAGCCTTGATGGACAGATGGGCATTCCCCTCTGAAGGATATTCTGAAGTAAAGGGAGTGTCCCTTTCTCTGAGGATCTAGTTTTCACTTGGAGTGCAGCAGGAAGGAAAATATACAAAAAAGAAAAGCCTGTAGCCCTGCTTCCTTTCAGGTGAATTGGGAACAAAAAATGTGGATAATCACATATCAGGAATGAATTGAATCTGGCATTACCCTTTGCCTGTCTTTATCTGTTGCTGTAGAGCAGGACTGCTTATTGCATTACTAAAGCAGTGTCCTCTGCTTCCAGGGACACCCTCAGGCAGAACTCATGAAGGGGACCTCCATATGCGTGCATGAATTACTCCTTGTCAGATAATTCTGTTGTATTTTCTTACTGCGTTTTTCCCCCTTGGGCAAGACCCCATGAACCAAACCAGCAAATGCCCAACAGCAGCTCTGTGAGCGAGTTCCTCCTGCTGGCATTCACAGACACGCGGGAGCTGCAGCTCCTGCACTTCGCGCTCTTCCTGGCCATCTACCTGGCTGCCCTCCTGGGCAACGGCCTCATCCTCACCGCCGTAGCCTGCGACCACCGCCTCCACACCCCCATGTACTTCTTCCTCCTCAACCTCGCCCTCCTCGACCTGGGCTGCATCTCCACCACTCTCCCCAAAGCCATGGCCAATTCCCTCTGGGACACCAGGGCCATCTCCTATCAAGGATGTGCTACACAGGTCTTCTTTCTATTCTTCTTGGTTGGAGCAGAGTATTTTATTCTCACCGTCATGGCCTATGACCGCTACGTTGCCATCTGCAAGCCCCTGCACTACGGGAGCCTCCTGAGCAGCAGAGTTTGTGCCCAGATGGCAGCAGCTGCCTGGGGCAGTGGCTTTCTCATTGCTGTCCTGCACACGGCCAATACATTTTCACTGCCCCTCTGCCAAGGCAATGCCGTGGACCAGTTCTTCTGTGAAATCCCCCAAATCCTCAAGCTCTCCTGCTCAAATGCCTACCTCAGGGAAGTCTGGGCTCTTCTGGTTAGTGCCTGTTTAGGTGTTGGTTGTTTTGTTTTCATTGTGTTGTCCTATGTACAGATTTTCAGGGCCGTGCTGAGGATGCCCTCTGAGCAGGGCCGGCACAAAGCCTTTTCTACGTGCCTCCCTCACCTGGCTGTGGTCTCCTTGTATCTCAGTACTGCCATGTTTGCCTATCTGAAGCCCCCTTACGTCTCCTTCCCAGCTCTAAATCTGGTTGTGTCATTTCTGTACTCGGTGGTGCCTCCAGCAGTGAACCCCCTCATCTACAGTATGAGGAATAAGGAGCTCAAGGAGGCACTGAGGATGTTATTGCAATATTCATTATTTCAATGAGGAACCCATCTTCTGCATGTGATTCCCTGAAATATACCTGGATAAAGCAGAAACATCTTTGTTCATATATTTCAAAAATTGTTCATCCTTTTCAATTTTATTCCAATATGTTAAATATTTTTTTTATAATTTTATTTTATAAAATTAAGATATTTTTCTTCCTCTAACTTCTACTTTTTCTTCTAACCCAAATGCCTCATGTAGAGATGCTGCTAAGCTCTTTCTAACTAACTAAATAAAGGAATTAGCAGGTAGTCAATTTCTGTGGATCTCATTTCTCTTAAATTCTTCTCAGGTACAGCAGTGGTTGTGGGATGAAGATCCTTGCTGCAACGTGGTGGAAAAGCCCTGGTGTCCTTTGGGGCTGCCTTCTTCTGCCCTGGCAGGCACTCCCTCCCTGCAGCCTTTGAGTTAGGGTCGCCACTTTCTTGGACCCACGAACACTGACAGCAGCAGAACACGGTCGTTTTGGTGCTGGTCACCCCTCTCTTCCATACTGTTGTCTTGTAGCACCACTGAATCAGAACTGGCCTTCCAGCTAGCGCCCCTAGAAGTATGGCTTTCAAAAGTGAGGTGGAGGAAGCATTGAGGAAGCAGCCTGATGTGATGTGAAAGTTCTCCCTGCTCAGAGCAGATCTTGGCACTGGAAACCTCCAGAGGTCCCTTCTGACTCTAATCCTGAAGGAAAGAAGGGTCAGTAGAGGGAGGCAGGGGGAGGAAACAGTGCTGTGGGTTGAGGTATTGCTGACATTTGTAATCCCTGCTCCACGTTGTCCTCAGGGTTACATCATGAATGAGTTCATCCTCAAACGATCCTCTGGCCCATGAGCACCTGGTGTCCAGCCGGTTTGGAGATACTGCAGAGAAGTTCTCAGAAACACTGCCAGGCACTGCAGAGTGACAGATTTATTGAGACTGGAGGGGACCTCCAAAGCCCATCTAGCCCTCCCCCACTAGCCAAGCATGGACACATAAACAAGGCAGCCCAGGCCCATTTCCAGTTAGGCATTGGGTATCTCCAGTGATGGGGACTCTCCCACTTCTGGGGAAACATGATCCAGTGCTTGGTATTGCTCACAGTAAAAGTGTTTTCCTGTGTGGAGTTCTCATGTCTTGTTCTGTCACTGGGCACTGCTGAGATTGTCAGAGGAAAAGATCTGATAGTGAACCCATGTCCCATAGCCACTTCATAGCAGAAGACAGAGATGGGTTTGAGGGACTCAATGTTTTCTCTGTATTAGTCTGTACCAAAAAGTTCTCCTAGGCCTATGTATTCAGTAAAAGAGTTCAAGGATGAGAAGAGAATGTACTGAGAGGAAGGCCAAGAAAAGCCACCAGGACAAGGGCCAGTTTCTGCCCCTGCAGGGGACTGACCCTGGGCAAGGCCCAGCTTGGGAAGCAGCCCTGTCAGACGTTCTTGGTGGGCAGTGAGCTGGGAATAAGGCAGCTGTGTGCCCTGGCAGCACAGGAGGGAAGGCTGAGGGGCACCTCACCACAGCCTGCCAGGACCTGCAGGGATGTCAGGAAGAGCCCAGGACCAGGCTCTGCCCTGTGGTGTGCAGGGAGAGGGCAAAGCCACAGGGTGTGGGGCGAAGCAGGAGCTGTTCGGCCTGCAGAGCAGGAAAAGCTTTGCCCCCCAGCTCGGGGCTCGTCTGCAGAAAGGCGGCCACGAGTCCTGCCTGTCCTCCTCCTGCCACACTCCATGTGGTGGCTGCAGCAGAGGGGACCCCCAACCAGCCCCTGCATGGGGCTCTGCCACCCGCCTCGCCCCGGCCCTCTGCAGCACCCTCCTTGCTGCTCTCTGATGCACACCAGGACCTCCCTGTGTGTGCCGGCCAGCACATCTGCTGAGGGCCAGTGCAGCTGCTGCAGGGGCAGGGAGCTCAGCATGGCCCTTGCAGCCCCCTGCCCTGGGCCTACCTCTCCCCCTGCCCTCGGCCCCAGCCTTGTCTCTGCTGGCAGGAGCGCTTTTGGCTTGCTCTTCCTGGCCTCCCCTCGCCTGTGCACAGCTGCTGCCCACTCAGGCTGCTGGCACAAACGTGTCCTCACAAGCAGCACCACTGATTGGGATGCTTCTGCTGGCCTCCCCCACCCCACTGCCTTGACTGTTTGTCTCTGCTGAGCCCCACCTCCTGCACCGAATTGCATCCCTTGGCTGTCAGCTCACTCTCCCCTGTTCTGTGGGATGACAGTGCTATGGTGGGACGTGTTTCCAGTGGGCCATCTACCAGACACAGTAATGAATACTATGAGCAGGACTAGAGACGTCCTGCTTCCAGCCAGGGGGAGGCAGGGAGGAAAGGGACAATAGGGTTTACTGGACTGTGTATATTTAATGGCCTGGCACATCAGACCCACAAATTTATCAGGCTCTACTAGACACCGGTGCACAGTGTATCCTAATGCCATCAAGCTATAAAGAGGTAGAACCCACCTGTATTTCTGGAGTGACAGGGGGATCCCAAGAGTTAACTGTATTGGAGCCTGAAGTGAGTCTAACTGGGAAGGAATGGTGAAAGCACCCCATTGGGACTGGCCTAGAGGCTATCTGCATCCTCGGCATAGACTACTTCAGGAGAGGGTACTTCAAAGTTCCAAGAGGGCACCGGTGGGGCTTTGGCATAGCTGTCTTGGAGATGGAGGACATTAAACAGTTGTCTACCTTGCTTGGCCTGCCACAGAATCCTTCTGTTGGGGGTTTGCTGAGGGCTGAAGAACAGCAGGTGCCAATGGCTACCACGCTGGCACACCTGAGGCAGCGTCACACTGACCGAGACTCCCTGATTGCCATCCATGAGCTGGTTCATCGACTGGAGAGCCAATGTGTAGATGTAGAACTTAGTAGCATGGTTTAGTGATGGACTTGTCAGTACTAAGGTAAAGTTGCATGACCTGGCTTACACATCCCAGAGTAGTGTAAGGCACAATGCAATTCTTCTTGCCTTCTGCATCTACAGCACAGGAAGTATGACTTTGCCCTACCCTATTGACCGGACAGGTCTTTTCACATTACTCAGTTTAGTTTTCTGTGGCTGGACGATTTCCCAAAAGAGGCTAAGCTCATGGGTACAGCTACAGCTACTTGAAGATACATTTTCTTTACTTTCATCCTGAGTTTTCAATAGAAGACCCAAGAGAGACCATGGATGTCCAGGTGTCTACTAAGTTTCAAGCCGAATTTCTCAGGTTCCAATGGTAATTTCAACTTTTTATTTTATTTTATTTTATTTTATTTTATTTTATTTTATTTTATTTTATTTTATTTTATTTTATTTTATTTTATTTTATTTTATTTTATTTTATTTTATTTAATTTTCCCAAGGAACCCAGGACTTATCTTAGAAAGGGTTTCATGTGCTGGGCTGGGCTGCAGTTACATGGACAAAGACCACTGCTGGCAGTGGCGGTGTCAGACCTCCAGACTCTGCTTTTCCTCCCGATGAAGGTCTCCAAAGAAGTCACCCTGGATCAACAGCAATAGGAGAATGATGCTCAAAACTGAAATGCAGCAAAATTCAGCCTTTAAAACAAGAAAAGATTTGTGTTAGGTGCTTTTTGAAATCTTCCTTAACTACATCATGCAGGCTCTGCAATTAGCTGTACAAGCTGTGAAGACTTGAAGAAAACTGTGGAAGAGACGTTAGGAGTTTCTGCATTTTAATGAGTTCCATGGTGTACTTTGGTGCTGAGTCTATGAAGCTCAGGTGCTGAGAGGAGAATGATGTAACCGCTTGAGCAAGTAAAGTCAGGAGGAAAAGTTGAAGTGACTTGGAGTATTAATGGGCCCCACTGAGGGCTGTTACTAACAAAGTCTCCCCAGGGGTGCGTTAATGCAGATAATTGGAGGCCATGACTACAGACAGGCAAAGCGCTGTGCTGAGAAAAGTCTTGGTTGGTTTTGGTGAAGCAGAAGAGCCAAGGCCTGACCCCAGCCACTGGGAGAGGAGATCCTGCACCCCCACATCTGGCTCAAGGCTCTTCCTGGGGGTCTGTGGGATGCAGTGGGCAGTGTGATGCCACAAGAAGAACAGTGGTATGCCACCTCCGAGCTGCTGCACAGGGTTGAGAGGAATCAATGAGGCCCCATTGCAATGAATATAACATATCTCCTCATAAGCTCTAGCCAAGGGGACAAAAACTTCAGGGCTGCTGGGTCCTACCCTTCTTACCAGCACGCTCTCCCCTCTCCTCTGCAGGCTTTCCTATGAATCCCAACCCATCAGCCTTCTTGCGGCCTGTCAGCCAACCAGACAGAAGTCACCTCACCAGCATCTTCCAAGCCATGGGCCTGCTGCTGGCCTTGCAGCTTCTTGGCTGGACACACCCAAGCCTTGTGCCTCCTGCTGTCCAGTCATGGACTCAAGCAGAAGGGACAGGACAACCCATATGCGGGCCTTCTTTCTGCCTGGGTCCTCCTGGGTATGGAGGCAGAGGGGATCTCACAGTCAGCATGCCAACCAGGTGCCTTCTGCTGGCCTACCAGGGCCACTGGCAGATGTCAGCCAAAAAGTACAGATCCCAGGGAGAAGTCAGGGGTGACCTGTCAGCTACTTCAGACAGAAGTGACCTCACAGTCCCTTTCCGTGACATGTTCCTGCTGCTGCCCTATCATCTGCAGAGACAGAAGTGACCTCACAGTCACTGCCCCAGCCACATTCCTCCTGCTGGGGCAGGAGATCCTGAGGCAGAGCTGAGCTCATCAGAGCATTCCCACCCATCGCCTCCTTGTGTTTGACGAGCTGATCAGATCCATGGCCCCTCACATTCATCTTTGAATGCCATGTGACTGCGCAGCAATCTCAAATTTCTGCCCTGCCCCAAAGGGCCAAGTGCATAAAGTTAAGGGTTAGGAGAGGGGTTGAAGGTGAGGAGGTTAATGCACAGGAACGGGGGCTTTGGGTGTTAGTTGTTCATGTATGGCATTAGGGACTAGAGCTCACTTTTCTGGGTTAGAGATTAAGGAAAATCTAGTGGAAGGGTTTGGTGTTCTGTTTAAGGTGTGACCTCTGTGGTTAGGGTATGGACAAGCTTTGCGGTTTAGGGTTTTGTTTAGGTCTGTTAAGAAGTTGTCCAGGGTTAAACAGAGCATTTCAATGCTGGTATTAAGGGCAGGGATCAAGGTAAGCATGAGAAAAAGCATAAGGGAAAGAGGCTATGGGCTGAGTTTTGGCTTCAAGGGATACTTTGAGGTCTGGCATTAGAGTAGTGTATTCCTCTCAGGGTGTGGAGTAGCATTTAGGTTTAGGGATTAAGGTTACTGGTTGAGACATGGGAAGGGCCTCACATGAATTTTTGAAGTTAGTGTTAGAGCAGCATTAACATTACCTGAACTCTTTTCCTCTTCAAAATCATTAATTTCTGCTGCCCTAGGTCCTCTTCCCTCCCCTAAATCTCACATTGCTCCTAGCCAGGGTTTAGCTGACCTGCCCATAGCAGTAATCTTGTTGGGATCAGCTTTCTGATGGCTTTCATGATTTCAGAGTATCTGTCTCACCTCTGTTGGCTACTCCATTCCTAAAACAGAAGTGTCACCTAAGGCAAAATGGAAGAGGACACAAACATGTCTGGGAGCACCTTGCACAATGTGCCCAGCAGCTCTGCACCACCACAAAAGTGAGCTTCTTGCTCTTAAGTTTTGGTTCCAGAATGGCTCCTATGGATTCAAGCTAACTTTTCCCAGGCCCTCATGCATGCTTCAGTTTCCCCCAAGGATCATGGAGGCACTGGCTGACTCTGTGTAGAAAACTGAAAGCAGCCGTGGAGGATGACTTTAGGACAAAGTTGAAATCTCTGACATGACAGCCAGAAGTGCTGCTCTGCAGAGAAAGGGGGCTGTGGTGCCTGGGGCATGGGGGCACTCTGCAGGACTGTGTTGGGCAGGCTGGGAGGCAGACCCAGCTCATGGGGTCACTGCCGTTGCCCCAGGGCTGCAACAAATCACTCACCAGACTCCTTTGCTGGGGCTGCTGCATGCCCTGGGGCTGCAGAGCTCTCCTCTGCCTGCTCACACCAGATTGAGCACTTGAGCTCTGGTCAGTCCACTTTGGACATAACATGGTGCTCAGCAGGAAATACTGGGGTCATCTTTCCAAGACAAGGTGGCAGTTTCTCAGAGATTGGCAGCACAGCGGTCTGCTTGTGGGAACTGATGAGTTACTAAATATTCATCATGTTTGGGGTTGGAATTTCTTTTTCTTTAATTTTTCTTTTCCTTTCCCTTCCTTATGTGTCTATCTCTCTGTGAGTTTTTATGTTCTTTCCCTTCTCTCTCGAGATGTGTTTCCTCCTCTTCCTCTAGAGGAGGAGGAAGCAGGCAGCTCATGCATGTGTAGTTGCTGGTTGGGGTGAGCAAGGAGGAGGCTGGCTATGGTGCAAGGAAATGGAGGTCGGTGAAGCTGCAGGAGCCCTGGTCTCTTGCCTGGGAGATCCCCAGCACAGAGTGCCTGTGCCCCGCAGGGCCAGCCCCGCTCCCCAGGCCAGCACAAGAGGCCTGCCCCAGGCACAGAACTGCCTGCCCCAAGCAGGTCCCTGCAAAAGAGCTTTCCCTTTCTCCTTTACCCATCTGTGCAGGCCCAGAAATGCTGCCCTACTCTTCCCCAGGGCCATCCCTGCTCCCAGAGAGCCTTGCCCAGGGCAGTGTGTCTGTGATGGCCTGGCCGGCCGTTGCTGCTTCCCTCCCGGTGCTCCCCGCAGGGCCCCGAACTGGTGGTGCTGCTGTGCAGAGCCAGGGGCTGTTGTGCCCTGGGACCCCCGGGGGTCTCCCCCCTGCCTGTGCTGCTCAGGGTGGGCAGCAGACCCAATTCCATGGGGATCTCTGCTGCTGAACCCATTTCCATCTGCCCTGATGGCTCAGCAGCACAGGACAGTGCTTGGCAGGGCCACGGGGTGTCTCTAAGGGCACAAAGGGCAAGCGAATGCTGCACCAGACCTCGCCCACAGCACTTCAAAATGGTTATCCTCAATTAATCTGCAGTCTTATGGGCCTTTGCCTGCTGGCTCTTCACCACCTCTTCTGGCATTGCAGAGCCCTCCTTTAGCCCATGCACTCCTCAGATTTGCCTTTTCCTTTACCAGACCCTTCTTTGGATGGTCACTCATTTTATGAGGTTCTAATCACTGCCCACTGAGCACATTGTCCCTGCAGATCCCCTGACATCTGCTGGAAGCTTCAGATTCCTCTCCAGGCTGGCATTGGACATCTACCCCATTTCAGGGGACAGTGTTGTCTATTTGGGCATGTGCTGCCACAAAAGGAGTTCTTGGCCCAGCCCTTGGTTCCTCACAAACCACACTGGGACTTTCAGCCCGTGTCCTACATTCCATGAAGAACCCCAAAAAATCAGAAGAGCAGGGAGCAACCCCTTGGCTCTATTCCTGATAACACATTTGGAAGAGGTGTCCAGGCTTCTGGATTTGCCCTGAGCAGCCCCTTTTGTTATTTGGAGCTAGCAGGGAGGCCAGCTGTGACCCAGGGCTGCACAGTGCCTGCTGCTGCCTGCAGGGACAGGGATGTCACTGTAGGGACAACAGGACTGTCACCAAGGTACATGAGATCTCACGGATTATCCAAATACAAGAAGCACAATGAGGAAGCCAAAATAGAGCAGCAGTGAAAAGACCAGGTCCTGCTGCTGGCCATGGCCATGGCTCCAGGGAAGCAGCAGCCCCAACCTGAAGGCAGCAGAGAGGCAGAGCCCAGGGGGCAGTGAGGGGCAGCCCCGAGGGCCAGCAGGACTGCTCCTCCATGTGGCAGCTGGACTCTTGGCTCCGAGCCCCTCCTGCATGCTGGGGCAGCTCTCCAAGCTGCAGAGGAGGTGGGAAGAGTGGGATACTGAGACCAATCAGGTTCTGACAGCTTCTCAATTGTCATTATCTACAAGGCAAGCATGGTTCTACAGGTACATGAGACATTTATGTGAAAAAAAAAAAAAGAATAATTAAGAGATATGAAAATAAAAATGCCATTATTAAATGAAAATCTAAAGATGCAGTATAATATATTATAAAAGAATTATAACAAAAGACTATCCTAACAATTTTATAGAAAAACAGTGAGTTCTGATTGGATTGTGGGCTTCAATATTACTGATGAAGAAGCATGTATCCAAAGAGTACCCTCACTGCGTCCTTGAGCTCCTGGTTCCTCATGCTGTAGATGAGGGGGTTCAGAGCTGCAGGAAAGACTGAGTACACAACTGCCACCACCAGATCCAGGGACGGGGAGGAGATGGAGGGGGGCTTCAGGTAGGAAAACATGCCAGTGCTGAGAAACAGGGAGACCACAAACAGGTGAGGGAGGCACGTGGAAAAGGTTTTGTGCCGGCCTTGCTCAGAGGGGATCCTTAGCACTGCCCTGAAGATCTGCACATAGGAGAAAACGATGAAAACAAAACAAAGAAAGACTAAAGAAACACTAACTACAATAAGCCCAACCTCCCTGAGGAATGACTTTGAGCAGGAGAGCTTGAGAATGTGGGGGATTTCACAGAAGAACTGGTCCACGGCATTGCCTTGGCAGAGGGGCAGGGAAAATGTATTGGCAGTGTGCAGGACAGTATACAGAAAGCCACAGCTCCAGGCAGCTGCTGCCATCTGGGCACAAGCTCTGCTGCCCAGGAGGCTCCTATAGTGCAGGGGCTTGCAGATGGCAACGTAGCGGTCATAGGCCATTATAGTGAGAAGGAAATACTCTGCTGATATGAAGAAGAGAAAGAAAAAGACCTGTGCAGCACACCCTTGATAGGAGATGGCCCTGGTGTCCCAGAGGGAATTGGCCATGGCTTTGGGGAGAGTGGTGGAGATGCAGCCCAGGTCGAGGAGGGCGAGGTTGAGGAGGAAGAAGTACATGGGGGTGTGGAGGCGGTGGTCGCAGGCTACGGCGGTGAGGATGAGGCCGTTGCCCAGGAGGGCAGCCAGGTAGATGGCCAGGAAGAGCGCGAAGTGCAGGAGCTGCAGCTCCCGCGTGTCTGCGAATGCCAGGAGGACGAACTCGGTGATGGAGCTGCTGTTGGGCCTTTGATGAGTTTGGACACAGTTGTCTGTTGAAGAGGAGAAGGCAGAATGAACAGATTCCTAAGAAGAAAACCTATTGCAAGACTTAGAGCACCCCCAGCCTGAGCCTCTCTCTTTGCAAAGAACCTTTCTGCAGCTCTCTTGAGCTGTGGCTGGTGCTGGCTGAGAGTGGCACTGGGAGCTGGGGCTGCTGTGGGCTCCAGAGGAGTCCCTCCTGCTTTGCAGCAGGAGGAAAGCAGGAACATGGGGGAAACTCAAGTTCAGTCTATGAGTTTTGCAGTGTTGTTGCAAAAACAGATCTGAATACAGAGCAGAGCAGAGCTGCGGGGATTTTGTTTGCTTTCTTTTTGTTTGCTTTTCTTATCCCAGTTGCCCCATAATGCTTAAGAGAGGCGTTGGATTGTTGAACTACCTGACATTTCCTGTGCGCTCCTCGTGAAATCCTGTGGGTGCTAGGAGGCAAAGGGACTGTGCCTTGCTGAAGACTGAGCAGAGCAGATATTCCCACCAGACCTGTTCTCAGCTGCCCTGTGTCACCCCTCTGTGAGCTGCAGGACCATCCCACTGAGGTGTTTCCCTGAGAAGAAACTGGAGACAGCTGAGAACAGAGAAGCCCCAGTCCAAGTGCAACTGGACAGCATCCTCACCTTGTTTCTGTAAGGCTGATCAGGATCTCAGCTCTTCCCTCCTAACCAGGGGTGCAGAGGCCTCCCTCCAGGTGCCCACAGACAGCCATCCAGCAGCACGGACATGGCCTTTGCATGGAGGTGTCTTCTTCTTGGGGAACCTGGATAACACAAGGATGCCATGAGAGAGCGGCTCTAGCTGGAGAACAGCCCGCAGCCCAGGAGTATGCCCCATGCACAGAGCCCCATGCACCCCACAAGCTGGGGTGTCCCAGAATTGCAGCTGCAACCCCTGCAATGTCTGGAGGATGCCTGGCGACTCCGCTCTTGGCTGACCAAGGGCAGCTAGGTTAGGGCGCTCAATGTGGCTTCTGCCAGTCTTCCTCACCACGCAGTGCAATCCAGCAGGACTCTCAAAGCCCACTGCATTGCCCACTGCCCTCCCAGAAACAAGACCCAGGAGGAGACCCTTCCAGGACGTGCAGCTGCATGGCCCTGCAGCCAGACACTTACCTTGTCAAGGGCTGTGCAGATTTCTCCTGCAGTCAGCTCTCAGCATCCTCCCACTCCCAACTGCCTCCAAGCCCTCTCTCCTTCTCTCCTCTCTGTGTCTCTGCTGTGGTCAGAGCCCCCAGCCCTGCTGTGCTGTGCAGAGGAGCTGCTCCTGGGCAGAGCTGTCTCTCTGCACCAGGGCCCCCTTGCCAGGAGCTCTCTCTGTCCCAGGAGCCCGGCCCAGCTCAGCAGCAGGGGCCCAGCCCAAGGCATTGGAATCACCCCTCTGGGGGCTTTGGTGATGAGCCCACGAACCTCAGGCACTGAGAGACAATTGAAGAAATCTCTCAAGAAGTCCAGGTCAGATGCAAGTTTCCTGCAGTGTCCCCCTGAGGGCCAGCACTGACACAGCCTCCCTTGGAGCTCGTTAGAGCAGAGCATTGGAGGCAGTGAGGACAAGGAGACAAAGGCAATGTGAAGGTGACACTGATGTGTAGACAACCTGGATGTGTTTCACCAAAGAAAAGGACTACGCCTTGTCCCCTGGCACCCTGGAAGGGAAATCTGTTTCTGTCACACCTTGCTCAGGGCTCTTCCTGGGGCAGTAGGAGATGGGGATGTGCATGGCCAAGTGCAGGAGAATGGTATGACCCCTGCCTGGTTCATAGGTGGGCGAGGTGTCAATTAGACTCTGGTGCTTTAGCAATTGGCTGTCTCCTCATAGGCTTTAGTGGCAGAGAGAACAGCCATAGCCATGGACACAAATATCTCATAAGACAGCTGTCTATGAAGCCGGCCTGGTTCCTGGTGAGCAGGCACCTCTGCTCTATGGCATCGCTCGTGGTGCCCAGGCCCGCCTCCTCCTGGGCACGGCTCACTCAGCATGGTCCCAGTCTGCCCTGATGTGTGGGGTTACTCTTGTCTGGTACAGGACTAGGCTCTTCTCCTTGTAAATGTCAAGAAGTTTCTGCAGGAGAAATCCTGGGATTTCTCAAGGTTCTCCCTGACTGACGCTCCATTCTGTCAGCTGTTAATATCTGCAGGCAGATGGCTCACCCTGACTGTGCTGTCTATTATAAGATAACTGCATCAACAATTGCAGGAGTATTTGGACAATACAGGATTTAGTGGAATAAAACTGCAGCACAGTATCACAGAATGATAGGGGATGGAATTCCACCGGATTCTACCTTTTCTCTGCTTCCTTCTCATGCATGCTGTCATTTTGTTTGGAACCGTATCCTAAATGTTGTGAGGCTGTGGAGGGACAAAATTAGAAGGTCGAAAGACCAACTGGAGCCCAATTTATTTACTAAAGATATATAAAAAATAATATATATTTTTAAATTCATAAAATTAAAAAAAAAAAAAAAGAGGATATATGAGAATCTTCATCCTCTATTGGTTGTGGGGGGAAACATAGGTAAAAGTGATGATGAAAATGCTGAGGTTTTTATTGCTTCCTTTGCCTCAGTCTCCAGCAGCAAGAACAGTTGTTCCCCTGGTACTCAGACTCCTGAACTGGTAGATAGGGACAGTGAGTGGAATGAAGCTCTCATACTCCGTGAGGAAATATTTAGAGACATGCTACTCCACGAAGATATATGCAAGTCTACAGGGGCCAGATGGGATCCACCCAAGGGTACTGAGGGAGCTGGCCGAAGCACTCACCAAGCGGCTTTCCATCACTGATCAGCAGTCCTGCATATAAGGGGAGGTCCCAGTCAACTGGTGACTAGCAGAGGTGACGGCCATCTACAAGAAGGGCCAGAAGGAGGATCTGTGAACTGCAGGCCTGTCAGTCTGACCTTGGTGCCAGGGAAGCTCATGAAGGGGAAGCAGATTATCTTGAGTACCATCACACAACATTTACAGGACAACCAGGAGATCAGGCCCAGTCAGCATGAGGGAAAGTAGTCACCATGAATAGATGAGGTAAAGTCTGTGGATATGGCCTACCTAGACTTCAGTAAGTCTTTTGAGACCATTTCGCACAGCATTCTCCAGGAGAAACTGGTTACTCGAGGCCTAGATGGATGTATGCTTCATTGGGTTAAAAACTGGCGGGGTGGCCAGGTCCAAAGAGTCATGGTAAGTGGAGCTAAATGCAGTTGGAGGCTGGTCACTACTGGTGTCCCCCCGGGCCCAGTACTGGGGCCACTTCTCTTCAATATCTTCATCAATGATCTGGATGAGGGGAACAAGTGCACCCTCAGTAAGTTTGCAGATGACACCAAATTCAGAGCGAGTGTTGATCTACTCAAGGGTAGGAGGGCTCGGCAGAGGGATCTGTATAGGCTGGACCCATGGGCTGAGTCTTGCACTTGGGGCACAACAGCCCCATCCATGCTGGGGGAAGAGTGGCTGGTCAGCTGTCCAGCAGAAAGGGCCCTAGGGATATTGGTGGATAGTCGGCTGAATATGAGCCAGCAGTTTGCTCAGGTAGCCAAGAAGGCCAAGAGCATCCTGGCTTGTACCAGGAATACTGTGGTCAGCAGGCCTAGGGAAGTGATCTTGGCCCTGGTGAGGCCACACCTCAAGTACTGCTTTTAGCTCTCAGGCCCCCAGCACAAGAAGGACATGGATCTATTAGAATGAGTCCAGAGGAGGGCCATGAGGATGATCAAAGGGCTGGAGCATCTCTCCTATGTAGACAGGCTGAGGGAGTTGAGGTTGTTCGGCCTGGAGAAGAGAAGGCTCTGTGGAGACCTTACAGTGGCCTTCCAGTACCTAAAGGGGACTACAGGAAAGCTGGGGAGGGACTCTTCATCAAATAGTGTAGCGATAGGACTAGGGGTAATGGTTTTAAACTGAAAGAGGGTAGATTTAGATTAGATATTAGAAAGAATAGGTTGGAATTATATGATCTTTAAGGTCTTTTCCTACCCAGACCATTCAGTGATTCTGTAAATATGAAACACAGCACCAAAGCAGCTATTAGGAAGAAAAATTATCGCAGCCAAAACTAGGACAATATCCCCCGCTTATTCCATACATTCTACATCATGCTCAGGTCTGACACTTTCCAGTTAATCACTACCACCTTTTCTGTCTTTTGAGACACATAAAGAATGTCATGTCCTTAGTCTATTGGTGTCTATAATAATAATAATAATAATAATAATCATAATAATTCCTTTTGTGTCCTATGAAACAGCCTTTATCTCAACCCATGAACTTTTACTTTTTTTTTTCTCCCAGTTCTCTCCTCCATCCCATTGGATGAATAGCTTAGGCATCTGAGCAAGAGAGCTTGAAAATCTGGGGGATTTCACAGAAGAACTGGTCCACAGCATTACCTTGTCAGAGGGGCAGTGAAAATATGTTGGCAGTGTGCAGGACAGCATTGAGAAAGCCACTGCCCCAGGCAGCTGCTGCCATCTTTACAGAATCACACGGAGAATCACAGAATGTTAGGGATTGGAAGGGACCTTGAAAGATCATCTACTCCAATCCCCCTGATGGAGCAGGAACGCCTAGATCAGGTCACACAGGCATGTGCCCAGGTGGGTTTTGAATGTCTCCAGAGGAGGAGGCTCCACAACCCCCCTGGGCAGCCAGTTCCAGTGCTCTGCCACCCTCACTGTAAAAAGGTTTCATCTCATGTTTAAGTGGAACCTCCTATCTTCTAGCTTGCACCCACTGTCACTTCTCATATCATTAGATGTCACTGAGAAGAGCCCCTGGTTCCGTCCTCCTGACACTCACACTTTACATATTTATAAACATTAATAAAGTCACCCCTCAGTCTTCTCTTCTCCAAGCTAAAGAGACCCAGCTCTCTGAGCCTTTCCTCATAAGGGAGATGCTCCACTTCCTTAATCATCCTCCTGGCTCTGCGCTGGATTCTCTCAAGCAGTTCCCTGTCCTTGAGCTGAGGGGCCCCGAACTGGACACAATATTCCAGATGAGGTCTCACCAGGTCAGAGTAGAGGGGGAGGAGAATCTCTCTCGACCTACTAACCACAGCTGTTCTGATACACCCCAGGAGGCCATTGGCCTTCTTGGCCACAAGGGCACAGTGTTAGCTCATGGTCATCCTGCTGTCCACCAGGACCCCCAGGTCCCTTTACCCTTTGCTGCCTCTGCATGCCCATGCTTGGGCACAAGATCTGGGACAAGTCTGAGTTTGGCCCTTGTGCCACAGCTGAGGTGCTGCAGCCCAGATGTGCCCCAATGCCCTCAGCCTGGGGCACAGGCAGGAGGAGCTGAATCCCCACCGTAAGGAAGCTGCGTCAGCCTTAAGGAGTGCACTGCATCTGTCCCAAGCTGTTCCCCCTACTCTTCCCTTTGTCTGCAGCACTGCCCTACCCCTTTCCCTTGCCACGAGGTGCTGAGAGTATGTTTGCCATTCCCTCGTCTACTACTTCTGCCTCCTACATGGCAGACCAGGGGATGGTGCTGAGGCCTCAAATCTCAGAGCCGCGTGAGATGTCCGGGAAGGAAGGCACTGGCATGTGCTGCAATTCCCTCCATATAACACATCCTACTTCTCCAAGTGAGCGACATGCATTGAAGAGGAGTTCAGGCATACCGAGGGGCTGTCTTTGCATACTGAGCTGCCTTTGCTCCCATCTTTTGAAAAAAGCCCAGGCCTAGGACAAGCCTCAAAACCCGCCTTCCTGGAAGGGCTCCCAAGAGCAGAGGTGTGTTGGGGCAGGGTGGCAGTAGTGACGTCTCCAGGGCTCCACCTCCTATATTCCATGGGCTTGGTCACCATTTGCAGATGTTCCTGGTGGATTTGTCAGGATCCTGTGGAAAAGAACTGGGCAGAAGGGAGGTGACTGTTTCTCAGGACAAGAAGGGAAATCTCTCATCTCTCTCCCAAGCAGTGCCGTCTCCATGCTGCTGACCTCCCAGGCCTCCAAATGACACGTGCTGATGTCACAGGGGGATGAATGCACTGCATCACCAGGATATCGTCACTGGAGCAGCGGCAGTGCCGGCACTTCCCTGCAAGGCCTGGTCCCTGCTGGGCACTGCTTGGGTGCTCCCCACCGCTATCCTTCTGTGGCCAGGATTGGGGGCAGCAGGCAGCGAGGTTGCACTGGGTGACACTCACTGACGGGCGGAGGAGCAGGGGCACCTTGCAGAGGAGCTGTGATTGAGGAGCCAGGGTGGGCATCCCTTGTCGTGAGCTGAGGGCCAGCAGCAAGCGAGATGGATGGCTGCTGGAGTGTGACCATCACCTCCAACCTGACTTCCCTGTTTCCAGTGCTCCTGCAGCTCTCCTCCAAAGGTGAGGGTGTCAGGAGCCCCTTCCCAAGGGGTGTCCCAGGGGCTGTCAGCTGTCCCAAGCTGCAAGCCCTGGGCTGTTTTGGGGGGCTGGGCAGGACAGGTGGCTGCTGCAAGAGCCCTGCCTGAGGATTCCAATGGGCTCAGGGGATGTTGCAGCAACCACGACTCCTTGGTCCTGATGCTAGGGCTGCCCTGAGCCCCAGGGATCCACTAGGCATGGCTCAGCCTCGTCGTGATGGGGGACAATCCAGGGCCAGGTTTCCCTGGGAGCTGGTGCCTCTTTGGAATCTGTCTCTGGGAGGAAAGACCTCTGGTGTCCCAGAGACTGGTGTGGCCTGCAGCTCCCACAGGCCTCTCAGGAATGTTCCAGCCATGCCTGAGTTGGAAATCAAGCCTTCCCCTTGTACTGCTCTCCTTCAGGGGAACCTCTGTTCCTTCCCTCCTGTTCCGCCAGGCTGGCAGAGCATGTCCTGGATGCTGAGATGCCATCCCTGAATGGCCACAATCCTGGTGCTGAACCCTTCCTACATCTCTGCTATGGTGGTTTTACCCGGCTATGCAGGTGAACTCCACAGCAACTGCTCTTTCACTTCCACACCTACAAGGAAAAGGGGGAGAAATATGATGAAAAGAGATCAAGGGTTCAGGTAGAATAGGAGGTCACCCACCAAATATCCTCATGGGCACCAGTTATCATCGGGGCAAGACAGATTTAGCATAGGCAGACTAATATAATTAATTGCCTATCACCGGTGGACTACAACTGTGAGGAATTACAAGCAAACTAAAAACACCATTCCCCCTATCCACACTTTTAAACCTCCTTCCCCTGAGTGGAACAGGGGAATGGGAATTGCAGTCAGTCCATGGCACTTGTCTCCACTGCTCCTTGACGGTCAATCTCTGCCCCTGCATCCCTCCCATGGGATGCCGTCCTTCCCAAATGGATCCTGTGCGGGGCCCAAAGGGTTGAGATAATGACAGCTATGAATGGATCATGTTAAAATAAATCTGTTATAAGCATTATATCACCTTCATAGTTGCTGACCACAATGTTTATTTTGTTTTTATCTCGACGTAGTAGCTCTGTTTGGCTTCAGAATTGTGTTGGATAGCACATTACATACTGTGTGTGTTCCACGTTGTGCTGTTTATCCTTTCAGGGGCTGGTTTCTTGTTATTAGTTCACTCTACTGCGTAACACTGCCTTATGTTATGGTAAAATTGCTGGTCATGAGACTAATCTGGTAGTTGTACTCAGCATTGCTGTCACCCCCATACTTGAGGAACCTTCTCTCGGAAACTATTCATAATTAACAGTCTTTGCCTTTTCTCCTCGGGGAGCCAATCTATGGGAGGAATGAGGGGGGGTCGCTTCTTCTCCCCACTTCTTCCCTCTCCCTTTCCCGTTCACCTCCCCCTTTCTCCTCCAGGCTAGTTACAATACCTCTTCAAAACTTCAAATATCCTTGGGATGTTCAAACCTGTACCTATTGTTCTATCTCCTGAATGTGTTTCATTTTTTGTTTATGATTAGGGTAAACTATTTCAGAATGCCACACAAAGATCTGCCCTGAGGCAGGATAGCTACGAGTGGCAGGGAGTGTGGGAGGATATGGGCAGGCACCTACAACAGTGAGCACCTGCAGTGCCTTGGAACTTCACCCCTGAACAAGTGCAGAATCCTAAAAGATTGGCAGAATGCTTGAAAAAGGAGTGTCATCACTCTGGGAATCCCAAAGAGACAGAAATCTCTGCAATGTGCTGGGGCTTGGCCTATGCTTACTGCGTTGCAATCTACAAAACTCCAATCCCTGTGACTGGGCCAGAGAACGAGCCTGTGCCTATATCAGTCATACATATACCCGAGAAGAAGCAAGAGAGATAAAATCATCTTGTTTAGCAAGGAAAAAAGCTCCTACTCATACAGGGAAGGAAGAAGAAGAAGATGAGGCAGGCTACCCTGAAGTAGGGCCATCATAGGAAAAGGTGGATGAATAATGATATCATAAAAGCAGCGATAAGCACCTGATCATTATTCCTTGGGGAGCTGCGAGATAGGCAAAAAGATTTCAGCCATCATCTAGGCCAGCACATTGTCACTTGGCTGCTCTGATACTGGGATAACAGGGCCAGTAGCCTGGAATTAGAGGGCAGGGAAGCCAAGCAGCTGGGATCCCTCCCCAGGGAAGAGGGCATTGGAAAGGGGGCACAAATCCTCACTCTCTTGAGGCAACTCCTGTCAGGTGTAAAGGAAAGGTATCTCTTCAAGGAAGATGTTGCATGTCACCCAGGCAAATGGACCACCAGGGAGAGAGGCAGCCCTTATCTGATGGAATTGGCCATGCTGGAGGTGATTTATGGTGATTTATGCACATTAAACAGTTTTCTACCTTGCCTGGTCCCTCACAGAATCCTTCGGTTGTGGGGTTGTTCAGGGTCGAAGTGCCAGTAGCTACCCAAATGGTGCACCATTGGCAATACGACACTATCCGAGACTCCCTGATTACCATATATATGCTGCTTCATTACTGGAGAGCCAAGGACTGATCAGCAAAATTTGTTCAACCTTTAATAATCCCATAGGGTCAGTGCAAACGTCTAATGGAGAGCTGCAACTAACAGTGGAGTACTGTGTCTAGAATGAAGTCACACCAGATTCAATAGGTCATCTATAGTCTTCTCTCCTTACAGTCTTAGTTCTAAGAGCAGTTAAATGATCCCTTACAGTATCTGAATGCTGCTGTCCGATCCCTTCCTGGGATCATAAGGAACCAGTACCTCCTGGCCAGAACACTCTCCCTGTACCCGTGGATGCACGCCCTAAGGTCCCATGAACTGTTAAGGGTGTAGTTTGCAAAGTAACCACTGATTTTGTCCCCACCCACCACCTGTTGTACCCCTGCAGAGTCCTGCCTCAAGGCACAAAGGGCAGGGAGACCTTGCTGGTGAGAGCTGAGGCCCTGTGCAGATGTCCGTGACACAACAGCCATTACAGCCAAGGGTCATGTAGAAGAGAACAGAATAGGTTTAGCTCTCCCTGTGACACATGACTCCTTTTGCTCTGCTGACAGCCTCTGCAGGCTGCCCTGCACATAAGGAGTAGGGACAGGTTCAGTTGTCCTACATGTGGCATCTGCTGCCATTTCAGTTACCCAAAGGAATGCCTCCAGCTGACTCTCAGAGGATCTACCACAAATTTCACCAGATGTTTGCATCTGAACAGCTCCTGCCTGACCTCCATCTCCACTAAGGAGCTATTTTGGCTCAGTAATTCGCATTAAGCTGCCTATGTTGTGGACACCTGAACTGAGGCCAGAGGAATCCCAGCTCTTGCGGTTCTGTGGCAGGCATGGGAGGGAGCTGAGACCCCTTCCAGCTCCAGGAATAACAAGCAGCATGAGATGCCTCGACTGACTCTGCTGAATTCCTTCCTCAAGTGGGGATGAAGGAAATCAGTCCCCGAACATGACTTCATGTCCAAACTGATACTGGGGGATGATACTGATAAAAAGGGGATGCCCCCAGGTGCTGCCCTGTCCCTCAGGGTACCTCCATGAGAGCTTGCAGATACCTGCACGTCCCTCTGCCCCCTGACATGTCACCAGGTGTTTGCAGCCCCCTGATTTCCTCCATCTCCATTAATGATGTTGGAGCTGAGAAAAGGAGCTCACCTGCAGGTGCCCATGTGGTGTACATTAAAGGGAGGGCAGAGGAATCCCAGGTCCTGTGGGTCTGGGGCAGGCACGGGTGTGAGCTGAGCCCCCTTTTGGTCCCAGTCCTAAAATCCATCATGAGATGTCTCAAGTGACTCTGCTGAATCCCTTCCCAGAACAGGGGATAAAGAAGAAGATTCCCTGACTTTGTCTGGATGCCCAAACTGATAGTGGGACAAGAAGATGTGATTATTACACTTAGTTGGCTCTCTGCAAGGAGAAATGAGTCTGCTGTCAAGTGCATCTGTGCCCAGGGGAGGGAGGGAACCCCAGGGATCCCTTCAGGCTGTTTCCCAGCAGGTTCCCCTGCAGCCCCAGGGCCATGGGCAGGGAGCCTGGTGGGGGGCAGAGCAAGGGAGGCCTTGGGCTGGGCCTGTGCTGCTGAGCTGGGCCGGGCTCCTGGGCCCAAGGGGAGCTCCTGGCAAGCGGGCAGCGCTGCAGAGAGCCAGCTCTGCCCAGGAGCAGCTCCTCTGCCCAGCGCAGCAGGGCTGGGGGCACTGCCTGCAGAGACAGAGTGGGTAAAGGCAGGCAGAAGTGGCAGGATGCACAGAGCTCGCTGGGGGAGAACACTTGCCAGCCCTGACCCCGGTAAGTCTCTGGCTGGAGGGCAATGCAGCCGCAGCTCCTGGAGGAAGGAGAAGCCGCGGGTGCAGGCAGGGGTGCCCAGGGCTGTGGTGCAGAGCAGGGTCCCTGCTGTGCCCCAGGGGCTGTGTGCCGGGGCAGGGCCTCTGCCGCCTGCCAGGCTCAGCACTCAGCCTGCCCGGGGAGCTGCCCAGGGCGCTGCGAGGAGAAGCTGCGGGTGGAAGGAGCCCCCCCGGCAGGGCAGGGTCCTGCTGCTGGCGGGAGGCTGCTGCCTGGGGCAGCCTGCTCACAGCTCCACAGCACAACCTTGATGTATTCAAGGGGACATTGCAGGATAAGGGATCAGGCACGGGATTTCAGCTTCAGTCCCAGCTTTCCTGAGCCTGCGGAGCTTTCCATTTTGTCTTCTTTGGCTCAGTGGTAATAGCAATAGATGCCGTTATTTCCAAGAGATGTCAGACTCTCCTAAGCTTTCACAACAAGCATTAGAAGGCCTGTACCACGTCCCTTGCCTGCCCCTCTGCCCATAAAAAGCTCCACCACACATGCAGTGTCAGCAGGGTCTGTGTGACCTGGTCTCTAGGACGTGCCCCCAGCGAGCTGCCCCTGGGCAGAGCCCTGCTGCCAGGAGGTGTCTGCAGGGCAGAGCTGAGCACCCGGCGGGTGGGATGGGGGCTGTGAGCTGCAGGCAGGAGGCGTGGGGACAGAGACCCAGCTGCAGGCAGGGACAGCTGCAGGCAGCAGAGCCACAAGCAGGGAGTGAGACGGAGCTGCTCCCAGAAACTCAGCGGCAGGGGAGATTTGAGCACTTCCCTGCCATCCCTGTACTGCAGATGCCTCCCCTGGAGCCACTCTCCACTCTCCTTTTTCTCACACCATAGACTTCCAGCCCTAATGTCACTAGGGCTTTTGCTGGGCTGCAGGCTGCCTTGCACAGGGACACAGCTCTTCCCTAGCAGCCCTGTGTTATCTAGCAGCCCCATGGAGAAGAAACTTCAGTCCTAAGGCCATAGAAATGCTGGTGGATGGCTGTATATTGGCAGCTGTTATGATCCCTCTGTGTCCGTGGTGAAAAGCAGGGCGCTGAGATCCTCCTCAGGTACGATGAGATGGGTGAGGTGTTTGGAGATCTGCACTTTGAACCTGGATTCCTCTGCTCTCAGCAGCATCCAGGTTCTTTTCAGGGAAACACCTGAGTGTGACCATCCTCCAGAGGTGCCCGCACAGGGCAGCTGAGACCAGGAGTGATGGACACAACCACTGTCCTCACTCTGCCCTGAGGGACAGTCCCTTTGCCTCCCAGGAGGCCAAGGTTTCACTTGGTGGGCACTAAATGTGCCAAGGATTTGTGCCTTAAATGCACTCCTCAGGTTTAGGGGGACAAGTATAAAGTAACAAACCAAAGCATTGTGCACAAAGCCCTGCTCTGCAGTTGGGTGAATTTTGAGAAAGTGTACTCCAAAACTCCTTGTTACATCAAACACAGTTCATTTGAGACCTCCCCATGTTCCATTTACTTCTTGCTATAGGTCAGCACTGTCTCCTGCAGAGTCTCTTGCCCCCAGTAGCACCCTCAGGCAGCACCACTGTGACATCAAGCAGAGGACCAGTCCTCCCAGAAGTGAAGAGGCAGTTTTTTTATAGTTTAAAATAAATAAATAAATAAATAAATAAATAAATGTAATAAAATAGGCTAGGTTTTCCTCACAGAGGTCTACCCTAACATTTTAATTCTCTTTCCTCCTTGGACAGGCCTCCCTATCCAGAGCAGCAGATCCCCATTCCCAGGAGGATCAGATGTTCAACAGCAGCTCCATCAGCGAGTTCCTCCTCCTGCCATTCGCAGACACGCGGGAGCTGCAGCTCCTGCACTTCGCGCTCTTCCTGGCCATCTACCTGGCTGCCCTCCTGGGCAACAGCCTCATCCTCACCGCCGTAGCCTGCGACCACCGCCTCCACAACCCCATGTACTTCTTCCTCCTCAACCTCGCCCTCCTCGACCTGGGATCCATCTCCACCACTCTCCCCAAAGCCATGGCCAATTCCCTCTGGGACACCAGGGCCATCTCCTATGCAGGATGTGTTGCACAGCTCTTTCTGTTCGTCTTCTTGATATCAGCAGAGTATTTTCTTCTCACCGTCATGGCCTATGACCGCTACGTTGCCATCTGCAAGCCCCTGCACTACGGGAGCCTCCTGGGCAGCAGAGCTTGTGCCCAGATGGCAGCAGCTGCCTGGGGCAGTGGGGTTCTCTATGCTCTGCTGCACACTGCCAATACATTTTCCCTGCCCCTGTGCCGAGGCAATGCTGTGGACCAATTCTTCTGTGAAATCCCCTCCATCCTCAAGCTCTCCTGCTCAGACTCCTACCTCAGGGAAACTGAGCTTCTCACATTTAGTGGTTTTCTGTTTTTGGGGTGTTTTGTTTTCATTCTTTTCTCCTATGTGCAGATCTTCAAGGCTGTGCTGAGGATGCCCTCTGAGCAGGGACGGCACAAAGCCTTCTCCACGTGCCTCCCTCACCTGGCCGTGGTCTTCCTCTTTCTCAGCACTGGCATGTGTGCCTACCTGAAGCCCCCCTCCATCTCCTCTCCATCCCTGGACCTTGTGATGGCTTTCCTGTACTCGGTGATGCCCCCAGCAGTGAACCCCCTCATCTACAGCATGAGGAACCAGGAGCTCAAGAATGCCATTAGGAAAGTGATGTCATGGATGTTTGTAAGGATGTGTTGAGGAAACTGACTGTGCCTTTCCACAGCTATAAAGTGCTTCTTTTCTTCTTCAGACGAATTACAGTTTATGTAATGACATGGCAAGCCTGTCTGAACTTCTGGAGGGATTTGTTTGGTTTTCTTTTTCCCCGTGTGATAATGTTTTCCACAAAGCAATGCTGTTCTTCATCCTGTTGTACTCAAGTACCAACATATCATAGAATCATAGAATGGCCAGGGTTGAAAAGGACCTTAAAGATCCCGTAGTTTCAACCGCTCTGCTCTGGGCAGGGTTGCCAGCCACTAAAGCAGGCTGCCCAGAGCCGCATCCAGCCTGATGGATATCTTGTGTGACCCTGAGGCTTTGCAGAAATGAGGAGCCAGATTCTTTGTGTATTTAAACAAAATAAATGAAGCCACAAAAAATTCTTTGTCTGAGACCCACTCTCAGCTGATCAGGAAGTAATGGGAATAGCAAACCCCTTTTTGGCTGCAGCAGCTCGGGGCAGGCTGCCCTGGCCCTGGGGCAGCAGGAGCTGCCTGAGGACCCCCAGGGATGGCCCAGAGGGGCTGCGGGCCTCTGAGGATGTGCTGCAGAAGAGAGCAGGGGACACAGCAGGGGACACTGACCTCTGTACGCTTGTGCCATGGTTGTCCCATATGTGGGGCTGAGCCCTCTGTGCCCCTAGGAGCTGCTGTGCCCTTCAGAGGAGCTGGGGCTGTGGTGGCAGTGCCCAGAGCCCTGCAGCAGCCTGCGGTGGGCACTGCCCTGGGGCTGCTGCCACTGCACTGGGATGAGGGCAGGGAGGTGGGCAGAGGGCAAGGAGGTGGGAGAGCCATGCTCAGGGTCTGTGCTGGGGGACTGGCCAGCTGTGCTGGCCTCTGTCCTGGCCCAGAGCCCTGCAGACCTGGAGCAGGGCTGTCTGCAGAGGCCCCCATGGGATGTCAGGGCAGAGGCCATGGGCTGGAGGAGGCTGCAAAGGCAGGAGGGCCATGGCAGGAAGGGACCCTGAGGGTGCCACTGGGATTGTAACAGGGGGATCTTGACCCAGCCCTGAATGTGCACTGCCATGTGTGGTGCCTTGGCAGCACGGCTGTGGAAGCATGTGTGGGGCAGTGGGACTGGGACGCTGCAGCGACAGGGCACTGAGAGGGGCCACAAAGCAGCCACCCACGGGTGACAGCAAGGACAGGCTCTGAAACAGAAATTTATGGTGGAGGTGGAGGTATGGTTTTAGCAAGGGCAGAGCTCACCTGAAAGTGGTGTTATCGAGAAAAGTCAAGAGCAAAGAGAAGAGCTTTTGCTGGAGCTAAGGCTCAGATTTCTCACCCAGCTCACCCAGGGCTCGTCCTGAGCAAGGCGGCCACGAGCCCTGCCTGCCCTCCTGCCTGCCCCGCGCCGTCAGGTGGCTGTAGCAGAGGGGACCCACAGCCAGCCCCTCGATGGGGCTCTGCCAGCCCCTCGCCCTCCCCTCTGCAGTGATGTCATTTCTGCCCAGGGGCTCTCTGATGCGCGGGATGATGTCACAGTGCCTGCCGGCCAGCCCTTCTGAGGGCCAGTCAGGCTGCTGCAGTGGCAGTGACCTCACTCCAGCCCCCTCCCCACGGCCTGCCTCTCCCCTTCCCCTCTCCCCTCTCTGGACCCCGGGGTGTCACGCAGTCGGTGTCACGCAGCAGCTTTGCAGTGGTGGCCTCGGTGGTGGTGTTGCCAGGGAGGACATCTGCCCCTGTGCCAAAAGGACCTACTACTGCCAAGATGCATTTGGTGTTTCAAGCTGTCACTGGCAGAGGTCTTGCAAAGTCTTTCTGCAGTTGTGCCCAGGGACCTTCACTCTATGGGTCCTGGTCTGGGGCTTTCACTTCAGACCAACCTGCATCGGTCGTCGCAGAGGAAAGACGCCTCTTACAGCTGTGCTCTGCATCCTCCTTCATGCTAGGGCACCACTCGGTGTCCTTCGCTCTGCTCACAGTGTTTGTCTTAGCTCAGGGATGAACTGCATTAGATCTGCCTGAGTCTTCTGAGGCCCAATCCAAGGCCTCCTGCCTGCTGCACCTACAGCACAAGAACCATTACTTTCCCTTACTGTGCAGATTGACCTCATGGGTCTGTTCCTATTAATCCCTCTTAATTTCCCTAGTTGGAAGGGGACATATTCCCAGACTGGGGCAGGCTGCTGGGCTCTGCCACAGCCAGTCAAAGTCACCTGCTCTTGAGTCTTTCAGCCTGAGTTTATCACACATGATCCAATACGAGTTTCTCGGCGTCTCAATGGCTGTTTCAAGTGTAGTTAACTCCAGGAATTTACAGGTAAGTGTGCCAGTGTGAGAAACATAGTTGTGGTTTTGCAATAGAAGGGGAAGGTCCCACTGTCCCAAATTAAGGAGGAGAGCTAAGAAAAACAGGACAAGAAGTGCGAAGTCAGTAAAAACAAAAATCATGAGCCTCTAGTCGTGAGAGAATAAGGAAAAAAAAAAAAAGAAAAAAAAAAAAAGGAAAAGGAGAAATTACCAGTTGGTCAAAAAAAATGTACATATATGGCATAGAAGGGCATCGAGTAGGCTGTGAACCTGCAGTACTCAGCCAATGAGGACACGGGGGAAATCAGGTCATAGAATCATAGAAACACGGGGTTGGAAAGGACCTACAAGATCATCTCGTCCAAATGTCCTCCTATCACCAATACTACCCACTAAGCTACTAAATCATATAACATAGCACCTCATCCAGGTGCTTCTTGAACACCGCAAGGGACAGTGACTCCTCCACCTCCCTGGGCAGGCCGTTCCAGTACCTGACCACTCTTTGAGAGAAAAAGTTTTTCCTGATATCTAATCTAAATCTCCCCAGGCGCAACTCATGGACATTTCCTCGAGTCCTATCATTAGTTATCTGGGAGAAGAGGCCAAGCCCTCCTCATCACAACCTCCCTTCAGGAAGCCTTAGAGAGCAAAAGTGTAGGTGTCGGGTAATAGGGAATACAAGGTTATGATAAACTTTTACTGTGCACTTCTGCTTGCAGGACGCCCGCCATTGCAATCGCGAATAAAATAGCTTTGCAGAAGATCCTGTCTGAAGAAAATTATTGAGATTTTTCTCACAGCCAGGATGTGTGGTGCCAGCCCACAGGAATCCCTCGCACAACCTACAGACTTGTCCAGGCCATAGTCTCGAGTTCCCAGACTGCAGAGGCTGCCTTCCAATGACTGTGACTTATGTTATACTCATGGAATCATAGAATCATAGAATCACGTAGATTGGAAAAGACCTCTCAAATCATCAAGTTTAACCATTTACCTAACACTGCTACATCTATCCCTAAACCATATCCCTAAGCACCACACCTATATGTCTTGTGAATACCTCCAGGGATGACCACTCCACCACATCCCTGGGCAGCCTGTTCCAATGCATCACAACCCTTTCAAGGAAGACATATACCCAAAACCAAACCTAAACCTGCCCTGATGCACCTTGAGGCCATTTCCTCTTGTCCTGTGTCTGGCCCCAGTACTGAGCCCTGGGGGGCACCCCTTGTGTGTGGCTGCCAATTGGATTTAACTCCATTCACCACAACCCTTTGGGCCCAGCCACACAGCCATTTTTTTTACCCAGCAAAGCTCACGCCCATCCAAGACATGAGAAGCCAGTTTCTCCAGGAGAATGCTCTGGGAAACAGAGTCAAAAGCTTTACTAAACCCTAGGTAAAAAACATCCTCAGTCTTTCCCTCATCCACCAAGTGCATCGCATTGTCATAGAAAGAGATCAGGTTCATCAAGCAGGAGCTGCCTTTCATAAATCCATGCTGACTGATACCAATCACCTGGTTGTCCTGTATGTGTCGAATGATGGCACTCAAGATAATCTGCATCATAATGTTCCCCGGCACCTATGTAAGACTGACAGGCCTGTAGCTCCATGGGTCCTCCTTTTGGCCTTTCCTGTAGATGGGCATCACATTTGCTAGCCGACAGTAAGCTGTGACCTCCCCTGGCAGCCAGGACTGCTGATAAATGACGGAAAGTGGCTTGGTAAGTACTTCTGCCAGCTCCTTCAATACTCTTCGGTGGATCCCCTCTAGCCCCATAGACTTCTGTATGACTAAGCGGAGTAGCAGGTTGCTAACCATTTCCTCTTGGATTAGGAGGGCTTCATTCTGCTTTCTGTCCCTACCTACCAGCTCAGGAGGCTAGGTACCCAGAGAACAACTGGGCTTCATATTAAAGACTGAGGCAAAGAAGGCATTAAGTACCTCTGCCTTTTCCTCATCTCTTGTCACTATGTTTCCCCCCATACAATTAAGGATAGAGATTCTCCTTAGTCCTCCTTTTGTTCCTAAGGCATTTATAAAGACATTTTTTATTCTCTTGCATGGCAGTAGCCAGACTGAGTTCCAGCTGGGCTTTGGCCCTTCTAATTTTCTCCCTGCACAGCCTCACAACATCTTTGTAGTTCTCCTGAGTGTCCTGCTCCTTCTTCCAAAGGTCATAAACTCTCTTTTCCTTACTGAGCCCTATCCAAACCTCTCTGTTCTGCCAGGCCAACCTTCTCCACTGGCTCATCTTTTGGGACATGGGAATGGCTTTTTTCCTGTGCCTTTAGGATTTCCTTCTTGAAGAGTGTCCAGCCTTCCTGGACTCCTTTGCCTTTCACAACTGCCTCCTAAGGGACTCTGCCAACCAAGCTCTTTAACAGGCCAAAGTCAGCCCTCTTGAAGTCCAGGGCGGCAATTATGCTAACCCCGCTCCTTACCTCTCCAAAAATCAAAAACTCTATTAATTCCTGATCGTTATGCCCAAGATGGCCTCCAACCTTCACATTCCCCCCAAAGCCTTCTCTGTTCACAATCAAAAGGTCCAGCCGGGCACATTCCCTGGTTGGCTCACTCAGCAGCTTTGTCAGGAAGTTATCTTCCACCCACTCCAGAGACCTGCTAGACTGATTCCTCTCTGCTGCATTGTCTTTCCAGCAGACATCTGGGAAGTTGAAGTCTCCCACCAAACTGTATTTTCAGTAACCAAGTCAGTATCAGCCAGTGTGTGAGTGGCTCTAGGACACTGGATGCGCTCTGCGCACTCCAGTCTTTGATTCAATAACCTGCAGTGCTCTAGGACAGAAGTCACTGAGCACAAGCCAACATGTCAAAGCTCTTTTGTGTTTGTATAAAGCATTCCCATACTCGAAATTCACCTCTAGAAGAGTCCGAAACACTCCAGGCACTCACGATTGACATAAGCAATGGAAGAATTACTGAAGCCAGTTGCAAGGAGTCCCAGAAGTACCTTTCCGTGATGACAATCTCTGGAGAAGACCTTGGGTTGCTTAGCTTGGACTGAATGCCAATGGATATTGGAAAGCAAGACAACCAAGGCTTTGCACATCTCTGGGCCCCAAGGGCAGATGCCACTCACAGAGGCGAGTGCTGGGTGAATGTGTTCTTATGTGGTCTGTTGTGCCTCAGAAACTTAACAACCAGTAGGAAGCATCTGGTCACCTCAGTCTCTGGAGCTGACAGGCCAGCAGCAGTAACATGGCTGGGGACAGGGCCTATGAGGTGACTGCTTCCTGAAGCAGCAGATGTGTCAGCTCTTGCCTCCTGGCTGAGACCTGTGCTTTTCCACCTACACCTGCCAGCATCCCTGATAAGGCAGCAGAAAGCACCTGCTTGGCACATTGATTGTGAGATGCCCTCTGTCTAAGAGCCTGATAGGCCCCATGTAGGAAGAGGCCTTGGGTGTGGGTTTTCAAGTCCCTTCTGCCTGAGAACATGGTGGGCCAGCAACAGGCACACAACTTGGTCATGGCTACCTGAGAAGCTGGAAGGCCAGCAGCAGGTATATGGCTTGGAAGACCATGGTGAGGTTTCTTCTGTCTCGTCAGGCCATAGGACTCCAGAAGGCTGATGGCTTGGGACATCTGCTAAAAAAGTGGTTTGTGGATAATGGAGCTTTCTCTGGTGGTGGGAAACAGCAGGAGAGAGTAAAAGCTGCTGCAATGTGCTTCTTGGAAGTTTAAGACTGGGCATGAGGAGGAGGAAATGTCACTGAAAGGGTAGTGCTGTGGTGTCAGAGGTCACCCAGAAGGAGTCTGTGGTCAGCCCATGCTATTGTGTTTCAAGCAACTGCCATGGAGGGTGGGGAGACATCAGTAAAAGTAAGGAAATGCCTGGATGAGAGCAAGGTGGAGAAGCAAGGTGGGTGCCTACAGCTTTCAGGGAAAAGTGGGAAGGGATAAGACAGCGCAGGACAGCCTGTGGTGGAGAAGACCGAGAGCACTGGCAAGGCTGGAAGGCCCCAGCAGAACCAAGAGCTTTGTCCCCCTGCCGATGGCAGTTGTCTCTGCTACTGAGGCTCATGAGGAGACCTGCTGTGCTCATGACATTGGGGCCTTGTTGCCTCCTTGCAACCCAGTGGGGAGGCCAGGAGGTGTCATAGCATTGTCCTTCACGCAGCATCACACACCCCACATCCCACTGCCCCAGGAAGAGCCCTGAGCCATGGGTGAGGGTCAGGGCCTCCCTTCCCAGGGGCTGTGGACAAGGCTTTAGCCTTTGTGCTTCACCAAACAAACCAAGGCCTTTACTCAGCATCAGAGGCTCCTGCCCAGTGCCTTTGCCTACCTGCAATCATGCCCTCCCATTGTCTGCTCTAACAAGTCCATGGGGAGGCTTTGTCAGTAATGATCCTCACTGGGGCCCATTAATACTCCTAGACACTTCAAGGTTTCCTTCTGACTTTAACTTCTCCTGCAGTTACATCATTCTCTTATCACTACCTGAAGTTTATGGTCTCAGCTCCAAATGCACCATGGGGCTCATTACAATTCAGTCATTTTCATCCAGTCTCCCAGACTTGTACAATTAATTAGTGAGGTTTCAAGAATGCAGTTTAAAGAGGAAGTTTTCAATGACTACTTCACTAAAAGCATTTTCCTTATTTGAGATTAGTTTCCATTAGTTTAGAGTTTTCAGAAGAACTGATAGCCTCACTCTCTAGTTGTCATGGATCCAATGTGCCTCCTAAGGAGGTCTGTATAAGTGGAAAAGCAGTCCCTTGAAGTCCTAGACTCTATGGACAACCTTGCTGCTCAGCTCCCCATCCCCACCACTTCTCTCATCAGGCACCTGGGACTTGCATCACTTTGCCTTACACCAGACTTCTCCACTGAAGTCTGCAGCTGGAGGTTACAGCATCTTTTCACCAAGTCCCACCTCCTTTCCTCAGACAACTGGCTGCTCACAGGCACAGTTTTTGAAGTCGTTGTTATTAACATTTAACAACAAACAAGCAAACCCCACAGTCCTCAACAGTGAGCCAACTCCAAGTTGCCTCCAGTGAGGTGCAACTTCCACAAGGGATGACTGTACAAGAAATGTTTGACATGGGTAGGAAATGATGAATAGAAATGCAATTACAGAGTTGTCTGTAGGGATGATGAGACAGAAAACTGAAATATGGGCAAGCTTGAGATCCCTCTAGTTCTGAGAACCAACTGTGTAGGTGACAGGTATCTGAATGATCAAAGGGTGAGGGGAGGGGAATCTGGAGAAGAATGGAAACTGCACATGTCCAGACAGTCTGCTGGAAAGGTTACTTCCAACACGGTCTGTTTCACAAAGCCAGGTGGAAATACCTGAAAGACTGGGGAGATGAAGTGCGGTGCATAAGAGACAGAGTTCTGGCAATGCAAGTACAGGGGAAGATTGGTATTTTTTCTTTTGCTGTAATAAACATCCAAGAAAAAAAAAAAAAGATGTCATGGGACAATTCAAACATTGTATTAGAACTGTTCAGTCATTTCAGTTGATTGAAGTGTGCTGATTGAAGTGAAATGTTTGAAATGGTTAAAAAAAATGGAGGCAATACTCAGGCCTACAGCCATAAAATGACGATTTTCAGTCCTGCATGGAGCCCAGTTACCATAAAACCATCCCTGCTCAGGACTGTTCATGCCACCCCTCACTCCTGCCACAGAGCAAATCTTTGACATGTCGACCTCTCCTGCCTGTTAGAGGCCCAGATGATGTAGGCAATGGTATCTGAATTACCAAATGCGGGTACAGGTATAGCAAACTAGGGATCAGTGGGGGAAAATGTGATTGGTGAGCACTGGTAATTGAGCAGGGCACTGCATGTAAGAAAGGAAGGGATTAAAGTGTCTCAAGGAGGAAGAATCCTGTGGAAGAGGAGGGGAGAGGGATGCAAGGGGCCAGCTGCATGTGGATATGGGGCTGGTCAGGGCTGGTCTGCTCAGGCCCTGTTCCTGATCACTGTCCTGCCTTCTTATTCACCTCTGTTGCTGGCTATTTCCTGTGTGAGTGTGCTCACTCCTGGGTGTGTTGAGGGTGAATCATACAATCATGGAACCACATAGCCATGTGTGCGTCTGCACCCATGGGTAATTGCTGCTGGGGATGCGTGGAGCACTGGTGACCTTCAGAGCAGATCAGGCTGAGGTGGGGAATGGGATGGGGCCAGGTGTGTTGCTCATGGCTCTGTGTGTGCTGCTGGTGGTGTGGTGGCTGTGAAGGTGCTGTTCCCTGTTGGAGTTGCTCTGTGTGTGGTCAGCTGTGTCCATGCCATGTGTGCACATCTTTGTGTGTATGAGAGTGTATGTTTCTGCATGCACGTGTGTGTTTTTCCTGTGTGCACAAGAGTGTCGGAAATTCTGAGAGAATTTCTGCAGGTTCCTGATGAAAGGAGAAGCTGGGCTTTGCTGGATCTTAGGACTGAGGGACATTTTCTGATGCTCATACAGACACAGAGATTGTGAAAGGGGTGTTAGCATGTTACCAATATGCTCCCTTTTCCTGTGGAGCATGCAAAGGCATCCAGCTATGGACAGGCCCAAGGAGAGGGTTCGTCCTTCCTGTGGTCACAACTGCACTGCAGTCTTTGGGGTGGACCCAAGCTGAGGACTTGCTGAGGACTTCTGGGCTCAGGTTCAGCTCACACAGACTGGGGGAGACTGTCTCACGGCCATGTGCTAGACACAGCCAGAGGAACAGCAGCAAACTGCTATGGCTGCTGGGCCCTGTTTCCATCAGTCAAAGCCCAGACACAGGGCACAGGCATTGCTTTCGATGCCACCCAACTAGAAAGATGGTTGCATTAAGGGCTGGAGAATATAGGGCACCAGTTCTTCCTCAGCCACTTCCTAGGCTTGGTGAAGCACCAGGAAACCGTGGACTTGTGGCTCTGTATCGTAAGAAGCACAGAATCATAGAATTATTAAAGTTGGAATAGACCTCCTAGATCATCTGGTCCAACCATCCCCCTACCACCAATATCACTCACTAAACCAGGTCCCTAAGTACTACATCCAACCTTTTCCTCTGCACAGCTTTCCAGACAGTCTGCCCCAAGCCTGTAGCACTGCATGGGGTTGTTGTGGCCACAGGGCAGGACGCGGCACTTAGCCGTGGTGAACCTCATCCCATTGGCCTCTGCCCATCGATCCAACATGTCCAGGTCCACCTGCAGAGCCTTCCTATCCTCCAGCAAATCGACACCTCCCCCCACCTTGTTGTCATCTGCAGACTTACTAAGGGTGCACTCAATTCCCTCATCCAAATCATCAATAACGCTGTTAAAGAGCATGGGCCCCAACACCAACCTCTGGGGAACACCACTAGTGACCGGTCACCAGCTGGATTTCACTCCGTTCACCACTACTCTGTGGGCCCGGCAGTCCGGCCAGTTTTAACCCAGCAAAGAGTGAACCTGTCCAAGCCATGGGCTGCCAACTTCTCCAGGAGAATGCTATGGGAGACCGTGTCAAAGGCCTTGCTGAAGTCTAGGTGGACTGCATCAACGTGATTTCCCTCATCCACCATGCAAGTCACCCAGACATAGAAGGAGATGAGGTTGGTCAGGCAGGACTTGCCTTTCATGAACCCATGCTGACTGGGCCTCATCCCCAGGTTGTCCCACATACGTTGTGTGACTGCATTCAAGATGATCTGTTCCATCACCTTTCCTGGCATTGAGGTGAGGCCGACAGACCTGTAATTCCCCGGGTCCTCCTTACAAACCGTCTTGTAGATGGGCTTCACATTAGGAAGTCGCCAGTCATCTGGGACCTCTCTGGATGACCATGACCACTGACAGATGATGGAAAGAGTCTGATAGGTGATGGAAAGCGGCACAAGCTTCTGGAAAGCTTGGCAACAACCTTGAAAAAAGAGCCAAGGCTTCAGACTGTGCACTGTGGAGATCCCGTTTTATTTTGCAGATGCTATGGAAGAGTCAGCTCTGACCTTCTGTTAGACACATATTTACAGAGCCTCAAGAGCAAATAGAGCAGTGTCGATCCTCAGCAGAAGTAAGATGAAAAAGAAATATTACTCTAAGAGCATAATAAATGCAAATGATACCAAAGATAAAAATAACAATAATGATAATGAAAGAAGGACCAGGCCTGAGGGGAGGTACCAAGTTAAGTCATTTCTGGAAAAAGAGGGGAAATTTCTCACTATTCAGAAACGTCCATGAAATCACTTTCCTAATAGCCCACTTGAGCTCCTGGTTCCTCATGCTGTAGATGAGGGGGTTCGATGTTGGAGGTATCACCGAGTACAGAACTGCCACCACCAGGTTCAGGGATGGGGAGGAGATGGAGGGGGGCTTCAGGGAAGCAAAAAAGCCAGTGCTGATAAACAGGGAGACTACAAAGAGGTGGGGGAGGCAGGTGGAGAAGGCTTTGTGCCGGCCCTGCTGAGAGGGCATCCTCAGCACAGCCCTGAAAATCTGCACATAGGAAAAAACAATGAAAACAAAACAGCCAGATGCTAAACAGATACCAGTCACAACTACCCAAAAACTCTTCAGGTAGGAGTGTGCACAGGATATCTGCAGGATCTGGGGGATTTCACAAAAGAACTGGTCCACAGCATTGCCTTGGCAGAGGGGCAGGGAAAATGTATTGGCAGTGAGCAGCAGAGCATAGAGAACCCCACTGCCCCAGGCAGCTGCTGCCATCTGGGCACAAGCTCTGATGCCCAGGAGGGTCCCATAGTGCAGGGGCTTGCAGATGGCAACGTAGCGGTCGTAGGACATGACGGTGAGAACATAAAATTCTGCTGATATGAAGAAGAGGAACAAAAAGACCTGTGCAGCACATCCTGCATAGGAAATGGCCCTGGTGTCCCAGAGGGAATTGGCCATGGCTTTGGGGAGAGTGGTGGAGATGCAGCCCAGGTCGAGGAGGGTGAGGTTGAGGAGGAAGAAGTACATGGGGGTGTGGAGGCGGTGGTCGCAGGCTACGGCTGTGAGGATGAGGCCGTTGCCCAGGAGGGCAGCCAGGTAGATGGCCAGGAAGAGCGCGAAGTGCAGGAGCTGCAGCTCCCGCGTGTCTGCGAATGGCAGGAGGAGGAACTCACTGATGGAGTTGCTGTTGGACATGTGCTGACTCTTGGCCTCGGAGCCTGTCCAAAGACAAAAGGACACAGAGAACTTAGGGCAGACTTCTCTGAGCAGAGCTCTGTACTTTCAGCAACACTCTTCCTTTCTCACTCACCTACACAAACGCATTCTCAGCAGCAGTTTCATTCTCTTCTCTGGCTGGAGCTCTGCTTCGTGTTGGCTGAGTGCTGTTTGGAGCAGCAGCCTCTGCCCATGAGTTCTCTAGGACTCAGCCCTGTTTTGCAGCAGTGGGTACCTGGGAAAGCTGGTGACCCATTCTGAAACTCATAGTTTGGTTCAGATGCTGTGCACCTGTAACGCAGAGTGGCTGTTCAACATCCTCCAGCAGGATAACCCCAGGGACACCGCTGGATGTCCTTAAACCAGAGTGACCTGAATAGAGCCAGCTCATCTCCCAGCCCTACGCACCACAGTGCCCAGAGCCATATTGCCTAGAACAACTTGGGCACTTTGCTCCCAGGGATACACCTCCAGAGCAGGACTCAGTACTCTGCTGTTTGAGATCTGGCTTTAATCCCACTGCCCAGAGTCTGAGGAGAATAGTAAGGGCAGGATGGATGGGAGGGGAAACACAAAGAAATGCCCCATTGCTTCTGCTGAAGAAGCCAAGAATGAGAGTGAGAGCTGGGCATTTGGGGTGACCTCTTGTCCTGAAGATTGGACAGCCAAGGGAATAACGTTGAAAGACTCCATGGTTGTGGGGGTAGTGGCTTTACTGGATGGAAGAGCAGACCATGCAGCTGCTCAGGGGAAGGCGTCTCCAGTGCAGGGATGGCAGGGAGGTGCCTGAATCCCCTCTGCCATGGAGTTTCTGGGAGCAGCTCCCTCTCACTCCCTGACCAAGGCTCTGCTGCCTGCAGCTGTCCCTGCCTGCAGCTGGGTCTCTGTCCCCACGCCTCCTGCCTGCAGGTCACAGCCCCCATCCCACCCGCTGGGTGCTCAGCTCTGCCCTGCAGACACCTCCTGGCAGCAGGGCTCTGCCCAGGGGCAGCTCGCTGGGGGCATGTCCTAGAGACCAGGTCACACAGACCCTGCTGACACTGCACGTAGTGGGTGGAGCTTTTTCTGGGCGGAGGGGCAGGCAAGGGAATTGTTGGGGGTCCTTGTAACCCTCAATGGGAAGGCTTAGGCGTATCAGACTCTTCTGGGAAATAGCAGCCTCTATTTCTATTCTCACAGAGACAAAAAAGAAAAAAATGAAAGCAAATAGTCTGGAAAGCTGAGCCTAAAGTATCTAACCCCTGATTGTCTTCTCACCTTAGATACATCCCAGTTGTGCTTTGGAGCTGTGAGCAGGCTGCCCCAGGCAGCAGCCTCCCGCCAGCAGCAGGACCCTGCCCTGCCAGGGGGGCTCCTGCCACCCGCAGCTTCTCCCCGCAGCGCCCTGGGCAGCTCCCCGGGCAGGCTGAGTGCTGAGCCTGGCAGGCGGCAGAGGCCCTGCCCCGGCACACAGCCCCTGGGGCACAGCAGGGACCCTGCTCTGCACCACAGCCCTGGGCACCCCTGCCTGCACCCGCGGCTTCTCCTTCCTCCAGGAGCTGCGGCTGCATTGCCCTCCAGCCAGAGACTTACCGGGGTCAGGGCTGGCAAGTGTTCTCCCCCAGCGAGCTCTGTGCATCCTGCCACTTCTGCCTGCCTTTACCCACTCTGTCTCTGCAGGCAGTGCCCCCAGCCCTGCTGCGCTGGGCACAGGAGCTGCTCCTGGGCAGAGCTGGCTCTCTGCAGCGCTGCCCGCTTGCCAGGAGCTCCCCTTGGGCCCAGGAGCCCGGCCCAGCTCAGCAGCACAGGCCCAGCCCAAGGCCTCCCTTGCTCTGCCCCCCACCAGGCTCCCTGCACATGGCCCTGAGTCTGCAGGGGAACCTGCTGGGAAACAGCCTCAAGGGATCCCTGGGGTTCCCTCCCTCCCCTGGGCACACGCTTCTCGACAGCATGATCATTTCTCCTAACAGAAAACCAATTAAGTGTAACAATCACATCTTCTTGTCCCATTATCAGTTTGGGCATCCAGACAAAGTCAGGGAATCATCTTCTTTATCCCCTGTTCAGGGAAGGGATTCAGCAGAGTCAGTTAAGGCATCTCATTCAGGGTTTTAGTCCTGGGACTAGAACGGGGCTCAGCTCATACCCGTGCCTGCCCCAGACCCACAGGACCTGGGATTCCTCTGCCCTCCCTTTAATGTACACCACATGGGCACCTGCAGGTGAGCTCCTTTTCTCAGCTCCAACATCATTAATGGAGATGGAGGCAATCAGGGGGCTGCAAACACCTGGTGACATGTCAGGGGGCAGAGGGACGTGCAGGTATCTGCAAGCTCTCATGGAGGAACCCTGAGGGACAGGGCAGCACCTGGGGGCATCCCCTTGGAGCTGGTGGGGAATGCCTTTGGCCAGCTGAAGTGACAGCAAATGCACACATTTAGGACAACTAAACCTGTCCCTCCTCAGTAGGCTCAGGGCAGCCTGTAGAGGTATCCACCTGACCCAATGGAGAGCTGTGCCACAGGGAGACCTGAGTCTCTCTCTCCCTCTTCTCCATCTGGTTTTCCCTCCATCTCCAGTGACTGTAACGGCACTTGTCTCACGGACATCCCTACATTGCCTAACCTCGTTCAGGGCAGCTGCTCCATGTAATAGCCAATTCCAGGCCTGCAGTGCTACCTGAGATGCCAACGCTGCCCAGCACCGCTGGAGCATGCAGCTGACACGGGCAGCACAGGACCCACAGGACAGCTCTGGCCATTCATAGCTGGTACTTAACGGGCACCCCGATGGCATCTCCGACAGATCTGGTGCTTATGAGCAAGTGGCCGCTTCCCAGGGCTGCAGCAAGCCAAGGTCTGTCCCTCCTCTATCCAGTAGAGGCAGGCAGTGCATGGACATGAGGCACATCACACCGGGGTTTCCACTTGTGTTTGCAAACACTGCTGCTGCTTCTTACCCCCATCCTTTACTCAGTCAAGACACAGCCCAGTGATTTTTTCTGTGTCCCTGGATCACAGGACGCCCATAGGCAAGGACTTTGGCAGCAGCCCCTTCTCCTGCCTGGAGATCAGCCCCAGCTCCAGCACTGGCCCTCAGGGCTGCACCAACACCACAAAAGGCCCTCTGCTGTCAGGGCGCCACAGCCCAGGCCTGTTTCCTTCTGGCCTCAGGAACACCAGGGCGTGCTCTGCTTCGGGCCCCTCATTCATCCTCCCATGGCCATCTGCCATCCACGGCAGCAGGTCTCTGCCGTGAAGGAAAGCCTCTGCATGCCCATGCTTGGGCACAAGATCTGGGACAAGTCTGAGTTTGGCCCTTGTGCCACAGCTGAGGTGCTGCAGCCCAGATGTGCCCCAATGCCCTCAGCGTGGGGCACAGGCAGGAGGAGCTGAATCCCCACCGTAAGGAAGCTGCGTCAGCCTTAAGGAGTGCACTGCATCTGTCCCAAGCTGTTCTCCCTACTCTCCCCTTCGTCTGCTGCACTGCCCTACCCCTTTCCCTTGCCATGAGGTGCTGAGAGTATGTTTGCCATTCCCTCGTGTACTACTTCTGCCTCCTGCATGGCAGACTGGGGGATGTTGCTGAGGCCTTCTCAAATCTCAGAGCCCCGTGAGATGTCCGGGAAGGAAGGCACTGGCATGTGCTGCAATTCCCTCCATATAACACATCCTACTTCTCCAAGTGAGCGACATGCATTGAAGAGGAGTTCAGGCATACCGAGGGGCTGTCTTTGCATACTGAGCTGCCTTCGCTCCCATCTTTTGAAAAAAGCCCAGGCCCAGGACAAGCCTCAAAACCCACCTTCCTGGAAGGGCTTCCAAGAGCACAGGCGTGTTGGTGCAGGAACACAGGGGTGACTTTTCCAGCGCTCCACATCCTTTATTCCGTGGCCTTTGTCACCATTTCAAGATGTTCCTGGTGGATTTGTCAGGATCCTGTGGAAAAGAACTGGGCAGAAGGGAGGTGACTGTTTCTCAGGACAAGAAGGGAAATCTCTCGTCACTCTCCCAAGCTGTGCCATCTCCATGCTGCTGACCTCCCAGGCCTCCAAATGACACGTGCTGATGTCACAGGGGGATGCACTGCATCACCAGGATATCGTCACTGGAGCAGCGCCAGTGCCGGCACTTCCCTGCAAGGCCTGGTCCCTGCTGGGCACTGCTTGGGTGCTCCCCACCGCTGTCCTTCTGTGGCCAGGAGTGGGGGCAGCAGGCAGCAAGGTTGCACTGGGCGACCCTCGCTGACGGGCGGAGGAGCAGGGGCACCTTGCAGAGGAGCTGTGGTTGAGGAGCCAGGGCGGGCATCCCTTGTCGTGAGCTGAGGGCCAGCAGCAAGCGAGATGGATGGCTGCTGGAGTGTGACCATCACCTCCAACCTGACTTCCCTGTTTCCAGTGCTCCTGCAGCTCTTCTCCAAAGGTGAGGGTGTCAGGAGCCCCTTCCCAAGGGGTGTCCCAGGGGCTGTCAGCTGTCCCAAGCTGCAAGCCCTGGGCTGTTTTGGGGAGCTGGGCAGGACAAGTGTCTGCTTCAAGAGCCCTGCCTGAGGATTCCAATGGGCTCAGGGGACGTTGCAGCAACCACGACTCCTTGGTCCTGATGCTAGGGCTGCCCTGAGCCCCAGGGATCCACTAGGCATGGCTCAGCCTCATCGTGATGGGGGACAATCCAGGGCCAGGTTCCCCTGGGAGCTGGTGCCTCTTTGGAATCTGTCTCTGGGAGGAAAGACCTCTGGTGTCCCAGAGACTGGTGTGGCCTGCAGCTCCCACAGGCCTCTCAGGAATGTTCCAGCCATGCCTGAGTTGGAAATCAAGCCTTCCCCTTGTACTGCTCTCCTTCAGGGGAACCTCTGTTCCTTCCCTCCTGTTCCGCCAGGCTGGCAGAGCATGTCCTGGATGCTGAGATGCCATCCCTGAATGGCCACAATCCTGGTGCTGAACCCTTCCTATATCTCTGCTATGGTAGTTTTACCCGGCTATGCAGGTGAACTCCACAGCAACTGCTCTTTCACTTCCACACCTACAAGGAAAAGGGGGAGAAATATGATGAAAAGAGATCAAGGGTTCAGGTAGAATAGGAGGTCACCCACCGAACATCCTCATGGGCACCAGTTACCATCGGGGCAAGACAGATTTAGCATAGGCAGACTAATATAATTTATTGCCTATCACTGGTGGACTACAACTGTGAGGAATTACAAGCAAACTAAAAACACCATTCCCCCTATCCACACTCTTCTATCTCCTTCCCCTGAGTGGAACAGGGAAAGGGGGATTGCAGTCAGTCCATGGCACTTGTCTCCACCGCTCCTTGACGGTCAATCTCTGCCCCTGCGTCCCTCCCATGGAATGCCGTCCTTCCCAAATGGATCCTGCGTGGGGACCAAAGGATTGAGATAATGACAACTATGACTGGATCATGTTAAAATAAACCTGTTAATAGCATTCTAACACCTTCATGGTTGCTGGCCACAATGTTTATTTTGTTTTTATCTCGATGTAGTAGCTCTGTTTGCCCTCAGAATTGTGTTGGATAGCACATTACATACTGTGCGTGTTCCCTGTTGTGCTGTTTATCCTTTTTGGGGGCTGGTTTATGGTTATTAGTTTACTCTACAGCCTAACACTGCCTTATGTTGTGATAAAATTGCTGGTCATGAGACTAATCTGGTAGTTGTACTCAGCATTGCTGTCACCTCCATACTTGAGGAACCATCTCCCAGAAACTATTCATAATTAACAGTTGTTACCTTTTCTCCTCGGGGAGCCAATCTATGGGATGGATGAGGGGGGACACTTCTTCTCCCCACTTCTTCCCTTTCCCTTTCTCCTTCACCTCCCCCTTTCTCCTCCAGGCTAGTTACAATAGCTCTTCAAAACTTTCAATATCCTTGGGATGTTCAAACCAACTTCTTCTTATTCTTATCTCTCCTGAATGTGTTTCAGGTTTTGTTTAAGGTTAGGGTAACCTATTTCTAGAATGCCACACAGGGATGTGCCTTGAGGCAGGATAATTATGAGTGGCAGGGAATGTTGGAGGATATGGGCAGGCATCTAGAACTGTAGGCACCTGCAATGCTTTGTTACTTCACCCATGAACAAGTGCAGAATCCTAAAAAAAATAATCACAGAATGCTTGAAAAAGGAGTGTCATCACCCTGGCAATTCCAAAGAGACAGAAATAACTGCAAAGTGCTGGGGCTTGGCCTTTGCTTACTGAGTTGCAATCTACACAACTCCAATCCCTGTGACTGAGCCACAGAACCAAACTGTGCCTGTATCAGTCATATGTATACGTGAGAAAAAAACAAAATCAGCTTGTTTAGCAAGGAAAGAAGCTCCTACTCATAGAGGGAAGGAGGAAGAAGAAGATGAGGCAGGCTACTCCCAAGTAGGGCCATCAGAGGAACACGTGGATGAAGAGTGAGATATCATAAAATCATCAGTAAGCACCTGATCACTGTTCCTTGGGGAGCTGATGTGCGAAAAGATTTCATCCATCATGTAGGCCAGCACATTGTCACCTGGCTGCTCTGATACAGGGATAACAGGGCCAGTAGCCTGGAATTAGAGGGCAGGGAAGCCAAGCAGCTGGATACCTCCCCAGGGAAGGGGGCATTGACAAAGCAGTTGGAAAGGGGGCACAAACCCTCACTCTCTTGAGGCAACTCCTGTCACGTGTAAAGGAAAGGTATCCCTTCAAGGAAGATGTTGTCTGCCACCCAGGCAAATGGATCACCAGGGAGAGAGGCAGCCTGTATCTGATGGAATTGGCCACGCTGGAGGTGATTTATGGTGATTTATGCACATTAAACAGTTTTCTACCTTGCCCAGTCCCTCACAGGATCCTTCAGTTGTGGGGTTGCTCAGGGTCGAAGTGCCAGTAGCTACCCAAATGGTGCACCAGTGGCAATATGGCACTATCCGAGACTCCCTGATTACCACATATATGCTGATTCATTAACTGGAGAGCCAAGGACTGATCAGCAAAACTCGCTCACCCTTTAATAATCCCATAGGGTCAGTGCAAATGTCTAATGGAGAGCTGCAACTAACAGTGGAGTACTGTGTCTAGAATGAAGTCACACCAAATTCAATAGGTCATCTATAGTCTTCTCTCCTTACAGCCTTAGCTCTAAGAGCAGTTAAATGATCCCTTACAGTATCTGAATGCTGCTGTCCGATCCCTTCCTGGGATCATAAGGAACCAGTACCTCCAGGCCAGAACACTCTCCCTGTACCCGTGGATGCACGCCCTAAGGTCCCATGAACTGTTACGGGTGTAGTTTGCAAAGTAACCACTGATTTTGTCCCCACCCACCACCTGTTTTACCCCTGCAGAGTCCTGCCTCAAGGCACAAAGGGCAGGGAGACCTTGCTGGTGAGAGCTGAGGCCCTGTGGAGATGTCTGAGACACAACAGCCATTACAGCCAAGGGGCATGTAGAAGAGAACAGAAGAGGTTTAGCTCTCCCTGTGACACATGACTCCTTTTGCTCTGCTGACAGCCTCTGCAGGCTGCCCTGCACATAAGGGGTAGGGACAGGTTCAGTTGTCCTACATGTGGCATCTGCTGCCATTTCAGTTACCCAAAGGACATATGCCTGCACCTGACTCGCAGAGGATCAGCTACAAATTTCACGAGATGTTTGCATCTGAACAGCTCCTGCCTGTCCTCCATCTCCACTAAGGAGCTATTGTGGCTCAGTAATTCGCATTAAGCTGCCTATGTTGTGGACACCTGAACTCCCGGGTCCTGTGGGTCTGTGGCAGACATGGGAGGGAGCTGAGACCTCTCCCAGCCCCAGGAATAACAAGCAGCATGAGATGCCTTCACTGACTCTGCTGACTTCCTTCCTCAAGTGGGGATGAAGGAGATCAGTCCCTGACCATGACTTCATGTCCTAACTGATACTGGGACAACAAGATGAGATTGTTACACTTAATTGGTTTTCTGTTAGGAGAAATGATCATGCTGTCGAGAAGCGTGTGCCCAGGGGAGGGAGGGAACCCCAGGGATCCCTTGAGGCTGTTTCCCAGCAGGTTCCCCTGCAGCCCCAGGGCCATGTGCAGGGAGCCTGGTGGGGGGCAGAGCAAGGGAGGCCTTGGGCTGGGCCTGTGCTGCTGAGCTGGGCCGGGCTCCTGGGCCCAAGGGGAGCTCCTGGCAAGCGGGCAGTGCTGCAGAGAGCCAGCTCTGCCCAGGAGCAGCTCCTGTGCCCAGCGCAGCAGGGCTGGGGGCACTGCCTGCAGAGACAGAGTGGGTAAAGGCAGGCAGAAGTGGCAGGATGCACAGAGCTCGCTGGGGAAGAACACTTGCCAGCCCTGACCCCGGTAAGTCTCTGGCTGGAGGGCAATGCAGCCGCAGCTCCTGGAGGAAGGAGAAGCCGCGGGTGCAGGCAGGGGTGCCCAGGGCTGTGGTGCAGAGCAGGGTCCCTGCTGTGCCCCAGGGGCTGTGTGCCGGGGCAGGGCCTCTGCCGCCTGCCAGGCTCAGCACTCAGCCTGCCCGGGGAGCTGCCCAGGGCGCTGCGGGGAGAAGCTGCGGGTGGAAGGAGCCCCCCCGGCAGGGCAGGGTCCTGCTGCTGGCGGGAGGCTGCTGCCTGGGGCAGCCTGCTCACAGTTCCACAGCACAACTGGGATGTATCTAAGGCGAGAAGACAATCAGGGGTTAGATACTTTAGGCTCAGCTTTCCAGACTATTTGCTTTCAGTTTTCTCTTCTTTGTCCCTGTGGGAATAGAAATAGAGGCTGCTATTTCCCAGAAGAGTCTGATACGCCTAAGCCTTCCCATTGAAGGTTACAAGGACCCCCAACAATTCCCTTGCCTGCCCCTCAGCCCATAGAAAGCTCCACCACCACACATGTAGTGTCAGTAGGGTCTGTGTGACCTGGTCTCTAGGACGTGCCCCCAGCGAGCTGCCCCTGGGCAGAGCCCTGCTGCCAGGAGGTGTCTGCAGGGCAGAGCTGAGCACCCAGCGGGTGGGATGGGGGCTGTGACCTGCAGGCAGGAGGCGTGGGGACAGAGACCCAGCTGCAGGCAGGGACAGCTGCAGGCAGCAGAGCCACAAGCAGGGAGTGAGAGGGAGGCGCTCCCAGAAACTCCATGGCAGGGGAGATTTGAGCACTTCCCTGACATCCCTGTACTGCAGATGCCTCCCCTGGAGCCACTCTCCACTCTCCTTTTTCTCACACCATAGACTTCCAGCCCTAATGTCACTGGGGCTTTTGCTGGGCTGCAGGCTGCCTTGCACAAGGGCACAGCTCTTCCCTAGCAGCCCTGTGTTATCTAGCATCCCCATGGAGAAGACACGTCAGTCCTAAGGCCATAGAAATGCTGGTGGATGGCTGTATGTGGGCAGCTGCTATGATCCCTCTGTGTCCGTGGAGAAGAGCAGAGAGCTGAGATCCTCTTCAGGTACAATCAGAAGGGTGAGGGGTCTGGAGATCTGCACTTTGAACCTGGATTCAGGTGCTCTCAGCTGCATCCAGGTTCTTTTCAGGGAAACACCTGAGTGTGACCATCCTCCAGAGGTGCCCGCACAGGGCAGCTGAGACCAGGATGGATGGACACACCAGCTGTCCTCACTCTGCCCTGAGGGACAGTCCCTTTGCCTCCCAGGAGGCCAAGGTTTCACTTGGTGGGCAGTAAATGTGCCAAGGATTTGTGCCTTAAATGCACTCCTCGGGTGTAGGGGGACAAGTATAAATCAACAAACCAAAGCATTGTGCACAAAGCCCTGCTCTGCAGTTGGGTGAATTTTGAGAAAGTGTACTCCAAAACTCCTTGTTACATCAAACACAGCTCATCTGAGACCTCCCCATGTTCCATTTACTTCTTGCTATAGGTCAGCACTGTCTCCTGCAGTCTCTTGCTCGCAGTACCACCCTCAGGCAGCACCACTTTGACATCAAGCAGAGGACCAGTCCTCCCAGAAGTGAAGAGGCAGTTTTTTATGGTTTCAAAAAAAAAAAAAAGAAAGAAAGAAAGAAAGAAAGAAAGAAAGAAAGAAAGAAAGAAAAATAATAATAATAAAATAGGCTAGGTTTTCCTCACAGAGGTCTACCCTAACATTTTAATTCTCTTTCCTCCTTGGACAGGCCTCCCTATTCAGAGCAGCAGATCCCAATTCCCAGGAGGATCAGATGTCCAACAGCAGCTCCATCACTGAGTTCCTCCTCCTGCCATTCGCAGACACGCGGGAGCTGCAGCTCCTGCACTTCGTGCTCTTCCTGGCCATCTACCTGGCTGCCCTCCTGGGCAACGGCCTCATCCTCACAGCCGTAGCCTGCGACCACCGCCTCCACACCCCCATGTACTTCTTCCTCCTCAACCTCGCCCTCCTCGACCTGGGCTGCATCTCCACCACTCTCCCCAAAGCCATGGCCAATTCCCTCTGGGACACCAGGGCCATCTCCTATGCAGGATGTGCTGCACAGGTCTTTCTGATTGTCTTCTTGTTTTCAGCAGAGTATTCTCTTCTCACCATCATGGCCTATGACCGCTACGTTGCCATCTGCAAGCCCCTGCACTACGGGAGCCTCCTGGGCAGCAGAGCTTGTGCCCAGATGGCAGCAGCTGCCTGGGGCAGTTGCTTTCTCTATGCTCTGCTGCACACTGCCAATACATTTTCCCTGCCCCTCTGCCAAGGCAATGCTGTGGAGCAGTTCTTCTGTGAAATCCCCCAGATCCTCAAGCTCTCCTGCACTAACTCCTACCTCAGGGAAGCTGGGCTTCTCACATTCAGTAGTGTTCTGTTTTTGGGGTGTTTTGCTTCCATTGTGCTCTCCTATTTGCAGATCTTTAGGGCCGTGCTGAGGATGCCCTCTGAGCAGGGCCAGCACAAAGCCTTTTCCACGTGCCTCCCTCACCTGTTTGTGGTCTTTCTGTTTCTCAGCACTGGCATGTTTGCCTACCTGCAGCCCCCCTCCATCTCCTCCCCGTCCCTGGATCTGGTGGTGGCAGTTCTGTACTCAGTGGTGCCCCCGATATTCAACCCTTTCATCTACAGCATGAGAAACAAGGAGCTCAAGCGTGCTATCAGGAAAGTGATTACATGGATTTTTCCTCAGATTGATACATTTGTCCTCTTTCTCCACAAGTGACTTCCTTTGGCTTCCCTTGCTATCCTGGTACTTACTTTCATTACCATGATGTTATATTTATCTTCAGTGTCATTTCCATGTATTACTTTTGTAGAAAGAAGTATTTTATTCACCCCACTTCTCCCGAGGTATGAAATTGCTATTTTTTTTTCTCTGGACATTTTTTGTCTACCTGGATGCCAGTACTCTCTCTTAGCATCTGCTTAATAAAATGGAATCTCCCCAGTGCACTACCTGAAATCCTGTCTCTTCTTTCAAAGATGTTGCCAATAACATGGCTGAGCAGTGTGGTGGTTTCACATCGATGGGCAGCTGAAGTCCTCCACACTGCTCTTTCACCCCCCTCTAAAGGAAAAGCTGGAGAAAAAAGAGTGGAAAAGGACTCCAGGGTTGATTTAAGGGAGAGGCAGATGACTGATATATTTCAGTCATGGTCTTAACAGACTTAGTAGAGAGATTCAGGTAAGTTATTGAGCATTACTAACAGACGAGAGCAGTGAGAAACTAAAGGCCATAAAAACACCTTCACCCCAATCCACCGTCTTCTACCTCCTCCCCCCAGTGGTGCAGCGGAACGGGGAATGGGGGCTGCAGTCAGTCTCTAACACTTTGTGTCTGCCGCTCCTTCATGGTCACCCTCTGCCCCTGCTCCAGTCTGGGGTCCCTCCCATGGATGCCATCCTTCCCGAACTGATCCCCCCAGGCCCCCAGCTCCTGCGTGGGCTCCTCTCCATGGGATACAGTCCAGCCTGGAGTCTGCTCCGGCAGGGGTCCTCCATGGGCCACAGCCTCCTCCAGGCCACATCCACCTGTTCCACCGGGGGCTTCTCCATGGGCTGCAGCGTGGAGATCTGCTCCGTGTGGGACCCGTGGGCTGCAGGGGGACAGCCTGCTCCACCAGGGGCCTCTCCACGGGCTGCAGGGGAACTTCTGCTCTGGTGCATGGAGCACCTCCTGCCCTCCTTCTGCACTGACCTTGGTGTCTGTACCAAGGACTGCTTCTCACTACATTTTCTCACTCCTCTCTCCCAGCTGCAGCTTCAGAGCAGATTTTTTTTCCCCTTCCTTAAATCTGTTCTCACAGAGGCCAACCCAGCATCGCCCATTGGCTCGTCTCTGGCCAGCAATGGGTCACTTCTGGAGCCATCTGTAACTGGCTCTTCTTTAACATGGGGCAGCTTCTGGACTCTGCTCACAGGGTCCAGCCCTAGATCCCCCCTGCTACCAAAACAGTGACACGTAAGCCCAATACAAGCTGCTGCACCTCAGAAGGCCTGTAACTCCATGCGTTTGGGAGACAAAAAGCTCATCACCATCATATGAGTTGGGAGATATCAAGGGTAGGATTTAGGAGTAACCTGTTGGTGTCTGATGACAGTGAAAGTGGTGAATGGTCACTGAGGTACATCCCCGTGTCTGTCCCACATGGGGCAGGGCAGAGAACATCCTCTAGGAGAGTAATGTGGAGCTGCCTGGGAAGTTCAGGGGTTCTCCCTAGGGAGCATGTCCCAGGGGTGGGCAGTGCCTGGAGCCCTACAAAGTGAGAGCTTGCCCAAGGTGGAGTCACCCATAGGAACAGTGCCAAATTTTGATGTCCCCAGGCAAACAAGAACTCAGTGCCTGTGGGATTCAGTGAGGGACCAGCATGCTCAAAGAAGGAAGGCTGGAGAGGGGTTCGCCTCATCCTCAGGGAAGTCCAGCTGCCTGGATCTATAAAATACCTGGAAACCCCTAGAGTCCTTGGAAATATTCCCTAGTCTTCCTGAGCATCTGCCACAGATGTTGAATCCAGAGTGAGAGTTTAGCAGCAGTGATCCCAATACAGATAGGTCTACTTCCCACCGTGTGCAGCACAGCCAGTGTGCCGTCACCTCTTGGGCACCACAGCATGCTTGGTCTGCTCATAGCACCACCAGCTCAGGGCCACATGGGGAGCATGGGGAGGTGGCCAGGAAGAGCTGGAGAGGAGAGAGGAGGCATGAGGAGAGATCAGATGGGAGCTGACCTTGTCTAGAAGTTGCCTCAAATACTGGTGTTCATCTCATCCAAGACAAGGTCTGGACATATCCATTAATCCCTAAACCTAAATGCTACTCCACACCCTGACAGGAATCCACTTCTCTAATGTTTGTCCACAATATCCCTTGAAGCCAAACTTAGTCCATAGCCTTTTTCCATTACCCTTACACTCTTGCTCGCCCTGATCCCTGCCCTTAACACTAGCATTAAAATGCTCTAGTTAACCCTAGTCTTCTTGCAGACCTAAACAAAACCCTAAACCACCGAGCTTGATCATACCCTAACCACAGACCTGACACCACAAGCAGAACACCAAACACTTCCACTAGATTTTGCTTCATCTCTAACCCAGAAAAGTGAGCTCTAGTCACTAATGCCATACATGAACAACTAACACCTAAAGCCCCCATTCCTGTGCATTAACCTCCTCACCTTCAACCCCTCTCCTGACCCTTAACTTTAGGCGCTTACCCCCTTGGCGCAGGGCAGGAGCCGTGAGGTTGCTGTGCAGTCACATGGCATTCAAAGATGAATGTGAGGGGCCGTGGATCTGATCAGCTCGTCAAACACAAGGACGAGATGGGTGGGAATGCTCTGATGAGCTCAGCTCTGCCTCAGGATCTCCTGCCCCAGCAGGAGGAATGTGGCTGTGGCAGTGACTGTGAGGTCACTTCTGTCTCTGCAGATGATGGGGCAGCAGCAGGAACATGTCACGGAAAGGGACTGTGAGGTCACTTCTGTCTGAAGTAGCTGACAGGTCACCCTTGCCTTCTCCCTGGGATCTGCACTTTTGGGCTGACATCTGCCAGTGGCCCTGCTAGGCCAGCAGAAGGCATCTGGTTGGCATGCTGACTGTGGGATCCCCTCTGCCTCCATACCCAGGAGGACCCAGGCAGAAAGAAGGCCCGCATATGGGTTGTGCTGTCCCTTCTGCTTGAGTCCATGACTGGACAGCAGGAGGCACAAGGCTTGGGTGTGTCTACACAAGAAGCTGCAAGGCCAGCAGCAGGCCCATGGCTTGGAAGATGCTGGTGAGGTGACTCGTGTCTGGTTGGCTGAGAGGCCGCAAGGAGCCTGATGGGTTGGGATGCCTACTTCAGGAGTGGTTTCCACCCTTATGGAGCTTTCTTTGGTATTAGGAAAGAGCAGGAGAGAAAAAACTGCCACAAAGTGTATCTTGGAAGGGTGGCACTGGCCGTGAGGAGGAAGAAATGCCCAGGGGATCAACTGGTCTTGCTGCTAGAGACTGAGGCAAAGAAAGCATTAAGTGCCTCAGCCTTTACCGCATCTCTTTTCACCAGGTTTCGCCCCACATCCAATAAAATATGATGATTCTCCTTAATCCTCCTTTATTAAAATATTTATATAAACAGTTTTTATTGTCTTTGACAGTTAAGACAGATTGACCTCCAGCTGGGCTTTGGCCGTTCTAACTTTGACCTGCACAGCCCCATAAAGTTCAGGACACAGCTCCAGACAAACTGACAGCATGCGTGAGAAGGAAGCACAGAAAACGTGGAACCTGGCAGCCTCCCATCCCCTACGCTTCTATGATTCTGTGCTGCAATTCCATTCAACTGGTTACTCCTGTATTATCCAAACTTTACTGCAACTCCTGATTCTGATATCTTGTCACAGATCACACAAAGGTTGAACTTTCTGCCTGCAGACATGAACAGCTGACAGAATGGAGTGTCATTGTGGGGGAACCTTGAGAAACTGCAGGATTTTGCCTAAAGGAACATCTTGACCTTTACAAGAAGAAGAACCCAGTCCTGCACCAGGGGAAGAGGAACCCCACACATCAGAGCAGACTGGGACCTTGCTGAGTGAGCAGTGCCCAGGAGGAGGAGGGCCTGGGCACCACGAGGGATGCCATATGAGCAGTGGTGCCTGCTCACCAGGAGCCAGGCCAGCTTCCTACAGAGCTGCCTTACGAGGAGCATGGCCACCAAGAAAATCTGAGTTATCAGACTCAGCTGAGATCCGGTAAGACAGCACCCACAGAAGGGTCTACAGGCAGCAGGGAAAGATGTGCAGGTCTGCGAGTCCTTCAAACAGCCAGGTATGGACAGGATAGAGGGCTGTGGCAAGGCTGAAAGTCCCAACAGGACCCAGGTCTTTGTGTCCATGGCTATGGCTGTTGTCTCTGCCACTGAGGCCTATGAGGAGACAGCTTGTCATTAAAGTACCAGGGCCTCATTGCCTCCTCAACCCCACCCATGAACCAGGCAGGGGTCATACCATTCTCCTGCACTTGGCCATGCACATCCCCATCTCCTACTGCCCCAGGAAGAGCCCTGAGCAAGGTGTGAAGGGAAAGGATCTCCCTTCCCAGGAGCCAGGGGACAAGGTGTAGTCCTTTTCTTTGGTGAAACACATCCAGGTTGTCTACACATCAGTGTCACTTTCACATTGCCTTTGTCTCCTTGTCCTTACTGCCTCCAATGTTCTGCTCTAACGAGCTCCAAGGGGGCTGTGTCAGTGCTGGCCCTCAGGCGGACACTGCAGGATACTTGGATCTGACCTGGACTTCTTGAGAGATTTCTTCAATTGTCTCTCAGTGCCTGAGGTTCGTGGGCTCATCACCAAAGCCCCCAGAGGGGTGATTACAATGCCTTGGGCTGGGCCTCTGGTGCTGAGCTGGGCCGGGCTCCTGGGACAGAGAGAGCTCCTGGCAAGAGGGCCCTGGTGCAGAGAGCCAGCTCTGCCCAGGAGCAGCTCCTCTGCACAGCGCAGCAGGGCTGGGGGCTCTGACCGCAGGTGGCACGGGGAGAGGAGAGAAGGAGAGAGGTCTTGGAGGCAGTTGGGAGTGGGAGGATGCTGAGAGCTGACTGCAGGAGAAATCTGCACAGCCCTTGACAAGGTAAGTGTCTGGCTGCACGGCCATGCAGCTGCACGTCCTGGAAGGGTCTCCTCCTGGGTCTTGTTTCTGGGAGGGCAGGGGGCAATGCAGTAGGCTTTGAGAGTCCTGCTGGATTTCACAGCGAGGTGAGGAAGTCTGGCGGAAGCCCCTTGGAGTGCTCTAAGCCAGGTGCCCCTGGTCAGCCAAGGGCAGAGTGTCCAAGACTCCTCCAGACACTGCAGGGGTGTAGATGGGAAGCTGGGACATCCTTTCTTGCAGATATCCAGCTCTCTTTGTGAGGTGTCTTCCTGGGTTGGAGGCTGCTCTCCAACAGGATGCAGCTCTCTAGCAGCATCCTTGTGTTATCCAGGTGCCCCAAGAAGAAGACACCTCCTTGCAAAGGCCATGTTTGTGCTGCTGGATGGCTGTCTGTGAGCAGCTGGAGTGAGGCCTCTGCACCCCTGGTTAGGAGGGAAGAGCTGAGATCCTGCTCAGACACCTGGAAACAAGGTGAGGATTCTGTCCAGCTGCACTGGCACTGGGGCTTCTCTGCTGTAAGCTGTCTCCACTTCTTTGGAAACACACGAGTGTGATCATTGTCCTAAGCAAAAGAAAATCTGCCTTTCTCTACACTGTGGTTGGATGTGTTCTTTGCAACAACATTGCAAAGTTCATGGATCTGATAAGTGGACTGAACTTGAGTTTCCCTCATGTTCCTGCTTCCCGCCTGCTTCACAGCAGGAGGGACTCCTCTGGAGCCCACAGCAATCCCTGCTCCCAGTGCCACTCTCAGACAGCATCAGCGGGGAATCAAGTGATAGAGCTGCAGAAATGTTCTCTTGCAAAGAGAGAGGCTTGGGATGAGAGTGCTCTAAGACTTGCTATAGGCTTTCCTCAGAGAAGTCTCTTCTAAATTTTTTCTGCCTTCTCCTCTTCAACAGACAACAGTGTCCAATGTCAGAAAATGCCCAACAGCAGTTCTGTGAGCGAGTTCCTCCTGCTGGCATTCGCAGACACGCGGGAGCTGCAGCTCCTGCACTTCGCGCTCTTTCTGGCCATCTACCTGGCTGCCCTCCTGGGCAACGGCCTCATCCTCACCGCCGTAGCCTGCGACCACCGCCTCCACACCCCCATGTACTTCTTCCTCCTCAACCTCGCCCTCCTCGACCTGGGCTGCATCTCCACCACTCTCCCCAAAGCCATGGCCAATGCCCTTCATGATACCAGGGCCATTTCCTATGCGGGGTGTGCTGCACAGGTCTTTGTTTTTCTCTTCTTGATATCAGCAGAGTATTTTCTTCTCACCGTCATGTCCTACGACCGCTATGTTGCCATCTGCAAGCCCCTGCACTACGGGAGCCTCCTGGGCAGCAGAGCTTGTGCCCAGATGGCAGCAGCTGCCTGGGGCAGTGGCTTTCTCAATGCTGTCCTGCACACGGCCAATACATTTTCCCTGCCCCTCTGCCAAGGCAATGCTGTGGACCAGTTCTTCTGTGAAATCCCCCAGATTCTCAAGCTCTCCTGCTCAGATGTATATCTCAGGGAAGCTGGAGTAGTTGTGTTCAGTGTTTCTGTGTTATTTGGTTGTTCTGTTTTTATTGTTATTTCCTATATTCAGATCTTCAGGTTAGTGCTGAGGATGCCCTCTGAGCAGGGCCGGCACAAAGCCTTTTCCACGTGCCTCCCTCACCTGGCTGTGGTCTCCCTGATGGTCAGCACTGGCATGTTTGCCTACCTGAAGCCCCCCTCCATCTCTTCCCCATCCATGGACCTGGTGGTGGCAGTTCTGTACTCAGTAGTGCCCCCAGCAGTGAACCCAGTCATCTACAGCATGAGGAACCAGGAACTAAGGGATGCGGTGAGGACACTGCCTGAATACACAAACTTTCAGCATATTCGCCTATAATAATATGCCTATATTCAGAAATTCCAGCTTTTCTCAGAAAAATTTTTACATACTCTTTTATTATTATCTATCTGTACTATTATTTTCTCTTTTTTTTTCTTTTTTTTTTTTCTGATTTATAAAATATTATTCTTAGCCTCCTACAGGTTAATTATTTTCCGATAAAACACTGCTTCCTGTGTAGATAAACCCAATAATGAAGTCATCAGAAATTCATTGGTCTCAGCTGCCATCTCATCCCTTCTCCTCTGGAGCTGGGGGAGCAGCCCCAGCACGCAGGAGGGGCTCGGGGCCTAGAGCCCAGCTGCCACATGGAGGAGCAGCCCCGGTGGCCCTCGGGGCTGCCCCTCACTGCCCGCTGGGCTCTGCCTCTCTGCTGCCTTTGGGTCGGGGCTGCTGCTTCCCTGGAGTCATGGCCATGGCCAGCAGCAGGATGTGGCCTTTTCACTGCTGCTCTCTTTTGGCTTCCTCATTGTTCTCTTGTGCTCTTGTACGTGGGTTAGCCCTCAGATCTTGTGTACCTTGGTGACAGTCCTGTTGTCTCTGCAGTGGCATCCCTGTCCCAGCAGGCAGCAGCAGGCAATGTGCAGCCCTGTGTCACAGCTGCCCTCCCTGATACCACGGCAGTAACAAATGGGGCTCTGCAGGGCAAACCCAGAAGCCGGGATGCCTCTTCCAATGCTGCTGTTAGGAACAGAGCCAAGGGTTTGCTCCGTGCTCTTCTGTTTTCTGGGGTTCTTCATGGAGTGTAGGACACAGGCTGAAAGTCCCAGGGCGGTGTGTGAGTAGCAAAGGACTGGACCAAGAGCTCCCTTTATGGCCTCACCTGTCTAATCAGACAACAACTGGTCTCGGACTCCTCTTCATGGGACTAGGCACCCTGCAGTGGGGTGGATTGATGATGGCAGCCTGGAGAGGAATCTGGAGGTGCCAGGAGAGATCAGGGGAACCCTGGGACAATGTGCTCATTGGGTAGTGATTAAAACCTCATAAAATTAGTGACCATCCAAAGAAGATTTTGGCAAAGGAAAAGGCCAATCAGAGAACTCTGTGGGCTAAGGAGGGCTCTGCAATGCCAGGGGAGGTGGTGAAGAGCCAGCAAGCGAAGGCCCATAAAACTGCATTGTAATTGAGGAGACCTTCTTTGAAGCCTCGTGGGCCAGGTCTGGTGCAGCTCTTGTCCAGCACCCTGAGCAGCACGGGCAGGGGAGGGTCCCCACAGGGTCTCAGGGCACAACAGCCCCTGGCTCTGCACAGCAGCTCCGCCAGCTCAGGGCCTGGCGGGGAGCATGGCAGGGAAGCAGCAATGGCCGGCCAGGCCAGCACGGACACACTGCCCTGGGCAAGGCTCTCTGGGAGCAGGGATGGCCCTGGGAAAGAGCAGGGCAGCATTTCTGGGCCTGCACAGATGGGTAAAGGAAGAAGAGTAAGCTCTTTGTGTAGGCACCTGCTCGGGGCAGGCTGCTCTGTGCCTGGGCCAGGCCTCTTGTGCTGGCCTGGGGAGCAGGGCTGGCCCTGCGGGGCACAGGCACTCTGTGCTGGGGATCTCCCAGGCAAGAGAACGGGGCTCCTGCAGCTTCACCGACCTCCATTTCCTTGCACCATGGCCAGCCTCCTCCTTGCTCACCCCAGGCAGCAGCATGCACGAGCTGCCTCCTTCCTCCTCCTCTAGAGGGCAGAGGGGAGGGAACACCATAAATAAGTAAAACTCACAGATTGAGAGAAAGACACATAAGAATAGGAAAGAAAAAGAAAAAAGAAAGAAATGAAAATCAAACGCCAAACATAATGAGCATCTTGTAACTCATCAGTTCCCACTAGCAGACCGTTGTGCAGGCAGTCTCTGAGAAACTGCCACCTTGTCTTGGAAAGATGATCCCAACATGTATTGCTGAGCACTATGTTATGTGCCATGGATCATCCATTGGGTCAGGCTGGGTCAGCTGTCACAGCGGGTTCCCCTCCCAGCCTTTTGCCCACCCACAACCAACTCGCTGGTAGGGCAGAGTGAGAAGCAGAGAAGGCCTTGGTGCTGTTCACGCACTGCTCAGGAACAGCGAGCACAGCCGTGGGTGACCAACACTGCTCTGGTCACATCAAAAACACAGCACGACAGGGGCTGCTCTGCAGAGAGTAACTCCGTCCCAGCCAGAGCCAGTGCAGGGCCCCATGCTGGACAAGAAAGCTCGCTCTGAGCTCTGGAAGGAGCCAGGAAGGTGCTAATAAGCACCAGGACAATTGAGGAAGCCCAAAGGCCCTTCTGAAGGGAAGGGTCACTGAGTGCCACCTGAGAGGCAGTGCTGGGCAGCGGGGAGGGCCAGGAGAAAGACTTGTGAGAAGGCTGTGAGAAACAAGGAAATCCAGGGCTTTAGCAGATCCTTAAAGTCCTGCAAGAGTCCCCAAATGGAAAGCAATGTATGTCTGTGGGTGGACAAGGAGGAAGTGATGAGTCCCGGATCTGGGGCAGGGCTGAAGGTCCCTGCGTGAAGCTGGGCTGATGGAGAAGTGTCCACCTTGCATGTGTGCCTCAGCCTGGGAGAAGGGGCCTGCCTGCGGTGCGGGATGGCTGGGCTGTGCTCAGCCATGCCCCAGGAGCTGACCTTGCTCTCTTCCTCCCCGCCACTCCGCACACGGGGCAGGCCCTCAGGAAACACCCCTGAGCCTGGAGACGCACCGACCTGCTGCGGTGAGGTGCCACTACTGCAGGGGAAGAGGGGAGGGTTGGAGAGACACGTGGGGCCTGCGGGCAAGAGTGGTGTGGCTTGAGAAAGTGAGTGCCTGGGAAAAGTTACCCTCGATCCATAGGAGCCGTTCTGGAAAGAAAACTTGTATGCAGGAACCACACTTTTCTGGAGGTGCAGAGCTGCTGGGCACGTTGTGGAGGGTGCTCTGATGGACTTTTTTGTCATTTTCCATCGTGTCTTAAGTGCCGCTTTTCTCAGAAATAGAGTAGCCAACAAGAGGTGTGATGGATACGCTGAGATCATGATAGCCATCAGAAAGCTGATCCCAATGAGATGACTGATATGGGGAGGTCAGGAGAAACCCTGGTCAGGAGAGACATGAGATTTGGGGGAGGGAATAGGGTCTTGCCCAGCAGAAATTAAGGATTTTGTAGAGGTAAGAGGGTTCAGGTTATGCTGGTGCTGCTGTAGCAGTGACTTAATGAAGGGATGAAAGACAGGGACTGCTGATGGCTCTTGAACTGGAGACGTTTATTGCCCTTTTTCACTACTACATATACTTTCCCCGTAGCCCCACGTGCTGTCCACGCGCCCGAATCTGTCATACAATTGGTTAGAGACCCTCAGACACGTGCCTCGAGCCAGCCAGCAATTGGCCACTGCCCAAAGCTCATCTTTAGCACTGTAGCCAATTTACTTTATCTCCACCTTGCTCAAGTTTTTGTTTCTACCGCTTGTTTCCTCATTATCTCTAATTCAGGGATGTGTGAAACAGCACGAAGCCACCTGCGAATTCCTTTCCCACAATTCCCCCTTTTTTATTTTCAACCAACCAAATGCTTTCTATAGATTTTTCTATCAATCACCACAGACATTGCAATAAGCAAGGTACAATAAGCAACAGGGTGAAAATCACATGCAGGATTACAATTGTAAAGTAGCGTGCCTACTAGAATCTACATCAGTCAACAAGCCACTAAGCGCTAGGGATGTTGTTTCGCAGTGATGCTGCATCTCACTCGCACAGCACAATCACACAATCACGCAAAGAGGCCTCTTGCACTTCTCATTCATACCACAAGAAAATATCACTTAAAATAATTTGTCCGTGGCTTCAGGAGGCCCTTGTCTACTCCCGTGGTGAGCGGCTGAGAGTGGAGACCCCTCCGAGGAAAAATGCTGGGGGTGCACCTAGGGGCGTTCCACAGTCAATCCCACAGCCGAGCAGAGCGGCTCCTGACGCAAGGAATGATGCTATTATAGTTTTGTATAATTACAGCAAAGAGATGCATTGCAATAAGGAGCAAGTGTGGCGTTGACCATTTGTTTCATGATTTGTTTTTTTGCCTGAGAAATTAAACCTTACACATGCTGTTGCTGTTTCACATCCCAGGATATCTAATTCCTGTGGCTCTAGGGGCGCTTGCGGCAAGTAGACAGTCCAGTCTTTGTTATCTGCCGGGTTCCCCACCAGACATGTCATGAATGGCTCGTTAGCACTAGCCCGGGACAGGCACATCGCTTCTTGTCCTGTCATGTTGGCGAGGGTGACCCAGATGTTGCAGCGTGGTTGGATGGAGACCCAGGGCTGGCAATAATCGATGACAGCGGCGATTGTGAGGAGGAGGCCAACCATGGCGTTACCTCCCTTGCTGGTACCCATCTTGGTCCATGACCTGTGGAGACACAGGCATACCCTCGACCCCAAGTTATTAGGGCTGGGGTCCCTCCCAAAGACCCTCCCAAAGACCTGTATTTAAATTTTTTACTATTACTAAGGCCTACTCTGACTGTGGCACCCATGACAGCGCAGAATTCATACTTTTGTAATGTTTTATTGTGGGCGGTACCTCTTTGTGAGGAAAGGGTAATGATAGGTGATTTATTATGTAAAGTGCCTTTCCCAACCTGTTCTGTGGTGTTTCCTGGGTGTCTCCCCCTTTTTGTTTATTTAGCAGTGTTTTCAAGGTGCGATGTGTGCGCTTAACAGTGGCTTGACCCGTGGGGGAATGAGGAATGCCTGTGGTGTGTCAGATAACCCAAGTTTGAAAAAAGGTTTGAAGGGAGTGACTAGTATAGGCGGGGCCACTGTCGGTTTTTATTTCCTTTGGGATGCCTAGCGCTGCGAAAGCAACACAGAAGTGAGCCTGGACATGGCAACTAGTTTCACCCACCACAACTGTTGCTCAAATAGCATGAGAGAAAGTATCTACCAATACGTGAACATTTTTCAAGCGACCAAATTCTGGAATATGCGTCACGTCAGTCTGGCATAACTGTAAGGACCGTAGACTTCTATGGTTTACCGTTAAAGATCGGGTCGAAACATGTTGTTGACAGTCAGGACATGTTTGGGCAATCAATTTGGCATCAGTGACCGATATAGTGAATTGTTTCACCAAGACTTTGGCGGATTGATGGAAAAAGGCATGGGATAACCGTGCTTGCTCCAGCACCTTAGGCACCAGGGCAGTCAGGGTCATATTAGTTAGCTGGTCAGCATGTGCGTTACCCTCTGCAAAAATACCGGGTAACATGGTGTGGCTCCACATATGAATAATACAATATGGGTGCACTTGCTGCTCTACCAAAAATAACAGTTCTTTAAATTTTAGAAACAAGCTTTCCTTTGGGATATGTCTCAAATTGGCCCTCTCAATGCGCTGAGCGACACTTACAGCATATTGCGAGTCCGATACAATATCCAAAGGTACTAGGTTTTTCTTTTTTTTTTCCTTCTCTTTTTTTTTCTTTTTTTCTCTCTTTTTTTTTTTATTTATTTAGCACATTTTTATTGAGAGTGCAGCACAGATACTTTCCCTGAAACAATTACTTCAAAACATTAATGAATATAAATTGTCAAAAATATGCTAACAAATTTACTTAAATACATACATTTAAAAAAAAAACTGAAAAACAATTTTAACAGCCTAAGACACATTCACAATGTAATTTCTCCATCATTTATGGTTTTTATCTCTAACACAAGAGGACACAAGTCTGAAAATCCGCATATATTAAGGTATCACAGAGCATAGAAAATATATGAAAATATCTACTAGCATTTGGCACAATGCAAATATTCTACCCCAAGAGAGAGAAACAGTGTAATATTTTGAGCTACACAGATTGTTATTCACGCAAATTGTGATGTTACAACAGCAACTCTTGTCTTAGTTGGAAAAACCCAAAGGTGGTGAGCAGGGGACACGGTGGTTTGTGAGAAAGCACGTTCAGGTGCTTAGCCGTCTAATTTAGCTGGATGAGGAACAATGTGACGTTTTCCTGTTGTTAAACGTCGCCATCTGTATCGCTGGCACAAAAATTATTCGTACTGGAGCAAACAATTTGTGAATAGCATATGCCAACAGGAATGTGCCTGTACCAGCAGCCCTTTTAGATTGCAGCGATGATTCACTGAAACCAAGTTTGAAGAGAACCGCAGTCATATCCACGCCACTTGACGCAGCCAGGTAGAAGATTCCTAGAGATGCTAGTGAAATTCCAACATGGAATGAAACCCCTACAGCACCACATTCTTTGAAAACTTTTTTCAGCTGCTGGGATTTACTGAGTTTGCGTTCACTGCTGAGATCTGTGGCTGCCTTTTCAGGGGATCCACCCACACCCTCGGCCGAGCTGCCGCCGGCGGCCCGCAGCGCCAGCAGAGGGGCCGGCGGGCTGAGGGGGAGCCGGCCCGGGGGTGGGGGGGATGGCGGGGGGCAGCAGCGGCGGTGGCGGAGGGCGGTGGTGAGCGGGGTCCCGCGGGGCGGAGGGCCCGGGCGCAGCAGCGGGCGGAACACGGCAGCGCCCGGTGCGCGCGGGCGTGCGCTAAAACCTGAGAAACACAGCAGCCGGCGGCGGGGCGGGTGTGCGGGTGCTCGGAGGTGACAGCAGGGGTGCAGGTGGCGCTGGACCCTGCGTTAGCGTTGCATTTCGACTCTATCCTTTGGAAACCATATCTCGGAAACCATTAACAATTACACCTATTGCCTTTTCGCGCTCCGCTTCCCGTTTCCCCGCCGCCGTCGTAAAGGTTTTCCCTCTGCATTATGCTTCGAATGGCACTGGCTAGCCCAGTGCCATCCCTTGCCGCACCGTGGGCAAGCAGCGGGAGGAGCAGGGTTACCACGTCCCCCCTCCCGCTCCTCGCTGTGGACATTCAGCAGCAAAATGTCCCGTGGCTTGGCAGCGGGAACACCGTTTACCTCCGATTTGAAGCACAGCACCAAAAGCTCCGGCCAAAGCGGCACTGTGATGTTCTATGGATCCAACTCGACTGCATGCCTCTATCATTTGTACTAATGTAGTATTAGCAGGCAGGGCTTGGAGTATTTTGTTACAGTCTGTGTTTGCATTGTCCACTGCCAGTTTTAGCATAAGGGCCTCTTTGGCCTCGTGGTTGTCAATTTGTTTGCCCAAAGCGTCTCGCAATCTATCAATGAATTGCATATAAGGCTCAGTAACTTGTTGCCTAATGCTGGTAAATGATGGCTGGACTTTTCCAACTTCAGGCAACTTCAGCATAGCCTGGAGGGCCAGAGACGCGGACTGCCACAGGACGGCATCGTTGAGCCTAGCCTGCAATCTCGGATCAAGTAAGGGCTCGGTCCCCATCAACTGTGGGATCCCGGCTCCCCGGAGGGGGTCGCCAGGCTGCCGTTCTATGTTACCTAGGGCGGCTAATTCACACCCTTCTTTCCATTTTTGCTCCCAGAGTAGTTTTTGTGTTGGCGTTAAAATCAGCGCAGCTATCTGACGGCAATCGTACGGCACCAAAAATTGACCAGTCATAACATTTTCTAACAATGACTGAGTAAATGGTGCATGTAATCCATATGTAGTCACAGCCTTTCTTAATTCTTTAATTAGGTCCCATTGGAAGGCATGATATTCATTTGGACCATTAGGTCGCACCTGCACCAGGAAAGGCATTCCTACCGGGTCCCTGTCCTTTAGCGCTTCCCGGCGCACTAGCTCCCATCGTTCCCACGGGTCAAAAGCTCAGGCCTGCAGGGAGGCATTATCGGGGGTAGGCAAGGTGGGAGCCAAGGGGGTCAGCGGGGAGGGGCTCTGCGGCGGCGGTCCGTGGCTCTCTTCCTTGTCATCCCCCAGGTCTATCAAATCGCACCGCTCTGGTGACCTTGCAGGCTCTGATCTCGGTTCGGCTGCTGTTATTGCCTGGGCAGCGGCGTTCTGTACTTCCTTTTCTGCCTGCCACGATCCTAAAGTCTCAGTCACCAGCCGCCACGTAGCCGTTACCTCAGCAGCATCAGTAGCCCCACTGGATGCTGCTTCCCATATTTTTTCCTCCGCTTGGTCCCAAGTTTTTACATCAAATACTGTGGAAGCCATTGAGGGGAGCCCTTGTTTTTGCAAAAATTTCAATAATAGCTTTATTTTAAACGGATCATTTTTTACTCCCCTGTCTATTAGGAGTTGCATTAGTAGTTTCACTATAGCCTCTTCCTCTGCCGAAAGGCTAGCTCCCATGATCAATGCCCAGCCCCTCACCTGTCCTTCAGGTGATGTCCCGGGGTTGAAGCTGCAGTCCAGCTGCGAGCTTGACTCATTCGGCTGGGTTCCCTTCGGACGCTCGTGCAGCGCTGCTCCTCCCTGATCACGTCGGAGTCACCATTTGAAGGGATGCAAGACCCAGACTCCTGATGGCTCTTGAACTGGAGACGTTTATTGCCCTTTTTCACTACTACATATACTTTCCCCGTAGCCCCACGTGCTGTCCACGCGCCCGAATCTGTCATACAATTGGTTAGAGACCTCAGGCACGCGCCTCGAGTCAGCCAGCAATTGGCCACTGCCCAAAGCTCATCTTTAGCACTGTAGCCAATTTACTTTATCTCCACCTTGCTCAAGTTTTTGTTTCTACCGCTTGTTTCCTCATTATCTCTAATTCAGGGATGTGTGAAGCAGCGCAAAGCTACCTGTGAATTCCTTTCCCACACCTGGGTGTCTGGGTGCCCCAAATTGGGGTGTCCCAAAGCCACCTGGGACACTTGGGTCACCCAAATCGGGGTGTCCCCAAATCTCTGGGTGTTTGGGTGCCCCATATCAGGGTGTCCCCAATTTCCTCGGTGTCTGGGTGCCCAAATTGGGGTGTCCCAAAGCCAGCTGGGACACTTGGGTCACCCAAATCGGGGTGTCCCCAAATCCCTGGGTGTCTGGGTGCCCCAAATTGGGGTGTCCCCAAGTCCCTGGGTGTCTGGGTGCCCAAACTGGGGTGTCCCAAAGCCAGCTGGGACACTTGGGTCACCCAAATCGGGGTGTCCCCAAATCTCTGGGTGTCTAGGTCCCCCAAATTGGGGTCTCCCCAAATCCCTGGCTGTCCGTGCCCCCAAATCGTGCCGCCCCCAAGCCCCTCCCCCCACGTGTCCCCCCGAGACCCTCCCCCTGTGTCCTCCGAGGACACCGGTGTCCTCGCCGTGCCCCCCCACAGGCACTGGCTGGCGGGGGCGTACCCCCAGTTCGCCGTCCCCTACTTTGTATACGATGTCTACGCCATGTTCCTGTGCCACTGGCACCGCGGGCGCGTCAAGGGACACGAAGCCGGGCCACCGCCATCCCTGCGGGCAGCCGCTGGCGCCTACCTGCGCAAGGACCTCCTGATGGTGCTCCACCACGCCGCCATGGTGCTCGTCTGCTTCCCCGTGGCCACCGTGAGTGGGGGCAGGGTCCGGGGGGGGACACCTTGAGGACACGGGAATGGTGTGGGGACACGGGAACGGCGTGGGGACACGGGAACGGCGTGGGGATATGGAGGTGGAGGGATGGTGGCTGGGTGTGGACGTGGTCGTGGAGGTCCACCACACCTTCGTGGGCTTCTTCGTGGTCACGGGGACACTTGGGGACACTTGGGGACACTTGGGGACACTTGGGGACATGGGGTGGAAGGACGTCACCTGGGTATGGAGCTACTCGTGGAGGTCACCACGCTGTGGTCCTTGTTGGCTTCTCCATGGCCATGAGGACAGACGTGCTCATGGAGGTCCACCATGCTGTCGTGGGCTTCTCCGTGGTCATGGGGACTCTTGGGGACACTTGGGGACACTTGGGGACACGGGGTAGAAAAAGGTCACCTGGGGATGGAGCTACTCATGGAGGTCACCACGCTGTGGTCCTTGTTGGCTTCTCCGTGGCCACGGGGACAGACGTGCTCATGGAGGTCCACCACGCCGCCATGGTGCTCGTCTGCTTCCCCGTGGCCACCGTGAGTGGGGGACAGGGACCGGGGGGACACCTTGGGGACACGGGAACAGTGTGGGGACACGGGAACGGCGTGGGGACACGGGAACGGCGTGGGGATGTGGAGGTGGAGGGATGGCGGCTGGGTGTGGACGTGGTCATGGAGGTCCACCACACCTTCGTGGGCTTCTTCGTGGTCATGGGGACACTTGGGGACACTTGGGGACATGGGGTGGAAGAATGTCACTTGGGTATGGAGCTACTCGTGGAGGTCACCACGCTGTGGTCCTTGCTGGCTTCTCCGTGGCCACGGGGACAGACGTGCTCATGGAGGTCCACCACGCTGTTGTGGGCTTCTCCGTGGTCATGGGGACACTTGGGGACATTTGGGGACACGGGGTAGAAGAAGGTCACCTGGGGATGGAGCTACTCATGGAGGTCACCACGCTGTGGTCCTTGTTGGCTTCTCCGTGGCCATGAGGACAGACGTGCTCATGGAGGTCCACCACGCTGTTGTGGGCTTCTCCATGGTCATGGGGACACTTGGGGACATTTGGGGACATTTGAGGACACTTGGGGACACTTGTGGTGGAACACCTCCTTGGTACGGAGCTACTCATGGAGGTCCACCACAGAGTCATGGTGCTTGTTGGCTTCTCCATGTCCCCATGTCCCCATGTCCCCATGTCCCCGTGTCCCTACATGTCCCCAAGTGTCCCCAAATGTCCCCGCATGTCCCCAAATGTCCCCGTGTCCCCCCCCCAGCTGTGGCGCCAGGGGAAGGGCGACTTCTTCCTGGGTTGCCTGCTGATGGCGGAGCTCAGCACCCCCTTCGTCTGCCTGGGCAAGGTCCTCATCCTGGTGAGCCCCAAAACGCGGCCCCGGGGGGACAATGGGGTGGCCGGGGGGGCTCCAGCCCCGGGGTCCCCAACCCCTTGAGTCCCCAGAAGAACATGGGGTGGTGGTGGGTCTCCACCCCCACGTGTCCCTCAACATCTGGGTCCCTGGGAGAACATGGGGTGGTGGTAGGCCCCCAAACCCTCGTGTCCCTCAACATTTGGGTCCCCAACCCTTTGTGTCCCCAACCCCTTGGGTCCCCAGAAGAACATGGGGTGGTGGTGGGTCCCCAAACTCTTGTGTCCCTCAACATTTGGGTCCCCAACCCCTGGGTCTCTGGGAGAACACGGGATGGTGGTGGGTCCCCAAATCCTCATGTTCCTCACCACGTGGGTCCCCAGGAGAACATGGGATGGAGGTGGGCCCCCAACCCCACGTGTCCCTCAACATTTGGGTCCCCAACTCCTTGGGTCCCCAACCCCTGGGTCCCCAGAAGAACATAGGGTGGTGGTGGGTCCCCAAACCCTCGTGTCCCTCAACATCTGGGCCCCCACCCCTCATGTCCCTCAACATTCAGGCCCCCAACCCCTCGTGTCCCCAACTCCTTGGGTCCCCAACCCCTGGGTCTCCAGCATAACAGGGGATGGTGGTGGGCCCCCAAGCCCTCATGTCTCCAACCCCTTGGGTCTCCAACCTGTTGGGTCTCCAACCTTTTGTGTCCCCAGAAGAACGTGGGGTGGTGGTGGGCTCCCAACCCCTCGTGTCCCTCAACATTTGGGTCCCCAACCCTTCATGTCCCCAACCCTCGGGTCCCCAACCCCTGGCCGAACATGGGGTGGTGGCGGGCCTCCATCCCACGTGTCCCTCAACGTTCGGGTCCCCAACCCTTGAGTCCCTGGGATGACTTGGGACGGTGGTGGGCCCCCACCCCACGTGTCCCTCAACATTCAGGCCCCCAACCCCTTGTGTCACCAGTCCCTGGGTCCCCAGCATGACTTGGGGTGCTGGTGGGCCCCCAACCCCACGCGTCCCTCAATATTTGGGTCCCCAACCCCTTGTGTCCCCAACCCTTCATGTCCCCAGCAGAACGTGGGGTGGTGGTGGGCCCCCAACCCCTCGTGTCCCTCGCCACGTGGGTCCCCGGGAGAACATGGGACGGTGGTGGGCCTCCATCCCACGTGTCCCTCACCCCTTCCCCCCACCCCCCCGCAGTACAATCGGCAGCACACGGCGCTGCACAAGCTCAACGGGGTGGCCATGCTGGTGACCTTCCTGGGCTGCCGCGTGCTCCTCTTCCCCTACCTGTACTGGGCCTAGGGGCGCCACCTCGGGGTGCCCCTGCTGCGGGTGCCGGGGGCGCTGCCCCCTGCCTACAACGCCGCCGCCGCCGCCCTCCTGGCCCCCCAGCTCTACTGGTTCGGCCTCATCTGCCGGGGGGCCTGGCGCCTCTTCTGGCCCCCGCCCCGGCACCCACCCTGAGCCCCGCCGCCACTGCGGGGTGGGCGTCCCGTGGGGTGGGGTGGGGGGGCACCCTGAGGTCCTTCGAGGGGGGTTTAGGGGGGGGTTTAGGGGGCGGCCTGGGGCGGTTGTGGGGGCGGGGGGACTTCTGGGGGCACACTGAGGTCCGTATGGAGGTCCCAAGGGGGCTCTAGGGTCCTTGTGGGGCACCCTGAGGTCCTTACGGGGGTCTTGGGGTCTTTAGGTGGCACCCTTAGGTCCTAATGGGGAGTCCCGGGGTCCTCATGGGACACCCTGAGGTCCTTATGGGGGATCCCGAGGTCTTCAGGGGGCACCTTGAGGTCCATAATGGGGTCTCAAGGGGGTTCTGGGGTCCTCAGGGGCACCCTGAGGTCCTTATGGGGGTCTCAAGGGGGTTCCGGGGTCTTCAGAGCGCACCCCGAGGTCCTTAAGGGGGTCCCAAGGGGGTCCTGAGGTCCTTATGGAGCACCCTAAGGTCCATCTGGGGGGTCCCAAGAGGGTCCTGGGGTCTTCAGGGAGCACCCTGAGGTCCAAAATGGGGTCCCAAGGGGATCCTGGGGTCCTTAGGTGGCACCCTAAGGTCCTTAAGGGGGTCTTGGGGTCTTCAGGGGGCACCCTAAGGTCCATATAGGGGGTCCTGAGGTCTTCAGGGAGCACCTTGAGGTCCTTGTGGTGGTCCCAAGGGGGTCCTGGGGTCTCCAGCGGTCCTTATAGGGCACCCTGAGGTCAATGTGGGGAGTCCTGAGGTCTTTAGGGGGCACCCTAAGGTCCTTATGGGGTCCCAAGGAGTTCCTGGGGTCCTTATGAGGCACCCTGATGGGGTGCCTCATATGGCAATCCTCATATGGGGAGTCCTGGGGTCTTTCAGGGACACCCTGAGGTCCTTACGGGGGTCCTAAGGGTGTCCTGGGGTCTTCAGAGGGCACCCTGAGGTCCTTATGGGGGATCCTGAGGTCTTCAGGGGGCACCCTGAGGTCCTTATGGGGGTCCCAAGGGAGTTCTGGGGTCTTCAAGGGGTCCTTGGGGTCCTTGTGAGGGACCCAAAGGAATCTGGGGACTTCAAGGAGCACCTTGAGGTCCTTTGGGGGGTCCCAAGGGGGTCCTGGGGTCCTTAGGGGCACCCTGAGGTCCCTCTGGGGGTCTCAGGGGAGTCACCCCCACCCATGGGTGCCCGCAGGGTGCCCCCGCGCTGTCCCGGCCGCTGCATTAAAGGACTTTGGGGACAGCCCGGCTCCTCCTTGGGGACATGGGGGGGGGGGGGGGGATCGTGATGTCACCGCCCCGATGATGTCACTGCCCCGATGATGTCACCGCCCTGATGATGACGTCACCACCCCACTGCTGATGTCACACCCTTGAGGTCACTGCCCGCCGGGAGGTCGGGAACTGGGCCCCTTCCCAGTATGAACTGGGGCCATTCCCAGTACGAACTGGGACCCCCAGCCCCATCCCATTACAAACTGGGACACTTCCCAATACAAACTTGCACCCCCAGCCCTTTCCCAGAATGAACTGGGATCCTTCCCAGTACGAACTGGGACCCCCAGCCCCATCCCAGTACAAACTGGGCCCATTCCCAGTATGAACTGGGACCCCCAGCCCCATCCCAGTACAAACTGGGATCCCCAGCCCCATCCTAGCACAAACTGGGAACTGTCCCAGTAGAAACTGGGCCCACTCCCAGTACAAACTGGGACCCTCAGCCCAATCCCAATACAAACTGGGAACTGTCCCAGTAGAAACTGGGCCCACTCCCAGTACAAACTGGGACCCTCAGCCCAATCCCAATACAAACTGGGCGCAGTCCCAGTGCAAACTGGGCCCTTTCCCAGTACGAACTGGGCGCGTTTGGCTTCGCCCCGCCCCCGTTGCCAGGCAACCGCCGCCGCCACCGCTGTTCCCGCCTCTTTGCCCTCCGTTGCCAGGCAACCGCCGCCATTTTGTCCCCTCCCCTTCCCGCGTTGCCAAGCAACCGCCGCCATTTCGCCCTGCCCCGCCGGGCTGCCCGCACTGCGCATGCGCACCTCCTCGCCTCCCATTGGCTGCCGCCGCGCGGCTTCAAACGGTCGGGCGGGAGCGATGGCGGCGGCGGCTGCGGCCGGTACGGGGAGGCTGAGGGCGCCGGGGGGGGGGAATTTGGGGGGATCTGAGGGGAATTGGGGGGATCTGGGCGGCCGGAGGGGTTCAGGGAGGTTCTGGGGAGGGGATGCGAGGCTTTAGGGGGTTCTGGCGGTGAGGGGATGAGGGGTTGTGAGGGGGAAAAGGGCTGAGGGGTCGTTCGGTGAGGGGAGAGGGGCTGTGAGGGGACCGGGGGCTGTTAGGGGGGCATTTTGTGAGGGGACAGGGGGCTGTGAGGCGACGCTTCATGAGGGGACAGGCTGTCAGGCGACGTTTTGTGAGGGGACAGGGGCTGAGGGGACATTTTGTGGGGGGACGAGTGGTTTTCGGGGGGCAGGGGCTGTGAGGGGACACTTCCTGAGAGGATGGGCTGTAAGGGGACGTTTTGTGAGGGGACAAGGGGCTGTCAGGGGAGAGGGGCTGTGGGGGGACGTTTTGTGAGGGGAGGAGGGACTGTGAGGGGAGAAAAGGGCTGAGGGGACACTTCATGAGGGGACGAGGGGCTGTGAGGGGACAGCAGCCGTCAGGAGACACTTCATGAGGAGACAAAAGTGCTGAGGGGACACCTCATGAGGGGACGAGGGGCTGTGAGGGGACGGGGGCTGTAAGGGGACATTTTGGGGGTGTCAAGGGGCTGTGAGGGGACAAATCCTGAGGGGAATGGTGTGTGGGGGGACGTTTTGTAGGTGGATGAGGGGCTGTGAGGGGACAGGGGGGCTGTGGGGGGACACTTCCTGAGGTGACAGGGGGCTGTGAGGACTCGTCGTCCAGCCGGGACCACTTCAACGGGTGCTGGTGCCCCCCCAGCGCCCCCCCGCCGGGTGCAGGTCTGCCTCCGCCTGCGCCCCGGCCCCCCCGGCGAGGAGCCCTGCCTGCTCCCCCTCGACTCCCACACCCTGGAGCTGCGCGAGGAGCCCCCCAACGCCCCCTCCCGCTACCGGTGAGCCCCGGGGGAAGGCGGGCGGCACCCATGGGTGCCCCCCACCCCCTTCCTAACGCCTCCTTCCTCAGCTTCGATGCCATCTACGGTGCCGCCAGCTCCACCGCCGCCGTCTATGAGGGCTCCGTCCGCCCGCTGCTGTCCCACCTCCTGGCCGGCCGCGATGTCACCGTCCTCGCCTACGGGCCCAGCGGCTCCGGTGAGCGTTGTCACCCCCCCGCCAAGTGTCCCTGGTGCCGCGGTGACCCTCCTGGGGGGGTGACACGGTGCTGGTGCCCACCCCCCCCCAGGGAAGACGCACACCATGCTGGGCAGCGAGGGGGAGCCCGGCTTGGTGCAGCGCGCCCTCGAGGACGTGCTGGAGGCCGTCGGGGACAGCCGCCGCGTCACCGTGGCCTGCATGGAGGTGTACTGCGAGGAGGTGCGTTGGGCCCCGCTTCCCCCCCCCCACCCCCCCGACTCACCCCATGTCACCTCCCTTTGTTCACGTCCCCCCCCCCCCCCCACACACACACACACCGGTGTCCCCACATTTATCAACCTGTCCCACCCCCAGGTCCCCCCCGGGTCTTCAGATCTGCTCTCCCCCATAGACAGATCCTTCCCCAGACCCCCATATCACCCACTTATCCCCCCCCCAAATCCACATACCCCTGAAAAAATTCCCATACTCCTCCGAAATCCCCATTTCCCCCCCGTATCCCCCCCCAAAAAACACATCCTCCTCAAAATCCCCATATCTACCCCCAATGCCCATATCCATCCCCATTTCTCCCCCCAAAATCCCCATATCCCCCCCAAAGCCCCCGTTACCCCCCCCCCCAAATCCCCATACGGCCCCATATCTGCCCCCAAATCCCCATTTCCCCCCCAAATCCCCCCCACATCCCCACTCAACCCCCAAATTCCCCACCATATCCCCTCCAAATCCCAAATCCCCCAAATCCTCCGAAATCCCCCCCCATCTGCCCCCCCCCAGGGCGCCCTCTCTGCCCCCCCCCCCCAGGGCGCCCTCTCTGCCCCCAAACCCCTCATACCCCCCCCATTTCCCCCCCATAACCCACCCAAAATACCCATATGCCCCCCCAATGCCCATTTCCCCCCCGTAACCGCCCCATATCTCCCCCCCGGAATCGCCCACAACCCCCATATTCCCCCCACATCCACCCCCAAACCCGCATATCCCCCCCAGCCCCCATACCCCCCCATATCCCCTCCCAAATCCCCACATCCCCCCACAAACCCCCCATACTTCCCCCAAATCCCCCCCATGCCTCCCCATATCTCCCCCCCAAAAAAACCCATATCCCCCTCAAATCCCCCCCATATCCACCTCAAATCCCCCCCATATCCCGCTCAAATCCCCCCATATCCCCCCCATGCCCCCCCATATCCCCTCAAATCCCCCCCATAGCCCCCCAGTATCCTCCATCAAATCCCCAACCCCCCCATATCCCACCCCCAATGCCCATTTCCTCCCCATATCCCCCCAAATCCTCCCCAAAAATTCCCAGATACCCCCAATGCCCCTATAACCCCCCATAATCCCCCACCCCCCCATATCCCTCCCCATATTGCCCCCAATGCCAATTTCCCCCCGTGACCCCCCCAAAATCCCCATAACCTCCCCCAAAATGCCTATACCCCCCCATACGTCTCCATATCCATCCCCAAACCCCCTCTACTCCCGCCAACCCCCCCAAATCCCCCCTATATCCCCCCAAATCTCCCCCAAATCCTCATATGCCCCCCATACGGCCCCCATATCCCTCCCCAAAATCCCGATTATCCCCCCTATATGCTCTCCAGACCCCCAAATCCCCCCATACACCCCCCCAAACCCCCCATACTCCCCCCATACGTCCTCCAAATCCCCGCAAACCCCCCAAATCCACCCTATACCCCCCCCCCAAAAAACCATATCCCCCCCCAGATCCCCCCATACCCCGCCATATCTGCCCCCACACCCCTCTTCACCCCCCCATATTCCCCCCCAAATCCCATTACCCCTCCCCAAATCCCCAGTGCCCATTTTCTCCTCGTAATCCCCCCATACCCCCATATTCCCCCCCAAAACCCTCATTTCCCCCCTGGAGCCCCCCCAGAATCCCCCAAAACCCCCATAGCACCCCCTAAAATCCCCCAATGCCCATTTTCCCCCTGTAACCCCCCATACCCCCCCCAAATCCCCCTATACACCCCCAACCTCCCATATCCCCCCCGTATCCCCACCAAGACCCCCTATCCCCCCCAAAAATCCCCCACATGCCCCCATATCCCCCCCAATGCCTATTTGCCCCATGTAAGCCCCCCAAAAATCCCCATATCCTCCTCCCAAATCCCCATACCCCCCCCAAACCCTTCATATCCCCCCCAAATCCCCCAATATCCCCCACCAAACCCCCAAAATCCCCCCAGTGCCCCCCCAAATCGTATCCAGTTTCCCTCATATTCCCCCCAAATCCCCATAACCACTCTGTTTCCCCCCAAAGCCCCCCCCATATCCTCCCTAGCCCCCCCACATTGCCCCCTCAAACCCCCCATACTCCCCCCTGTCCCCCCCAAATCCCCCCAAACCTCCTATATCCCCCCAAAATCTTCCCATACCCCCCATATCCCCCCTAAATGCCCCCAAATCCCCCCATTTCCCCCCCATAACCCACCCAAAATGCCCATATGCCCCCAATGCCCATTTCCCCCCTGTAACCCCCCATATCCCCCCCCATATCCGCCCCGTATCTGCCCCCAAACCCCCACATCCCTCCATATCTCCCCCCAGTATCCCCCCCCAAATCCCCATATCCTCCCCCAAAATCCCCATGACCCCTCATACGGCCCCATATCTGCCCCAAACCCCTCTTCCCTCCCTAAATCCCCCCCCCAAAATTGCCCAAACCCCCATATCCCCCCCAAATCCCATTTCCACCTACATTCCCCCCAAATCTCTACATCCCTCCCAAAATCGCCATATGCCCCCAAATCCCCATATGCCCCCCATACGGCCCCCATATCCCTCCCCAAAATCCCGATTATCCCCCCCAAATGCTCTCCAGACCCCCAAATCCCCCCATACACCCCCCCCAACCCCCCATACTCCCCCCATACGTCATCCAAATCCCCGCAAACCCCCCAAATCCACCCTATACCCCCCCAATAAAACCATATCCCCCCCCAGATCCCCCCATACCCCGCCATATCTGCCCCCACACCCCTCTTCACCCCCCTCATATTCCCCCCCAAATCCCCATACCCCTCCCCCCGATGCCAATTTCCCCCCCGTAACCCACCCAAAATCCCCATATCCTCCCCCAAAATCCTCATACCCCCCCATACAGCCCCATACTTGCCCAAAGACCCCCCAAATTACCCCCAACCCCCCCATATCCTCCCCAGCCCCCCCACAGTCTGCCCTCAAACCCCCATACTCCCCCTTATGTCCCCCCCAAACCCCCGCAAACCTCCTATATCCCCCCAAAATCTTCCCAAATCCCCCAAAATCCCCCCCCATATCTGCCCCCCATACGGCCCCATATCTACCCCCATACTCCCCATATCCCCCCCATAGGGCCCCATATCTGCCCCCAAACCCCTCATACCCCCCCCAAATTCCCCCATTTCCCCCCCATAACCCACCCAAAATGCCCATATGCCCCCCCAATGCCCATTTTCCCCCCCGTAACCCCCCATATCCCCCCCCATAATGCCCCATATCTGCCCCCAAATCCCCCATTTCCCCCCCACATCCCCCCCCAAATCCTCCTATATCCCACCCATATCCACCACGTACCCCCCCAAACCCCCACATCCCTCCATATCCTCCCCCAAAATCCCCCCCAAATCCCCATATCCCCACATCCCCACTCAAATCCTCAAATGTAACCCCCCAAAAAATCCCCATATCCTCCTCCCAAATCCCCATATCCCCCCCAAATCCCCCAATATCCCCCACCAAACGCCCTATTTCCCCCAGTGCCCCCCCATATCGCACCCAGTTTCCCCCATATTCCCCCCAAATCCCCATAACCACTCTGTTTCCTTCCAAAGCCCCCCCCCCAAATTCCCCCCAACCCCCCCATATCCTCCCCAGCCCCCCCACATTGCCCCCTCAAACCCCCATACTCCCCCTGTCCCCCCCAAATCCCCCCAAACCTCCTATATCCCCCCCAAATCTTCCCAGACCCCCATATCTTCCCCCCATACTCCCCATATCCCCCCCATACGGCCCCATATCTGCCCCAAACCCCTCATACCCCCCATTTCCCCCCCATAACCCTCCCAAAATGCCCACATGCCCCCCCAATGCCCATTTCCCCCCCGTAACCGCCCCATATCCCCCCCATAATGCCCCATATCTGCCCCCAAATCCCCATTTCCCCCCCACATCCCCCCCCAAATCCTCCTATATGCCACCCATATCCACCACATACCCCCCCCCCAAAATCCCATATCCTCCCCCAAAATCCCCATACCCCCGATACGGTCCCTTATCTGCCCCCAAACCCCTCATACCCCCTCCCAAATCCCATATCCCTCCCCAAAATCCCCCTTTTCCTCCCCACATCCCTCCATATCTCCCCCCAATATCCCCCCCAAATCCCCATATCCTCCCCCAAAATCCCCATGACCCCTCATACGGCCCTTATCTACCCCCAAACCGTCATACCCCCCCCAAATCCCCATATCCCTCCCCAAAATCCCCCTTTCCTCCCTGTAACTGCCCCATATCTCCCCCCCAGAATCGCCCAAGACCCCGAAATCCTCCCCCAAAACCCCCAAATCCCCATATACCTCCCCCAAATTCCCCCTATACCCCCCTGAAAATCCTCCGTATAGCCCCCACATCCCCGCACCAAACCCCATATCCCCACATCCCCCCCCCAAATCCCCATATGCCCCCCATACGGCCCCCATATCCCTCCCCAAAATCCCAATTTCCCCCCCGCCCATCCCCCACAAAATCCCCATATCATCCCCAAACCCCATATCCCCCCCCCCATAACCCTCCAACCCCCCCATATCTACCCCAAAACCCAGTATCCCTCCCAATGCCCATTTCCTCCCCATATCCTCCGCCAAAATCCCCATACCCCCCCATAATGCCCCATATCTGCCCCCAAGTCCCCATTACCCCCGCACAGCCCCCCCATTTTCCCCCCCAAATCCCCATATCTTCCCCCCAAAACCCCATTACCCCCCCATGCTCCCCATATCCCCCCCCCATACGGCCCCATATCTGCCCCCCAAACCCCTCATACCCCCCCCAAATCCCCCCAAACCTCCTATATCCCCCCAAAATCTTCCCAGACCCCCCATATCCCCCCCTAAATCCCCCCAAATCGCCCCCATATCTGCCCCCCATACTCCCCCATATATGCCCCCAAATCCCCCCATTTCCCCCCATAACCCACCCAAAATGCCCATATGCCCCCCAATGCCCATTTCCCCCCCGTAACCCCCCATATCCCCCCCCATAATGCCCCATATCTGCCCCCAAATCCCCATTTCCCCCCCACATCCCCCCCCAAATCCTCCTATATCCCACCCATATCCACCACATACCCCCCCAAACCCCCACATCCCTCCATATCTCCCCCAATATCCCCCCCCAAATCCCCATATCCTCCCCCAAAATCCCCATGACCCCTCATACGGCCCCTTATCTGCCCCCAAACCGTCATACCCCCCCCAAATCCCCATATCCCTCCCCAAAATCCCCCTATACCCCCCTGAAATCCCCCGTATAGCCCCACATCCCCGCACCAAACCCCATACCCCCCACATCCCCCCCCAAATCCCCATATGCCCCCCATACGGCCCCCATATCCCTCCCCAAAATCCCAATTTCCCCCCCATCCCCCACAAAATCCCCATATCATCCCCCAAACCCCATATCCCCCCCCATAACCCTCCAACCCCCCATATCTCCCCCCAAATCCCAGTATCCCTCCCAATGCCCATTTCCTCCCCATATCCTCCGCCAAAATCCCCATACCCCCCATAATGCCCCATATCTGCCCCCAAGTCCCCATTACCCCCGCACAGCCCCCCCCATATTTCCCCCTGAACCCCCCATTTTCCCCCCCAAATCCCCATATCTTCCCCCAAAACCCCCATTACCCCCCCATGCTCCCCATATCCCCCCCATACGGCCCCATATCTGCCCCCAAACCCCTCATACCCCCCCCAAATTCCCCCATTTCCCCCCCATAACCCACCCAAAATGCCCATATGCCCCCCCAATGCCCATTTGCCCCCCGTAGCCCCTCATATCCCCCCCATATCTGCCCCCAAACCCCCATATCCCCCCAAAATTGCCCAAAACCCCCAAATCCCATTTCCCCCTACATCCCCCCCAAAATGCCCCCAAAATTGCCGTATGCTCCCCCCATGCCCATTCCCGCACCATAACAACCCATATCCCCCCCAGAATCCCCCCAAACCCCTCATACCCTCCCAAATCCTCATATCCCCCCCCGATGCCAATTTCTCCCCCATACCCCCCCAGAATCGCCCAAACCGCCATATTCCCCCCCACATCCACCCCCAAACCCGCATATCCCCCCCTATATCCCCCTCCCAAATCCCCCCATACCCCACAAACCCCCCATACTTCCCCCAAATCCCCCCATGCCCACACATATCCCCTCAAATCCCCCCCATATCCCCCCAGTATCCTCCCTCAAATCCCAACCCCCCATATCCCACCCCCAATGCCCATTTCCTCCCCATATCCCCCCCACCTCCCCCCAATGCCAATTTCCCCCCGTGACCCCCCCAAAATCCCCATAACCTCCCCCAAAATGCCCATACCCCCCCATACGTCTCCATATCCATCCCCAAACCCCCTATACTCCTCCCATACATCCCCCAAATCCCCCCAACCCCCCCCCAAATCACCCTATATCTCCCCAACCTCCCCAAACCCCACATATACCCCCCCCAAGGCCCCCAAATCCCCCCCCAGAATCCCCCAAAACCCCCATACTCCCCCCCCAAAATCCCAGAATGCCCATTTCCCCCCCGTACCCCACGTACCACCCCCCAAATTCCTCCTATACACCCCCAACCTCCCATATGCCCCCCCCAAATCCCCCCTGGAGCCCCCCCAAGACCCCCTATCCCCCCCCCAGTGCCAATTTACCCCATGTAACCCCCCAAAAAATCCCCATATCCTCCTCCCAAATCCCCATACCCCCCCATGCGGCCTCATATCCCCCCCAAACCCCTCATATCCCCCCCAAACCCCTCATATCCCCCACCAAACCCCCTATATCCGCCCAAGTGACCCATAAATCGCACCCAGTTTCCCCCATATTCCCCCCAAATCCCCATAACCACTCTGTTTCCCCACAACCCCCCCATATCCTCCCCAGCCCCCCCACATTGCCCCCTCAAACCCCCATACTCCCCCCTGTCCCCCCCAAATCCCCCCAAACCTCCTATATCCCACAAAAATCTTCCCAGACCCCCCATATCCCCCCTAAATCCCCCCCAAATCGCCCCCATATTCCCCCCGAACCCCCCATATCTGCCCCCCATACTCCCCCATATCTGCCCCCAAACCCCTCATACCCCCCTATAACCCACCCAATATGCCCATACCCCCCCAATGCCCATTTCCCCCCGTAACCCCCCATATCCCCCCCCATAATGCCCCATATCTGCCCCCAAATCCCCATTTCCCCCCCACATCCCCCCCCAAATCCTCCTATATCCCACCCATATCCACCACATACCCCCCCAAACCCCCACATCCCTCCATATCTCCCCCCAATATCCCCCCCAAATCCCCATATCCTCCCCAAAATCCCCATGACCCCTCATACGGCCCCTTATCTGCCCCCAAACCGTCATACCCCCCCCAAATCCCCATATCCCTCCCCAAAATCCCCCTATACCCCCCTGAAATCCCCCGTATAGCCCCCACATCCCCGCACCAAACCCCATACCCCCACATCCCCCCCCAAATCCCCATATGCCCCCCATACGGCCCCCATATCCCTCCCCAAAATCCCAATTTCCCCCCCATCCCCCACAAAATCCCCATATCATCCCCCAAACCCCATATCCCCCCCCATAACCCTCCAACCCCCCCATATCTCCCCCCAAATCCCAGTATCCCTCCCAATGCCCATTTCCTCCCCATATCCTCCGCCAAAATCCCCATACCCCGCCATAATGCCCCATATCTGCCCCCAAGTCCCCATTACCCCCGCACAGCCCCCCCATATTTCCCCCTGAACCCCCCATTTTCCCCCCCAAATCCCCATATCTTCCCCCCAAAACCCCCATTACCCCCCCATGCTCCCCATATCCCCCCCATACGGCCCCATATCTGCCCCAAACCCCTCATACCCCCCCCAAATTCCCCCATTTCCCCCCCATAACCCACCCAAAATGCCCATATGCCCCCCCAATGCCCATTTGCCCCCCGTAGCCCCTCATATCCCCCCCATATCTGCCCCCAAACCCCCATATCCCTCCAAAATTGCCCAAAACCCCCAAATCCCATTTCCCCCTACATCCCCCCCAAAATCCCCCCAAAATCGCCGTATGCTCCCCCCATGCCCATTCCCGCACCATAACAACCCCATATCCCCCCCAGAATCCCCCAAACCCCCCATACCCCCACAAATCCTCATATCCCCCCCCCGATGCCAATTTCATCCCCATACCCCCCCCATATAGCCCCATATCTGCTCCCAAATCCCCATATCCCTCCCCAAAATCCCCAAATCTCCCCAAACCCCCCCCCCAAAATCCCGATATCCTCCCCCAAAATCCCCATACCCCCACATATCCCTCCCCAAATCTGCATATCTCCCCCAAATCCCCATATGCCCCCCAATGCCCATTTCCCCCCCGTAACCGCCCCATATCTCCCCCCCAGAATCGCCCAAAACCCCCATATTCCCCCCACATCCACCCCCAAACCCGCATATCCCCCCCAGCCCCCATACCCCCCCATATCCCCTCCCAAATCCCCACATCCCCCCACAAACCCCCCATACTTCCCCCAAATCCCCCCACGCCTCCCCATATCTCCCCCCAAAAATACCCATATCCCCCTCAAATCCCCCATACCCCTCAAATCCCCAACCCCCCCCCATATCCCACCCCCAATGCCCATTTCCTCCCCAGATCCCCCCAAATCCTCCCCAAAAATTCCCAGATACCCCCAATGCCCCTATAACCCCCCATAATCCCCCACCCCCCATATCCCTCCCCATATCCCCCCCCGATGCCAATTTCCCCCCGTGATCCCCCAAAAATCCCCATAACCTCCCCCGAAATCCCCATACGTCTCCATATCCATCCCCAAACCCCCTCTACTCCCGCCAACCCCCCCCCCAAATCCCCCCTATATCCCCCCAAATCTCCCCCAAATCCTCATATGCCCCCCATACGGCCCCCATATCCCTCCCCAAAATCCCGATTATCCCCCCCATATGCTCTCCAGACCCCCAAATCCCCCCATACACCCCCCCCAAACCCCCCATACTCCCCCCATACGTCCTCCAAATCCCCGCAAACTCCCCAAATCCACCCTATACCCCCCCCAATAAAACCATATCCCCCCCCCAGATCCCCCCATACCCCGCCATATCTGCCCCCACACCCCTCTTCACCCCCCCCATATTCCCCCCCAAATCCCCATACCCCTCCCCAAATCCCCAATGCCCATTTTCCCCCTGTAACCCCCCATACCCCCCCCAAATCCCCCCTATACACCCCCAACCTCCCATATCCCCCCCTGTATCCCCACCAAGGCCCCCTATCCCCCCCAAAAATCCCCCACATGCCCCCATATCCCCCCCCAATGCCAATTTGCCCCATGTAAGCCCCCCCAAATCTCCATCCCCCCCCATATGGCCCCGTATCCCTCCCCAGATCCCCATTTCCCCCCCATATCCTCCCCCTAAATCCCCATATCTTCCCCCCAAAACCTCCATTACCCCCCCATAACCCACCCAAAATGCCCATATGCCCCCGTAACCCCCCATTTCCCCCCGTAACCCCCCATATCCCCCCCATAATGCCCCATATCTGTCCCCAAATCCCCATTTCCCCCGCACATCCCCCTCATATTTCCCCCTGAACCCCCCATTTTCTCCCCCAAATCCCCATATCTTCCCCCCAAAACCCCATAACCACTCTGTTTCCCCCCCAACCCCCATATCCTCCCCAGCCCCCCCACATTGCCCCCTCAAACCCCCATACTCCCCCTGTCCCCCCAAATCCCCCCAAACCTCCTATATCCCACAAAAATCTTCCCAGACCCCCCATATCCCCCCTAAATCCCCCCCAAATCGCCCCCATATTCCCCCCGAACCCCCCATATCTGCCCCCCATACTCCCCCATATCTGCCCCCAAACCCCTCATACCCCCCTATAACCCACCCAATATGCCCATACCCCCCAATGCCCATTTCCCCCGTAACCCCCCATATCCCCCCCCATAATGCCCCATATCTGCCCCCAAATCCCCATTTCCCCCCACATCCCCACCCAAATCCTCCTATATCCCACCCATATCCACCACATACCCCCCCCCAAACCCCCACATCCCTCCATATCTCCCCCCAATATCCCCCCCAAATCCCCATATCCTCCCCCAAAATCCACAGGACGCACCATACGGCCCCATATCTGCCCCCAAACCCCTCTTCCCCCCCCCAAATCCCCCCCAAATCCCCCCCAAAATTTCCCAAAACCCCCACAACCCTCTCAAACCCATTTCCCCCTACATCCCCCTCCAAAATTCCCCCGTACCCCCCCAAATCCCCATATCCACCCCCCGATGCCAATTTCCCCCCCGTAACCCCCCATATCCCCCCCATAATGCCCCATATCTGCCCCCAAATTCCCATTTCCCCCCCACATCCCCCCCCAAATCCTCCTATATCCCACCCATATCCACCACATACCCCCCCCAAAATCCCCATATCCTCCCCCAAAATCCCCATACCCCCGATACGGTCCCTTATCTGCCCCCAAACCCCTCATACCCCCTCCCAAATCCCATATCCCTCCCCAAAATCCCCCTTTCCTTCCCACATCCCTCCATATCTCCCCCCAATATCCCCCCCAAATCCCCATACCCTCCCACAAAATCCCCATGACCCCTCATACGGCCCCATATCTGCCCCCAAACCCCTCATACCCCCCATTTCCCCCCCATAACCCACCCAAAGTACCCATATGCCCCCCCAATGCCCATTTCCCCCCCGTAACCCCCCATATCCCCCCCATAATGCCCCATATCTGCCCCCAAATTCCCATTTCCCCCCCACATCCCCCCCCAAATCCTCCTATATGCCACCCATATCCACCACATACCCCCCCCCAAAATCCCCATATCCTCCCCCAAAATCCCCATACCCCCGATACGGTCCCTTATCTGCCCCCAAACCCCTCATACCCCCTCCCAAATCCCATATCCCTCCCCAAAATCCCCCTTTCCTTCCCACATCCCTCCATATCTCCCCCCAATATCCCCCCCAAATCCCCATATCCTCCCCCAAAATCCCCATGACCCCTCATACGGCCCCTTATCTGCCCCCAAACCGTCATACCCCCCCCAAATCCCCATATCCCTCCCCAAAATCCCCCTATACCCCCCTGAAATCCCCCGTATAGCCCCCACATCCCCGCACCAAACCCCATACCCCCACATCCCCCCCCAAATCCCCATATGCCCCCCATACGGCCCCCATATCCCTCCCCAAAATCCCAATTTCCCCCCCATCCCCCACAAAATCCCCATATCATCCCCCAAACCCCATATCCCCCCCCATAACCCTCCAACCCCCCCATATCTCCCCCCAAATCCCAGTATCCCTCCCAATGCCCATTTCCTCCCCATATCCTCCGCCAAAATCCCCATACCCCCCCATAATGCCCCATATCTGCCCCCAAGTCCCCATTACCCCCGCACAGCCCCCCCATATTTCCCCCTGAACCCCCCATTTTCCCCCCCAAATCCCCATATCTTCCCCCCAAAACCCCCATTACCCCCCCATGCTCCCCATATCCCCCCCATACGGCCCCATATCTGCCCCCAAACCCCTCATACCCCCCCCAAATTCCCCCATTTCCCCCCATAACCCACCCAAAATGCCCATATGCCCCCCCAATGCCCATTTGCCCCCCGTAGCCCCTCATATCCCCCCCATATCTGCCCCCAAACCCCCATATCCCCCCAAAATTGCCCAAAACCCCCAAATCCCATTTCCCCCTACATCCCCCCCAAAATCCCCCCAAAATCGCCGTATGCTCCCCCCATGCCCATTCCCGCACCATAACAACCCCATATCCCCCCCAGAATCCCCCAAACCCCCCATACCCCCACAAATCCTCATATCCCCCCCCGATGCCAATTTCATCCCCATACCCCCCCCATATAGCCCCATATCTGCTCCCAAATCCCCATATCCCTCCCCAAAATCCCCAAATCTCCCCAAACCCCCCCCCAAAATCCCGATATCCTCCCCCAAAATCCCCATACCCCCACATATCCCTCCCCAAATCTGCATATCTCCCCCAAATCCCCATATGCCCCCCAATGCCCATTTCCCCCCCGTAACCGCCCCATATCTCCCCCCCAGAATCGCCCAAAACCCCCATATTCCCCCCACATCCACCCCCAAACCCGCATATCCCCCCCAGCCCCCATACCCCCCCTATATCCCCTCCCAAATCCCCACATCCCCCCACAAACCCCCCATACTTCCCCAAATCCCCCACGCCTCCCCATATCTCCCCCCAAAAATACCCATATCCCCCTCAAATCCCCCATACCCCTCAAATCCCCAACCCCCCCCATATCCCACCCCCAATGCCCATTTCCTCCCCAGATCCCCCCAAATCCTCCCCAAAAATTCCCAGATACCCCCAATGCCCCTATAACCCCCCATAATCCCCCACCCCCCATATCCCTCCCCATATCCCCCCCGATGCCAATTTCCCCCCGTGACCCCCCAAAAATCCCCATAACCTCCCCCGAAATCCCCATACGTCTCCATATCCATCCCCAAACCCCCTCTACTCCCGCCAACCCCCCCCAAATCCCCCCTATATCCCCCCAAATCTCCCCCAAATCCTCATATGCCCCCCATACGGCCCCCATATCCCTCCCCAAAATCCCGATTATCCCCCCCAAATGCTCTCCAGACCCCCAAATCCCCCCATACACCCCCCCCAAACCCCCCATACTCCCCCCATACGTCCTCCAAATCCCCGCAAACTCCCCAAATCCACCCTATACCCCCCCCAATAAAACCATATCCCCCCCCAGATCCCCCCATACCCCGCCATATCTGCCCCCACACCCCTCTTCACCCCCCCCATATTCCCCCCCAAATCCCCATACCCCTCCCCAAATCCCCAATGCCCATTTTCTCCTCGTAACCCCCCCATACACCCCCATATTCCCCCCCAAAACCCTCATTTCCCCCCTGGAGCCCCCCCATACGCCCCCATATACCCCCCCAGAATCCCCCAAAACCCCCATACCACCCCCTAAAATCCCCAATGCCCATTTTCCCCCTGTAACCCCCCATACCCCCCCAAATCCCCCCTATACACCCCCAACCTCCCATATCCCCCCCCTGTATCCCCACCAAGGCCCCCTATCCCCCCCAAAAATCCCCCACATGCCCCCATATCCCCCCCCAATGCCAATTTGCCCCATGTAAGCCCCCCCAGAATCCCCATATCCTTCCCCCAAATCTCCATCCCCCCCATATGGCCCCGTATCCCTCCCCAGATCCCCATTTCCCCCCCATATCCTCCCCCTAAATCCCCATATCTTCCCCCCAAAACCTCCATTACCCCCCCATAACCCACCCAAAATGCCCATATGCCCCCCCAATGCCCATTTCCCCCCCGTAACCCCCCATATCCCCCCCATAATGCCCCATATCTGTCCCCAAATCCCCATTTCCCCCGCACATCCCCCTCATATTTCCCCCTGAACCCCCCATTTTCTCCCCCAAATCCCCATATCTTCCCCCCAAAACCCCATAACCACTCTGTTTCCCCCCAACCCCCCCATATCCTCCCCAGCCCCCCCACATTGCCCCCTCAAACCCCCATACTCCCCCCTGTCCCCCCCAAATCCCCCCAAACCTCCTATATCCCACAAAAATCTTCCCAGACCCCCCATATCCCCCCTAAATCCCCCCCAAATCGCCCCCATATTCCCCCCGAACCCCCCATATCTGCCCCCCATACTCCCCCATATCTGCCCCCAAACCCCTCATACCCCCCTATAACCCACCCAATATGCCCATACCCCCCCCAATGCCCATTTCCCCCCCGTAACCCCCCATATCCCCCCCCATAATGCCCCATATCTGCCCCCAAATCCCCATTTCCCCCCCACATCCCCCCCCAAATCCTCCTATATCCCACCCATATCCACCACATACCCCCCCCAAACCCCCACATCCCTCCATATCTCCCCCCAATATCCCCCCCAAATCCCCATATCCTCCCCCAAAATCCACAGGACGCACCATACGGCCCCATATCTGCCCCCAAACCCCTCTTCCCCCCCCCAAATCCCCCCCCAAATCCCCCCCAAAATTTCCCAAAACCCCCACAACCCTCTCAAACCCATTTCCCCCTACATCCCCCTCCAAAATTCCCCCGTACCCCCCCAAATCCCCATATCCACCCCCCGATGCCAATTTCCCCCCCGTAACCCCCCCCCAAAATCCCCATATCCTCCCCCAAAATCCTCATACCCCCCCCATACAGTCCCATAGTTCCCCCAAAGCCCCCCCCAAATTACCCCCAACCCTCCCCATATCCTCCCCAGCCCCCCCACAGTCTGCCCTCAAACCCCCATACTCCCCCTTATGTCCCCCCCAAATCCCCACAAACCTCCTATATCCCCCCAAAATCTTCCCAAATCCCCCCCGTATCTGCCCCACATACGGCCCCATATCTGCCCCCAAACCCCTCATACCCCCCATTTCCCCCCCATAACCCACCCAAAGTACCCATATGCCCCCCCAATGCCCATTTCCCCCCCGTAACCCCCCATATCCCCCCCATAATGCCCCATATCTGCCCCCAAATTCCCATTTCCCCCCCACATCCCCCCCAAATCCTCCTATATGCCACCCATATCCACCACATACCCCCCCCCAAAATCCCCATATCCTCCCCCAAAATCCCCATACCCCCGATACGGTCCCTTATCTGCCCCCAAACCCCTCATACCCCCTCCCAAATCCCATATCCCTCCCCAAAATCCCCCTTTCCTTCCCACATCCCTCCATATCTCCCCCCAATATCCCCCCCAAATCCCCATATCCTCCCCCAAAATCCCCATGACCCCCTCATACGGCCCCTTATCTGCCCCCAAACCGTCATACCCCCCCAAATCCCCATATCCCTCCCCAAAATCCCCCTATACCCCCCTGAAATCCCCCGTATAGCCCCCACATCCCCGCACCAAACCCCATACCCCCACATCCCCCCCCCAAATCCCCATATGCCCCCCATACGGCCCCCATATCCCTCCCCAAAATCCCAATTTCCCCCCCATCCCCCACAAAATCCCCATATCATCCCCCAAACCCCATATCCCCCCCCATAACCCTCCAACCCCCCCATATCTCCCCCCAAATCCCAGTATCCCTCCCAATGCCCATTTCCTCCCCATATCCTCCGCCAAAATCCCCATACCCCCCCATAATGCCCCATATCTGCCCCCAAGTCCCCATTTCCCCCGCACAGCCCCCCCATATTTCCCCCTGAACCCCCCATTTTCCCCCCAAATCCCCATATCTTCCCCCCCAAACCCCCATTACCCCCCCATGCTCCCCATATCCCCCCCATACGGCCCCATATCTGCCCCCAAACCCCTCATACCCCCCCCAAATTCCCCCATTTCCCCCCCATAACCCACCCAAAATGCCCATATGCCCCCCCAATGCCCATTTGCCCCCCGTAGCCCCTCATATCCCCCCCATATCTGCCCCCAAACCCCCATATCCCCCCAAAATTGCTCAAAACCCCCAAATCCCATTTCCCCCTACATCCCCCCCAAAATCGCCGTATGCTCCCCCCATGCCCATTCCCGCACCATAACAACCCCATATGCCCCCCCAGAATCCCCCAAACCCCTCATACCCTCCCAAATCCTCATATCCCCCCCCCGATGCCAATTTCTCCCCCATAACCCCCCCCAAAATCCCCATACCCCCCCCATATAGCCCCATATCTGCTCCCAAACCCCCCCCAAAATCCCGATATCCTCCCCCAAAATCCCCATACCCCCAAATATCCCTCCCCAAATCTGCATATCTCCCCCAAATCCCCATATGCCCCCCAATGCCCATTTCCCCCCCGTAACCGCCCCATATCTCCCCCCCAGAATCGTCCAAAACCCCCATATTCCCCCCACATCCACCCCCAAACCCGCATATCCCCCCCAGCCCCCATACCCCCCCCATATCCCCTCCCAAATCCCCACATCCCCCCACAAACCCCCCATACTTCCCACAAATCCCCCCCATGCCTCCCCATATCTCCCCCCCAAAAAAACCCATATCCCCCTCAAATCCCCCCATATCCCCCCAGCCCTCATACTCCCCCCATATCCCCTCAAATCCCCCCCATAGCCCCCCAGTATCCTCCCTCGAATCCCCAACCCCCCCATATCCCACCCCCAATGCCCATTTCCTCCCCAGATCCCCCCAAATCCTCCCCAAAAATTCCCAGATACCCCCAATGCCCCTATAACCCCCCATAATCCCCCACCCCCCCATATCCCTCCGCATATCGTCCCCAATGCCAATTTCCCCCCGTGACCCCCCCAAAATCCCCATAACCTCCCCCAAAATGCCCATACCCCCCCATACGTCTCCATATCCATCCCCAAACCCCCTCTACTCCCGCCAACCCCCCCCAAATCCCCCCCTATATCCCCCCAAATCTCCCCCAAATCCTCATATGCCCCCCATACGGCCCCCATATCCCTCCCCAAAATCCCGATTATCTCCCCCAAATGCTCTCCAGACCCCCAAATCCCCCATACACCCCCCCAAACCCCCCATACTCCCCCCATACGTCCTCCAAATCCCCGCAAACCCCCCAAATCCACCCTATACCCCCCCCCAAAAAACCATATCCCCCCCCAGATCCCCCCATACCCCGCCATATCTGCCCCCACACCCCTCTTCAGCCCCCACATATTCCCCCCCAAATCCCCATACCCCTCCCCAAATCCCCAATGCCCCCAATGCCCCTCCTCGTAACCCCCCCCATACACCCCCATATTCCCCCCCCCAAACCCTCATTTCCCCCCTGGAGCCCCCCCTTTACACCCCCATACCCCCCCCCAGAATCCCCCAAAACCCCCATACCACCCCCTAAAATCCCCGAATGCCCATTTTCCCCCTGTAACCCCCCATACCCCCCCCAAATCCCCCCTATACACCCCCAACCTCCCATATCCCCCCCATCCCCCCCAAAAATCCCCCACATGCCCCCATATCCCCCCCCAATGCCAATTTGCCCCATGTAAGCCCCCCAAAAATCCCCATATCCTCCTCCCAAATCCCCATACCTCCCCCAAACCCCTCATATCCCCCCCAAATCCCCCAATATCCCCCACCAAACCCCCAAAATCCCCCCAGTGCCCCCCCAAATCGTATCCAGTTTCCTTCATATTCCCCCCAAATCCCCATAACCACTCTGTTTCCCCCCAAAGCCCCCCCCCATATCCTCCCTAGCCCGCCCACATTGCCCCCTCAAACCCCCATACTCCCCCCTGTCCCCCCCAAATCCCCCCAAACCTCCTATATCCCCCCAAAATCTTCCCAGACCCCCCCATATCCCCCCTAAATCCCCCCAAATCGCCCCCATATTCCCCCCATACTCCCCCATATCTGCCCCCCATACTCCCCCATATATGCCCCCAAATCCCCCCATTTCCCCCCCATAACCCACCCAAAATGCCCATATGCCCCCCCAATGCCCATTTCCCCCCCGTAACCCCCCATATCCCCCCCCATAATGCCCCATATCTGCCCCCAAATCCCCATTTCCCCCCCACATCCCCCCCCAAATCCTCCTATATCCCACCCATATCCACCACATACCCCCCCAAACCCCCACATCCCTCCATATCTCCCCCCAATATCCCCCCCAAATCCCCATATCCTCCCCCAAAATCCCCATGACCCCCTCATACGGCCCCTTATCTGCCCCCAAACCGTCATACCCCCCCCAAATCCCCATATCCCTCCCCAAAATCCCCCTATACCCCCCTGAAATCCCCCGTATAGCCCCCACATCCCCGCACCAAACCCCATACCCCCACATCCCCCCCCAAATCCCCATATGCCCCCCATACGGCCCCCATATCCCTCCCCAAAATCCCAATTTCCCCCCCATCCCCCACAAAATCCCCATATCATCCCCCAAACCCCATATCCCCCCCCATAACCCTCCAACCCCCCCATATCTCCCCCCAAATCCCAGTATCCCTCCCAATGCCCATTTCCTCCCCATATCCTCCGCCAAAATCCCCATACCCCCCCATAATGCCCCATATCTGCCCCCAAGTCCCCATTACCCCCGCACAGCCCCCCCATATTTCCCCCTGAACCCCCCATTTTCCCCCCCAAATCCCCATATCTTCCCCCCAAAACCCCCATTACCCCCCCATACGGCCCCATATCTGCCCCCAAACCCCTCATACCCCCCCCAAATTCCCCCATTTCCCCCCCATAACCCACCCAAAATGCCCATATGCCCCCCCAATGCCCATTTGCCCCCCGTAGCCCCTCATATCCCCCCCATATCTGCCCCCAAACCCCCATATCCCCCCAAAATTGCCCAAAACCCCCAAATCCCATTTCCCCCTACATCCCCCCCAAAATCCCCCCAAAATCGCCGTATGCTCCCCCCATGCCCATTCCCGCACCATAACAACCCCATATCCCCCCCAGAATCCCCCAAACCCCCCATACCCCCACAAATCCTCATATCCCCCCCCGATGCCAATTTCATCCCCATACCCCCCCCATATAGCCCCATATCTGCTCCCAAATCCCCATATCCCTCCCCAAAATCCCCAAATCTCCCCAAACCCCCCCCCCCCAAAATCCCGATATCCTCCCCCAAAATCCCCATACCCCCACATATCCCTCCCCAAATCTGCATATCTCCCCCAAATCCCCATATGCCCCCCAATGCCCATTTCCCCCGTAACCGCCCCATATCTCCCCCCCAGAATCGCCCAAAACCCCCATATTCCCCCCACATCCACCCCCAAACCCGCATATCCCCCCCAGCCCCCATACCCCCCCATATCCCCTCCCAAATCCCCACATCCCCCCACAAACCCCCCATACTTCCCCCAAATCCCCCCACGCCTCCCCATATCTCCCCCCAAAAATACCCATATCCCCCCTCAAATCCCCCATACCCCTCAAATCCCCAACCCCCCCATATCCCACCCCCAATGCCCATTTCCTCCCCAGATCCCCCCAAATCCTCCCCAAAAATTCCCAGATACCCCCAATGCCCCTATAACCCCCCATAATCCCCCACCCCCCATATCCCTCCCCATATCCCCCCCGATGCCAATTTCCCCCCGTGATCCCCCAAAAATCCCCATAACCTCCCCCGAAATCCCCATACGTCTCCATATCCATCCCCAAACCCCTCTACTCCCGCCAACCCCCCCCAAATCCCCCCCTATATCCCCCCAAATCTCCCCCAAATCCTCATATGCCCCCCATACGGCCCCCATATCCCTCCCCAAAATCCCGATTATCCCCCCCATATGCTCTCCAGACCCCCAAATCCCCCCCATACACCCCCCCCAAACCCCCCATACTCCCCCCATACGTCCTCCAAATCCCCGCAAACTCCCCAAATCCACCCTATACCCCCCCAATAAAACCATATCCCCCCCCCAGATCCCCCCATACCCCGCCATATCTGCCCCCACACCCCTCTTCACCCCCCCCATATTCCCCCCCAAATCCCCATACCCCTCCCCAAATCCCCAATGCCCATTTTCCCCCTGTAACCCCCCATACCCCCCAAATCCCCCCTATACACCCCCAACCTCCCATATCCCCCCCCCTGTATCCCCACCAAGGCCCCCTATCCCCCCAAAAATCCCCCACATGCCCCCATATCCCCCCCCAATGCCAATTTGCCCCATGTAAGCCCCCCAGAATCCCCATATCCTTCCCCCAAATCTCCATCCCCCCATATGGCCCCGTATCCCTCCCCAGATCCCCATTTCCCCCCCCATATCCTCCCCTAAATCCCCATATCTTCCCCCCAAAACCTCCATTACCCCCCCATAACCCACCCAAAATGCCCATATGCCCCCCCAATGCCCATTTCCCCCCGTAACCCCCCATATCCCCCCCATAATGCCCCATATCTGTCCCCAAATCCCCATTTCCCCCGCACATCCCCCTCATATTTCCCCCTGAACCCCCCATTTTCTCCCCCCAAATCCCCATATCTTCCCCCAAAACCCCATAACCACTCTGTTTCCCCCCAACCCCCCCATATCCTCCCCAGCCCCCCCACATTGCCCCCTCAAACCCCCATACTCCCCCTGTCCCCCCCAAATCCCCCCAAACCTCCTATATCCCACAAAAATCTTCCCAGACCCCCCATATCCCCCTAAATCCCCCCCAAATCGCCCCCCATATTCCCCCCCCCGAACCCCCCATATCTGCCCCCCATACTCCCCCATATCTGCCCCCAAACCCCTCATACCCCCCTATAACCCACCCAATATGCCCATACCCCCCCAATGCCCATTTCCCCCCGTAACCCCCCATATCCCCCCCCATAATGCCCCATATCTGCCCCCAAATCCCCATTTCCCCCCACATCCCCCCCCCCAAATCCTCCTATATCCCACCCATATCCACCACATACCCCCCCCAAACCCCCACATCCCTCCATATCTCCCCCCAATATCCCCCCCAAATCCCCATATCCTCCCCCAAAATCCACAGGACGCACCATACGGCCCCATATCTGCCCCCAAACCCCTCTTCCCCCCCCCAAATCCCCCCCCCCAAATCCCCCCCAAAATTTCCCAAAACCCCCACAACCCTCTCAAACCCATTTCCCCCTACATCCCCCTCCAAAATTCCCCCCGTACCCCCCAAATCCCCATATCCACCCCCCGATGCCAATTTCCCCCCCCGTAACCCCCCCCCCCCAAAATCCCCATATCCTCCCCCCAAAATCCTCATACCCCCCCCCCATACAGTCCCATAGTTCCCCCAAAGCCCCCCCCAAATTACCCCCAACCCTCCCCATATCCTCCCCAGCCCCCCACAGTCTGCCCTCAAACCCCCATACTCCCCCTTATGTCCCCCCCAAATCCCCACAAACCTCCTATATCCCCCCAAAATCTTCCCAAATCCCCCCGTATCTGCCCCACATACGGCCCCATATCTGCCCCCAAACCCCTCATACCCCCCATTTCCCCCCCATAACCCACCCAAAGTACCCATATGCCCCCCCAATGCCCATTTCCCCCCCCGTAACCCCCCATATCCCCCCCATAATGCCCCATATCTGCCCCCAAATTCCCATTTCCCCCCCACATCCCCCCCCCCCAAATCCTCCTATATGCCACCCATATCCACCACATACCCCCCCCAAAATCCCCATATCCTCCCCCCAAAATCCCCATACCCCCGATACGGTCCCTTATCTGCCCCCAAACCCCTCATACCCCCTCCCAAATCCCATATCCCTCCCCAAAATCCCCCTTTCCTTCCCACATCCCTCCATATCTCCCCCCAATATCCCCCCCCCAAATCCCCATATCCTCCCCCAAAATCCCCATGACCCCTCATACGGCCCCTTATCTGCCCCCAAACCGTCATACCCCCCCCCAAATCCCCATATCCCTCCCCAAAATCCCCCTATACCCCCCTGAAATCCCCCGTATAGCCCCCACATCCCCGCACCAAACCCCATACCCCCACATCCCCCCCCAAATCCCCATATGCCCCCCATACGGCCCCCATATCCCTCCCCAAAATCCCAATTTCCCCCCCATCCCCCACAAAATCCCCATATCATCCCCCAAACCCCATATCCCCCCCCATAACCCTCCAACCCCCCCATATCTCCCCCCCAAATCCCAGTATCCCTCCCAATGCCCATTTCCTCCCCATATCCTCCGCCAAAATCCCCATACCCCCCCATAATGCCCCATATCTGCCCCCCAAGTCCCCATTTCCCCCCGCACAGCCCCCCCATATTTCCCCCTGAACCCCCCATTTTCCCCCCCAAATCCCCATATCTTCCCCCCCAAAACCCCATTACCCCCCCCATGCTCCCCATATCCCCCCCATACGGCCCCATATCTGCCCCCAAACCCCTCATACCCCCCCCAAATTCCCCATTTCCCCCCCATAACCCACCCAAAATGCCCATATGCCCCCCCAATGCCCATTTGCCCCCCGTAGCCCCTCATATCCCCCCCATATCTGCCCCCAAACCCCCATATCCCCCCCAAAATTGCTCAAAACCCCCAAATCCCATTTCCCCCTACATCCCCCCCAAAATGCCCCCAAAATCGCCGTATGCTCCCCCCATGCCCATTCCCGCACCATAACAACCCCATATCCCCCCCAGAATCCCCCAAACCCCTCATACCCTCCCAAATCCTCATATCCCCCCCGATGCCAATTTCTCCCCCATAACCCCCCCCCAAAATCCCCATACCCCCCCCCATATAGATATCTGCTCCCCCCCCCCAAAATCCCGATATCATATACCCCCAAATATCCCTCCCCAAATCTGCATATCTCCCCCAAATCCCCATATGCCCCCCAATGCCCATTTCCCCCCCGTAACCGCCCCATATCTCCCCCCCAGAATCGTCCAAAACCCCCATATTCCCCCCACATCCACCCCCAAACCCGCATATCCCCCCCAGCCCCCATACCCCCCCATATCCCCTCCCAAATCCCCACATCCCCCCACAAACCCCCCATACTTCCCCCAAATCCCCCCCATGCCTCCCCATATCTCCCCCCCAAAAAAACCCATATCCCCCTCAAATCCCCCCATATCCCCCCAGCCCCTCATACTCCCCCCATATCCCCTCAAATCCCCCCCATAGCCCCCCAGTATCCTCCCTCGAATCCCCCAACCCCCCCATATCCCACCCCCAATGCCCATTTCCTCCCCAGATCCCCCCAAATCCTCCCCAAAAATTCCCAGATACCCCCAATGCCCCTATAACCCCCCATAATCCCCCACCCCCCCATATCCCTCCGCATATCATCCCCAATGCCAATTTCCCCCCGTGACCCCCCAAAATCCCCATAACCTCCCCCAAAATGCCCATACCCCCCCATACGTCTCCATATCCATCCCCAAACCCCCCTCTACTCCCGCCAACCCCCCCCAAATCCCCCCTATATCCCCCCAAATCTCCCCCAAATCCTCATATGCCCCCCATACGGCCCCCATATCCCTCCCCAAAATCCCGATTATCTCCCCCAAATGCTCTCCAGACCCCCAAATCCCCCATACACCCCCCCAAACCCCCCATACTCCCCCCATACGTCCTCCAAATCCCCGCAAACCCCCCAAATCCACCCTATACCCCCCCCCCCAAAAAACCATATCCCCCCCCAGATCCCCCCATACCCCGCCATATCTGCCCCCACACCCCTCTTCAGCCCCCACATATTCCCCCCCAAATCCCCATACCCCTCCCCAAATCCCCAATGCCCCCAATGCCCCTCCTCGTAACCCCCCCATACACCCCCATATTCCCCCCCCCAGGAGCCCCCCCTTTACACCCCCATCCCCCCCCCCAGAAAAAACCCCCATACCACCCCCTAAAATCCCCGAATGCCCATTTTCCCCCTGTAACCCCCCATACCCCCCCCCAAATCCCCCCTATACACCCCCAACCTCCCATATCCCCCCCCATCCCCCCCAAAAATCCCCCACATGCCCCCATATCCCCCCCCAATGCCAATTTGCCCCATGTAAGCCCCCCAAAAATCCCCATATCCTCCTCCCAAATCCCCATACCTCCCGCAAATCCCCCAATATCCCCCACCAAACCCCCAAAATCCCCCCAGTGCCCCCCCAAATCGTATCCAGTTTCCTTCATATTCCCCCAAATCCCCATAACCACTCTGTTTCCCCCCAAAGCCCCCCCCATATCCTCCCTAGCCCGCCCACATTGCCCCCTCAAACCCCCATACTCCCCCCTGTCCCCCCCAAATCCCCCCAAACCTCCTATATCCCCCCAAAATCTTCCCAGACCCCCCATATCCCCCCTAAATCCCCCCAAATCGCCCCCATATTCCCCCCATACTCCCCCATATCTGCCCCCCATACTCCCCCCATATATGCCCCCAAATCCCCCATTTCCCCCCCATAACCCACCCAAAATGCCCATATGCCCCCCCAATGCCCATTTCCCCCCCGTAACCCCCCATATCCCCCCCCATAATGCCCCATATCTGCCCCCAAATCCCCATTTCCCCCCCCACATCCCCCCCAAATCCTCCTATATCCCACCCATATCCACCACATACCCCCCCAAACCCCCACATCCCTCCATATCTCCCCCCAATATCCCCCCCCAAATCCCCATATCCTCCCCCAAAATCCCCATGACCCCTCATACGGCCCCTTATCTGCCCCCAAACCGTCATACCCCCCCCAAATCCCCATATCCCTCCCCAAAATCCCCCTATACCCCCCTGAAATCCCCCGTATAGCCCCCACATCCCCGCACCAAACCCCATACCCCCACATCCCCCCCCCAAATCCCCATATGCCCCCCATACGGCCCCCATATCCCTCCCCAAAATCCCAATTTCCCCCCCATCCCCCACAAAATCCCCATATCATCCCCCAAACCCCATATCCCCCCCCATAACCCTCCAACCCCCCCATATCTCCCCCCAAATCCCAGTATCCCTCCCAATGCCCATTTCCTCCCCATATCCTCCGCCAAAATCCCCATACCCCCCCATAATGCCCCATATCTGCCCCCAAGTCCCCATTTCCCCCGCACAGCCCCCCCATATTTCCCCCTGAACCCCCCATTTTCCCCCCCAAATCCCCATATCTTCCCCCCAAAACCCCCATTACCCCCCCATGCTCCCCATATCCCCCCCATACGGCCCCATATCTGCCCCCAAACCCCTCATACCCCCCCCAAATTCCCCCATTTCCCCCCCATAACCCACCCAAAATGCCCATATGCCCCCCCAATGCCCATTTGCCCCCCGTAGCCCCTCATATCCCCCCCATATCTGCCCCCAAACCCCCATATCCCCCCAAAATTGCTCAAAACCCCCAAATCCCATTTCCCCCTACATCCCCCCCAAAATGCCCCCAAAATCGCCGTATGCTCCCCCCATGCCCATTCCCGCACCATAACAACCCCATATGCCCCCCCAGAATCCCCCAAACCCCTCATACCCTCCCAAATCCTCATATCCCCCCCGATGCCAATTTCTCCCCCATAACCCCCCCCAAAATCCCCATACCCCCCCCATATAGCCCCATATCTGCTCCCAAACCCCCCCCAAAATCCCGATATCCTCCCCCAAAATCCCCATACCCCCAAATATCCCTCCCCAAATCTGCATATCTCCCCCAAATCCCCATATGCCCCCCAATGCCCATTTCCCCCCCGTAACCGCCCCATATCTCCCCCCCAGAATCGTCCAAAACCCCCATATTCCCCCCACATCCACCCCCAAACCCGCATATCCCCCCCAGCCCCCATACCCCCCCATATCCCCTCCCAAATCCCCACATCCCCCCACAAACCCCCCATACTTCCCCCAAATCCCCCCCATGCCTCCCCATATCTCCCCCCCAAAAAAACCCATATCCCCCTCAAATCCCCCCATATCCCCCCAGCCCTCATACTCCCCCCATATCCCCTCAAATCCCCCCCATAGCCCCCCAGTATCCTCCCTCGAATCCCCAACCCCCCCATATCCCACCCCCAATGCCCATTTCCTCCCCAGATCCCCCCAAATCCTCCCCAAAAATTCCCAGATACCCCCAATGCCCCTATAACCCCCCATAATCCCCCACCCCCCCATATCCCTCCGCATATCGTCCCCAATGCCAATTTCCCCCCGTGACCCCCCCAAAATCCCCATAACCTCCCCCAAAATGCCCATACCCCCCCATACGTCTCCATATCCATCCCCAAACCCCCTCTACTCCCGCCAACCCCCCCCAAATCCCCCCTATATCCCCCCAAATCTCCCCCAAATCCTCATATGCCCCCCATACGGCCCCCATATCCCTCCCCAAAATCCCGATTATCTCCCCCAAATGCTCTCCAGAACCCCAAATCCCCCATACACCCCCCCAAACCCCCCATACTCCCCCCATACGTCCTCCAAATCCCCGCAAACCCCCCAAATCCACCCTATACCCCCCCCCCAAAAAAAACCATATCCCCCCCCAGATCCCCCCATACCCCGCCATATCTGCCCCCACACCCCTCTTCAGCCCCCACATATTCCCCCCCAAATCCCCATACCCCTCCCCAAATCCCCAATGCCCCCAATGCCCCTCCTCGTAACCCCCCCATACACCCCCATATTCCCCCCCCCAAACCCTCATTTCCCCCTGGAGCCCCCCCTTTACACCCCCATACCCCCCCCCAGAATCCCCCAAAACCCCCATACCACCCCCTAAAATCCCCGAATGCCCATTTTCCCCCTGTAACCCCCCATACCCCCCCCAAATCCCCCCTATACACCCCCAACCTCCCATATCCCCCCCATCCCCCCCAAAAATCCCCCACATGCCCCCATATCCCCCCCCAATGCCAATTTGCCCCATGTAAGCCCCCCAAAAATCCCCATATCCTCCTCCCAAATCCCCATACCTCCCGCAAATCCCCCAATATCCCCCACCAAACCCCCAAAATCCCCCCAGTGCCCCCCCAAATCGTATCCAGTTTCCTTCATATTCCCCCCAAATCCCCATAACCACTCTGTTTCCCCCCAAAGCCCCCCCCCATATCCTCCCTAGCCCGCCCACATTGCCCCCTCAAACCCCCATACTCCCCCCTGTCCCCCCCAAATCCCCCCAAACCTCCTATATCCCCCCAAAATCTTCCCAGACCCCCCATATCCCCCCTAAATCCCCCCAAATCGCCCCCATATTCCCCCCATACTCCCCCCATATCTGCCCCCCATACTCCCCCATATATGCCCCCAAATCCCCCCATTTCCCCCCCATAACCCACCCAAAATGCCCATATGCCCCCCCAATGCCCATTTCCCCCCCGTAACCCCCCATATCCCCCCCCATAATGCCCCATATCTGCCCCCAAATCCCCATTTCCCCCCCACATCCCCCCCCAAATCCTCCTATATCCCACCCATATCCACCACATACCCCCCCAAACCCCCACATCCCTCCATATCTCCCCCCAATATCCCCCCCAAATCCCCATATCCTCCCCCAAAATCCCCATGACCCCTCATACGGCCCCTTATCTGCCCCCAAACCGTCATACCCCCCCCAAATCCCCATATCCCTCCCCAAAATCCCCCTATACCCCCCTGAAATCCCCCGTATAGCCCCCACATCCCCGCACCAAACCCCATACCCCCACATCCCCCCCCCAAATCCCCATATGCCCCCCATACGGCCCCCATATCCCTCCCCAAAATCCCAATTTCCCCCCCATCCCCCACAAAATCCCCATATCATCCCCCAAACCCCATATCCCCCCCCATAACCCTCCAACCCCCCCATATCTCCCCCCAAATCCCAGTATCCCTCCCAATGCCCATTTCCTCCCCATATCCTCCGCCAAAATCCCCATACCCCCCCATAATGCCCCATATCTGCCCCCAAGTCCCCATTACCCCCGCACAGCCCCCCCATATTTCCCCCTGAACCCCCCATTTTCCCCCCCAAATCCCCATATCTTCCCCCCAAAACCCCCATTACCCCCCCATGCTCCCCATATCCCCCCCATACGGCCCCATATCTGCCCCCAAACCCCTCATACCCCCCCCAAATTCCCCCATTTCCCCCCCATAACCCACCCAAAATGCCCATATGCCCCCCCAATGCCCATTTGCCCCCCGTAGCCCCTCATATCCCCCCCATATCTGCCCCCAAACCCCCATATCCCCCCAAAATTGCCCAAAACCCCCAAATCCCATTTCCCCCTACATCCCCCCCAAAATCCCCCCAAAATCGCCGTATGCTCCCCCCATGCCCATTCCCGCACCATAACAACCCCATATCCCCCCCAGAATCCCCCAAACCCCCCATACCCCCACAAATCCTCATATCCCCCCCGATGCCAATTTCATCCCCATACCCCCCCCATATAGCCCCATATCTGCTCCCAAATCCCCATATCCCTCCCCAAAATCCCCAAATCTCCCCAAACCCCCCCCCAAAATCCCGATATCCTCCCCCAAAATCCCCATACCCCCACATATCCCTCCCCAAATCTGCATATCTCCCCCAAATCCCCATATGCCCCCCAATGCCCATTTCCCCCCCGTAACCGCCCCATATCTCCCCCCCAGAATCGCCCAAAACCCCCATATTCCCCCCACATCCACCCCCAAACCCGCATATCCCCCCCAGCCCCCATACCCCCCCTATATCCCCTCCCAAATCCCCACATCCCCCCACAAACCCCCCATACTTCCCCCAAATCCCCCCCACGCCTCCCCATATCTCCCCCCAAAAATACCCATATCCCCCTCAAATCCCCCATACCCCTCAAATCCCCAACCCCCCCCCATATCCCACCCCCAATGCCCATTTCCTCCCCAGATCCCCCCAAATCCTCCCCAAAAATTCCCAGATACCCCCAATGCCCCTATAACCCCCCATAATCCCCCACCCCCCATATCCCTCCCCATATCCCCCCCCGATGCCAATTTCCCCCCGTGATCCCCCCAAAATCCCCATAACCTCCCCCGAAATCCCCATACGTCTCCATATCCATCCCCAAACCCCCTCTACTCCCGCCAACCCCCCCCAAATCCCCCCTATATCCCCCCAAATCTCCCCCAAATCCTCATATGCCCCCCATACGGCCCCCATATCCCTCCCCAAAATCCCGATTATCTCCCCCGATATGCTCTCCAGACCCCCAAATCCCCCCATACACCCCCCCCAAACCCCCCATACTCCCCCCATACGTCCTCCAAATCCCCGCAAACTCCCCAAATCCACCCTATACCCCCCCCCAATAAAACCATATCCCCCCCCCAGATCCCCCCATACCCCGCCATATCTGCCCCCACACCCCTCTTCACCCCCCCCATATTCCCCCCCAAATCCCCATACCCCTCCCCAAATCCCCAATGCCCATTTTCCCCCTGTAACCCCCCATACCCCCCCCAAATCCCCGCTATACACCCCCAACCTCCCATATCCCCCCCTGTATCCCCACCAAGGCCCCCTATCCCCCCCAAAAATCCCCCACATGCCCCCATATCCCCCCCCAATGCCAATTTGCCCCATGTAAGCCCCCCCAGAATCCCCATATCCTTCCCCCAAATCTCCATCCCCCCCCATATGGCCCCGTATCCCTCCCCAGATCCCCATTTCCCCCCCATATCCTCCCCCTAAATCCCCATATCTTCCCCCCAAAACCTCCATTACCCCCCCATAACCCACCCAAAATGCCCATATGCCCCCCCAATGCCCATTTCCCCCCCGTAACCCCCCATATCCCCCCCATAATGCCCCATATCTGTCCCCAAATCCCCATTTCCCCCCGCACATCCCCCTCATATTTCCCCCTGAACCCCCCATTTTCTCCCCCAAATCCCCATATCTTCCCCCCAAAACCCCATAACCACTCTGTTTCCCCCCAACCCCCCCATATCCTCCCCAGCCCCCCCACATTGCCCCCTCAAACCCCCATACTCCCCCCTGTCCCCCCCAAATCCCCCCAAACCTCCTATATCCCACAAAAATCTTCCCAGACCCCCCATATCCCCCCTAAATCCCCCCCAAATCGCCCCCATATTCCCCCCGAACCCCCCATATCTGCCCCCCATACTCCCCCCATATCTGCCCCCAAATCCCCATTTCCCCCCACATCCCCCCCCAAATCCTCCTATATCCCACCCATATCCACCACATACCCCCCCCCAAACCCCCACATCCCTCCATATCTCCCCCCAATATCCCCCCCAAATCCCCATATCCTCCCCCAAAATCCACAGGACGCACCATACGGCCCCATATCTGCCCCCAAACCCCTCTTCCCCCCCCCAAATCCCCCCCCAAATCCCCCCCAAAATTTCCCAAAACCCCCACAACCCTCTCAAACCCATTTCCCCCTACATCCCCCTCCAAAATTCCCCCGTACCCCCCCAAATCCCCATATCCACCCCCCGATGCCAATTTCCCCCCCGTAACCCCCCCCAAAATCCCCATATCCTCCCCCAAAATCCTCATACCCCCCCCATACAGTCCCATAGTTCCCCCAAAGCCCCCCCCAAATTACCCCCAACCCTCCCCATATCCTCCCCAGCCCCCCCACAGTCTGCCCTCAAACCCCCATACTCCCCCTTATGTCCCCCCCAAATCCCCACAAACCTCCTATATCCCCCCAAAATCTTCCCAAATCCCCCCCGTATCTGCCCCACATACGGCCCCATATCTGCCCCCAAACCCCTCATACCCCCCATTTCCCCCCCATAACCCACCCAAAGTACCCATATGCCCCCCCAATGCCCATTTCCCCCCCGTAACCCCCCATATCCCCCCCATAATGCCCCATATCTGCCCCCAAATTCCCATTTCCCCCCCACATCCCCCCCCAAATCCTCCTATATGCCACCCATATCCACCACATACCCCCCCCCCAAAATCCCCATATCCTCCCCCAAAATCCCCATACCCCCGATACGGTCCCTTATCTGCCCCCAAACCCCTCATACCCCCTCCCAAATCCCATATCCCTCCCCAAAATCCCCCTTTCCTTCCCACATCCCTCCATATCTCCCCCCAATATCCCCCCCAAATCCCCATATCCTCCCCCAAAATCCCCATGACCCCTCATACGGCCCCTTATCTGCCCCCAAACCGTCATACCCCCCCCAAATCCCCATATCCCTCCCCAAAATCCCCCTATACCCCCCTGAAATCCCCCGTATAGCCCCCACATCCCCGCACCAAACCCCATACCCCCACATCCCCCCCCCAAATCCCCATATGCCCCCCATACGGCCCCCATATCCCTCCCCAAAATCCCAATTTCCCCCCCATCCCCCACAAAATCCCCATATCATCCCCCAAACCCCATATCCCCCCCCATAACCCTCCAACCCCCCCATATCTCCCCCCAAATCCCAGTATCCCTCCCAATGCCCATTTCCTCCCCATATCCTCCGCCAAAATCCCCATACCCCCCCATAATGCCCCATATCTGCCCCCAAGTCCCCATTTCCCCCGCACAGCCCCCCCATATTTCCCCCTGAACCCCCCATTTTCCCCCCCAAATCCCCATATCTTCCCCCCAAAACCCCCATTACCCCCCCATGCTCCCCATATCCCCCCCATACGGCCCCATATCTGCCCCCAAACCCCTCATACCCCCCCCAAATTCCCCCATTTCCCCCCCATAACCCACCCAAAATGCCCATATGCCCCCCCAATGCCCATTTGCCCCCCGTAGCCCCTCATATCCCCCCCATATCTGCCCCCAAACCCCCATATCCCCCCAAAATTGCTCAAAACCCCCAAATCCCATTTCCCCCTACATCCCCCCCAAAATGCCCCCAAAATCGCCGTATGCTCCCCCCATGCCCATTCCCGCACCATAACAACCCCATATGCCCCCCCAGAATCCCCCAAACCCCTCATACCCTCCCAAATCCTCATATCCCCCCCCGATGCCAATTTCTCCCCCATAACCCCCCCCCAAATCCCCATATCCCCCCCCATATACCCCCCCCCCCCCATATAGCCCCCCCATATCTATCTCCCCAAATCTGCATATCCCCCCAAATCCCCATATGCCCCCCAATGCCCATCCCCCCCGTAACCCCCCATATCTCCCCCCCAGAATCGCCCATATTCCCCCCACATCCACCCCCAAACCCGCATATCCCCCCCAGCCCCCATACCCCCCCCATATCTGCCAAATCTCCCCCCACAAACCCCCCATACTTCCCCCAAATCCCCCCCACGCCTCCCCATATCTCCCCCCAAAAATACCCATATCCCCCTCAAATCCCCCATACCCCTCAAATCCCCAACCCCCCCCATATCCCACCCCCAATGCCCATTTCCTCCCCAGATCCCCCCAAATCCTCCCCAAAAATTCCCAGATACCCCCAATGCCCCTATAACCCCCCATAATCCCCCACCCCCCATATCCCTCCCCATATCCCCCCCCGATGCCAATTTCCCCCCGTGATCCCCCAAAAATCCCCATAACCTCCCCCGAAATCCCCATACGTCTCCATATCCATCCCCAAACCCCCTCTACTCCCGCCAACCCCCCCCCAAATCCCCCCTATATCCCCCCAAATCTCCCCCAAATCCTCATATGCCCCCCATACGGCCCCCATATCCCTCCCCAAAATCCCGATTATCCCCCCCATATGCTCTCCAGACCCCCAAATCCCCCCATACACCCCCCCCAAACCCCCCATACTCCCCCCATACGTCCTCCAAATCCCCGCAAACTCCCCAAATCCACCCTATACCCCCCCCAATAAAACCATATCCCCCCCCCAGATCCCCCCATACCCCGCCATATCTGCCCCCACACCCCTCTTCACCCCCCCCATATTCCCCCCCAAATCCCCATACCCCTCCCCAAATCCCCAATGCCCATTTTCCCCCTGTAACCCCCCATACCCCCCCCAAATCCCCCCTATACACCCCCAACCTCCCATATCCCCCCCTGTATCCCCACCAAGGCCCCCTATCCCCCCCAAAAATCCCCCACATGCCCCCATATCCCCCCCCAATGCCAATTTGCCCCATGTAAGCCCCCCCAGAATCCCCATATCCTTCCCCCAAATCTCCATCCCCCCCCATATGGCCCCGTATCCCTCCCCAGATCCCCATTTCCCCCCCATATCCTCCCCCTAAATCCCCATATCTTCCCCCCAAAACCTCCATTACCCCCCATAACCCACCCAAAATGCCCATATGCCCCCCCAATGCCCATTTCCCCCCCGTAACCCCCCATATCCCCCCCATAATGCCCCATATCTGTCCCCAAATCCCCATTTCCCCCGCACATCCCCCTCATATTTCCCCCTGAACCCCCCATTTTCTCCCCCAAATCCCCATATCTTCCCCCCAAAACCCCATAACCACTCTGTTTCCCCCCAACCCCCCCATATCCTCCCCAGCCCCCCCACATTGCCCCCTCAAACCCCCATACTCCCCCCTGTCCCCCCCAAATCCCCCCAAACCTCCTATATCCCACAAAAATCTTCCCAGACCCCCCATATCCCCCCTAAATCCCCCCCAAATCGCCCCCATATTCCCCCCGAACCCCCCATATCTGCCCCCCATACTCCCCCATATCTGCCCCCAAACCCCTCATACCCCCCTATAACCCACCCAATATGCCCATACCCCCCCCAATGCCCATTTCCCCCCCGTAACCCCCCATATCCCCCCCCATAATGCCCCATATCTGCCCCCAAATCCCCATTTCCCCCCACATCCCCCCCCAAATCCTCCTATATCCCACCCATATCCACCACATACCCCCCCCCAAACCCCCACATCCCTCCATATCTCCCCCCAATATCCCCCCCAAATCCCCATATCCTCCCCCAAAATCCACAGGACGCACCATACGGCCCCATATCTGCCCCCAAACCCCTCTTCCCCCCCCCAAATCCCCCCCCAAATCCCCCCCAAAATTTCCCAAAACCCCCACAACCCTCTCAAACCCATTTCCCCCTACATCCCCCTCCAAAATTCCCCCGTACCCCCCCAAATCCCCATATCCACCCCCCGATGCCAATTTCCCCCCCGTAACCCCCCCCAAAATCCCCATATCCTCCCCCAAAATCCTCATACCCCCCCCATACAGTCCCATAGTTCCCCCAAAGCCCCCCCCAAATTACCCCCAACCCTCCCCATATCCTCCCCAGCCCCCCCACAGTCTGCCCTCAAACCCCCATACTCCCCCTTATGTCCCCCCCAAATCCCCACAAACCTCCTATATCCCCCCAAAATCTTCCCAAATCCCCCCCGTATCTGCCCCACATACGGCCCCATATCTGCCCCCAAACCCCTCATACCCCCCATTTCCCCCCCATAACCCACCCAAAGTACCCATATGCCCCCCCAATGCCCATTTCCCCCCCGGAACCCCCCATATCCCCCCCATAATGCCCCATATCTGCCCCCAAATTCCCATTTCCCCCCCACATCCCCCCCCAAATCCTCCTATATCCCACCCATATCCACCACATACCCCCCCCCAAAATCCCCATATCCTCCCCCAAAATCCCCATACCCCCGATACGGTCCCTTATCTGCCCCCAAACCCCTCATACCCCCTCCCAAATCCCATATCCCTCCCCAAAATCCCCCTTTCCTTCCCACATCCCTCCATATCTCCCCCCAATATCCCCCCCAAATCCCCATATCCTCCCCCAAAATCCCCATGACCCCTCATACGGCCCCTTATCTGCCCCCAAACCGTCATACCCCCCCCAAATCCCCATATCCCTCCCCAAAATCCCCCTATACCCCCCTGAAATCCCCCGTATAGCCCCCACATCCCCGCACCAAACCCCATACCCCCACATCCCCCCCCCAAATCCCCATATGCCCCCCATACGGCCCCCATATCCCTCCCCAAAATCCCAATTTCCCCCCCATCCCCCACAAAATCCCCATATCATCCCCCAAACCCCATATCCCCCCCCATAACCCTCCAACCCCCCCATATCTCCCCCCAAATCCCAGTATCCCTCCCAATGCCCATTTCCTCCCCATATCCTCCGCCAAAATCCCCATACCCCCCCATAATGCCCCATATCTGCCCCCAAGTCCCCATTTCCCCCGCACAGCCCCCCCATATTTCCCCCTGAACCCCCCATTTTCCCCCCCAAATCCCCATATCTTCCCCCCAAAACCCCCATTACCCCCCCATGCTCCCCATATCCCCCCCATACGGCCCCATATCTGCCCCCAAACCCCTCATACCCCCCCCAAATTCCCCCATTTCCCCCCCATAACCCACCCAAAATGCCCATATGCCCCCCCAATGCCCATTTGCCCCCCGTAGCCCCTCATATCCCCCCCATATCTGCCCCCAAACCCCCATATCCCCCCAAAATTGCTCAAAACCCCCAAATCCCATTTCCCCCTACATCCCCCCCAAAATGCCCCCAAAATCGCCGTATGCTCCCCCCATGCCCATTCCCGCACCATAACAACCCCATATGCCCCCCCAGAATCCCCCAAACCCCTCATACCCTCCCAAATCCTCATATCCCCCCCGATGCCAATTTCTCCCCCATAACCCCCCCCAAAATCCCCATACCCCCCCCATATAGCCCCATATCTGCTCCCAAACCCCCCCCAAAATCCCGATATCCTCCCCCAAAATCCCCATACCCCCAAATATCCCTCCCCAAATCTGCATATCTCCCCCAAATCCCCATATGCCCCCCAATGCCCATTTCCCCCCCGTAACCGCCCCATATCTCCCCCCCAGAATCGTCCAAAACCCCCATATTCCCCCCACATCCACCCCCAAACCCGCATATCCCCCCCAGCCCCCATACCCCCCCCATATCCCCTCCCAAATCCCCACATCCCCCCACAAACCCCCCATACTTCCCCCAAATCCCCCCCATGCCTCCCCATATCTCCCCCCCAAAAAAACCCATATCCCCCTCAAATCCCCCCATATCCCCCCAGCCCTCATACTCCCCCCATATCCCCCCCCCCCATAGCCCCCCAGTATCCTCCCTCGAATCCCCAACCCCCCCATATCCCACCCCCAATGCCCATTTCCTCCCCAGATCCCCCCAAATCCTCCCCAAAAATTCCCAGATACCCCCAATGCCCCTATAACCCCCCATAATCCCCCACCCCCCCATATCCCTCCGCATATCGTCCCCAATGCCAATTTCCCCCCGTGACCCCCCCAAAATCCCCATAACCTCCCCCAAAATGCCCATACCCCCCCATACGTCTCCATATCCATCCCCAAACCCCCTCTACTCCCGCCAACCCCCCCCAAATCCCCCCTATATCCCCCCAAATCTCCCCCAAATCCTCATATGCCCCCCATACGGCCCCCATATCCCTCCCCAAAATCCCGATTATCCCCCCCAAATGCTCTCCAGACCCCCAAATCCCCCCATACACCCCCCCAAACCCCCCATACTCCCCCCATACGTCCTCCAAATCCCCGCAAACCCCCCAAATCCACCCTATACCCCCCCCCAAAAAACCATATCCCCCCCCAGATCCCCCCATACCCTGCCATATCTGCCCCCACACCCCTCTTCAGCCCCCACATATTCCCCCCCAAATCCCCATACCCCTCCCCAAATCCCCAATGCCCCCAATGCCCCTCCTCGTAACCCCCCCATACACCCCCATATTCCCCCCCCCAAACCCTCATTTCCCCCCTGGAGCCCCCCCTTTACACCCCCATACCCCCCCCCAGAATCCCCCAAAACCCCCATACCACCCCCTAAAATCCCCGAATGCCCATTTTCCCCCTGTAACCCCCCATACCCCCCCCAAATCCCCCCTATACACCCCCAACCTCCCATATCCCCCCCATCCCCCCCAAAAATCCCCCACATGCCCCCATATCCCCCCCCAATGCCAATTTGCCCCATGTAAGCCCCCCAAAAATCCCCATATCCTCCTCCCAAATCCCCATACCTCCCCCAAACCCCTCATATCCCCCCCAAATCCCCCAATATCCCCCACCAAACCCCCAAAATCCCCCAGTGCCCCCCCAAATCGTATCCAGTTTCCTTCATATTCCCCCCAAATCCCCATAACCACTCTGTTTCCCCCCAAAGCCCCCCCCCATATCCTCCCTAGCCCGCCCACATTGCCCCCTCAAACCCCCATACTCCCCCCTGTCCCCCCCAAATCCCCCCAAACCTCCTATATCCCCCCAAAATCTTCCCAGACCCCCCATATCCCCCCTAAATCCCCCCAAATCGCCCCCATATTCCCCCCATACTCCCCCATATCTGCCCCCCATACTCCCCCATATATGCCCCCAAATCCCCCCATTTCCCCCCCATAACCCACCCAAAATGCCCATATGCCCCCCCAATGCCCATTTCCCCCCCGTAACCCCCCATATCCCCCCCCATAATGCCCCATATCTGCCCCCAAATCCCCATTTCCCCCCCACATCCCCCCCCAAATCCTCCTATATCCCACCCATATCCACCACATACCCCCCCAAACCCCCACATCCCTCCATATCTCCCCCCAATATCCCCCCCAAATCCCCATATCCTCCCCCAAAATCCCCATGACCCCTCATACGGCCCCTTATCTGCCCCCAAACCGTCATACCCCCCCCAAATCCCCATATCCCTCCCCAAAATCCCCCTATACCCCCCTGAAATCCCCCGTATAGCCCCCACATCCCCGCACCAAACCCCATACCCCCACATCCCCCCCCAAATCCCCATATGCCCCCCATACGGCCCCCATATCCCTCCCCAAAATCCCAATTTCCCCCCCATCCCCCACAAAATCCCCATATCATCCCCCAAACCCCATATCCCCCCCCATAACCCTCCAACCCCCCCATATCTCCCCCCAAATCCCAGTATCCCTCCCAATGCCCATTTCCTCCCCATATCCTCCGCCAAAATCCCCATACCCCCCCATAATGCCCCATATCTGCCCCCAAGTCCCCATTACCCCCGCACAGCCCCCCCATATTTCCCCCTGAACCCCCCATTTTCCCCCCCAAATCCCCATATCTTCCCCCCAAAACCCCCATTACCCCCCCATGCTCCCCATATCCCCCCCATACGGCCCCATATCTGCCCCCAAACCCCTCATACCCCCCCCAAATTCCCCCATTTCCCCCCCATAACCCACCCAAAATGCCCATATGCCCCCCCAATGCCCATTTGCCCCCCGTAGCCCCTCATATCCCCCCCATATCTGCCCCCAAACCCCCATATCCCCCCAAAATTGCCCAAAACCCCCAAATCCCATTTCCCCCTACATCCCCCCCAAAATCCCCCCAAAATCGCCGTATGCTCCCCCCATGCCCATTCCCGCACCATAACAACCCCATATCCCCCCCAGAATCCCCCAAACCCCCCATACCCCCACAAATCCTCATATCCCCCCCCGATGCCAATTTCATCCCCATACCCCCCCCATATAGCCCCATATCTGCTCCCAAATCCCCATATCCCTCCCCAAAATCCCCAAATCTCCCCAAACCCCCCCCCAAAATCCCGATATCCTCCCCCAAAATCCCCATACCCCCACATATCCCTCCCCAAATCTGCATATCTCCCCCAAATCCCCATATGCCCCCCAATGCCCATTTCCCCCCCGTAACCGCCCCATATCTCCCCCCCAGAATCGCCCAAAACCCCCATATTCCCCCCACATCCACCCCCAAACCCGCATATCCCCCCCAGCCCCCATACCCCCCCTATATCCCCTCCCAAATCCCCACATCCCCCCACAAACCCCCCATACTTCCCCCAAATCCCCCCCACGCCTCCCCATATCTCCCCCCAAAAATACCCATATCCCCCTCAAATCCCCCATACCCCTCAAATCCCCAACCCCCCCCATATCCCACCCCCAATGCCCATTTCCTCCCCAGATCCCCCCAAATCCTCCCCAAAAATTCCCAGATACCCCCAATGCCCCTATAACCCCCCATAATCCCCCACCCCCCATATCCCTCCCCATATCCCCCCCCGATGCCAATTTCCCCCCGTGATCCCCCAAAAATCCCCATAACCTCCCCCGAAATCCCCATACGTCTCCATATCCATCCCCAAACCCCCTCTACTCCCGCCAACCCCCCCCCAAATCCCCCCTATATCCCCCCAAATCTCCCCCAAATCCTCATATGCCCCCCATACGGCCCCCATATCCCTCCCCAAAATCCCGATTATCCCCCCCATATGCTCTCCAGACCCCCAAATCCCCCCATACACCCCCCCCAAACCCCCCATACTCCCCCCATACGTCCTCCAAATCCCCGCAAACTCCCCAAATCCACCCTATACCCCCCCCCAATAAAACCATATCCCCCCCCCAGATCCCCCCATACCCCGCCATATCTGCCCCCACACCCCTCTTCACCCCCCCCATATTCCCCCCCAAATCCCCATACCCCTCCCCAAATCCCCAATGCCCATTTTCCCCCTGTAACCCCCCATACCCCCCCCAAATCCCCCCTATACACCCCCAACCTCCCATATCCCCCCCTGTATCCCCACCAAGGCCCCCTATCCCCCCCAAAAATCCCCCACATGCCCCCATATCCCCCCCCAATGCCAATTTGCCCCATGTAAGCCCCCCCAGAATCCCCATATCCTTCCCCCAAATCTCCATCCCCCCCCATATGGCCCCGTATCCCTCCCCAGATCCCCATTTCCCCCCCATATCCTCCCCCTAAATCCCCATATCTTCCCCCCAAAACCTCCATTACCCCCCCATAACCCACCCAAAATGCCCATATGCCCCCCCAATGCCCATTTCCCCCCCGTAACCCCCCATATCCCCCCCATAATGCCCCATGTCTGTCCCCAAATCCCCATTTCCCCCGCACATCCCCCTCATATTTCCCCCTGAACCCCCCATTTTCTCCCCCAAATCCCCATATCTTCCCCCCAAAACCCCATAACCACTCTGTTTCCCCCCAACCCCCCCATATCCTCCCCAGCCCCCCCACATTGCCCCCTCAAACCCCCATACTCCCCCCTGTCCCCCCCAAATCCCCCCAAACCTCCTATATCCCACAAAAATCTTCCCAGACCCCCCATATCCCCCCTAAATCCCCCCCAAATCGCCCCCATATTCCCCCCGAACCCCCCATATCTGCCCCCCATACTCCCCCATATCTGCCCCCAAACCCCTCATACCCCCCTATAACCCACCCAATATGCCCATACCCCCCCCAATGCCCATTTCCCCCCCGTAACCCCCCATATCCCCCCCCATAATGCCCCATATCTGCCCCCAAATCCCCATTTCCCCCCACATCCCCCCCCAAATCCTCCTATATCCCACCCATATCCACCACATACCCCCCCCCCAAACCCCCACATCCCTCCATATCTCCCCCCAATATCCCCCCCAAATCCCCATATCCTCCCCCAAAATCCACAGGACGCACCATACGGCCCCATATCTGCCCCCAAACCCCTCTTCCCCCCCCCAAATCCCCCCCCAAATCCCCCCCAAAATTTCCCAAAACCCCCACAACCCTCTCAAACCCATTTCCCCCTACATCCCCCTCCAAAATTCCCCCGTACCCCCCCAAATCCCCATATCCACCCCCCGATGCCAATTTCCCCCCCGTAACCCCCCCCAAAATCCCCATATCCTCCCCCAAAATCCTCATACCCCCCCCATACAGTCCCATAGTTCCCCCAAAGCCCCCCCCAAATTACCCCCAACCCTCCCCATATCCTCCCCAGCCCCCCCACAGTCTGCCCTCAAACCCCCATACTCCCCCTTATGTCCCCCCCAAATCCCCACAAACCTCCTATATCCCCCCAAAATCTTCCCAAATCCCCCCCGTATCTGCCCCACATACGGCCCCATATCTGCCCCCAAACCCCTCATACCCCCCATTTCCCCCCCATAACCCACCCAAAGTACCCATATGCCCCCCCAATGCCCATTTCCCCCCCGTAACCCCCCATATCCCCCCCATAATGCCCCATATCTGCCCCCAAATTCCCATTTCCCCCCCACATCCCCCCCCAAATCCTCCTATATGCCACCCATATCCACCACATACCCCCCCCCAAAATCCCCATATCCTCCCCCAAAATCCCCATACCCCCGATACGGTCCCTTATCTGCCCCCAAACCCCTCATACCCCCTCCCAAATCCCATATCCCTCCCCAAAATCCCCCTTTCCTTCCCACATCCCTCCATATCTCCCCCCAATATCCCCCCCAAATCCCCATATCCTCCCCCAAAATCCCCATGACCCCTCATACGGCCCCTTATCTGCCCCCAAACCGTCATACCCCCCCCAAATCCCCATATCCCTCCCCAAAATCCCCCTATACCCCCCTGAAATCCCCCGTATAGCCCCCACATCCCCGCACCAAACCCCATACCCCCACATCCCCCCCCCAAATCCCCATATGCCCCCCATACGGCCCCCATATCCCTCCCCAAAATCCCAATTTCCCCCCCATCCCCCACAAAATCCCCATATCATCCCCCAAACCCCATATCCCCCCCCATAACCCTCCAACCCCCCCATATCTCCCCCCAAATCCCAGTATCCCTCCCAATGCCCATTTCCTCCCCATATCCTCCGCCAAAATCCCCATACCCCCCCATAATGCCCCATATCTGCCCCCAAGTCCCCATTTCCCCCGCACAGCCCCCCCATATTTCCCCCTGAACCCCCCATTTTCCCCCCCAAATCCCCATATCTTCCCCCCAAAACCCCCATTACCCCCCCATGCTCCCCATATCCCCCCCATACGGCCCCATATCTGCCCCCAAACCCCTCATACCCCCCCCAAATTCCCCCATTTCCCCCCCATAACCCACCCAAAATGCCCATATGCCCCCCCAATGCCCATTTGCCCCCCGTAGCCCCTCATATCCCCCCCATATCTGCCCCCAAACCCCCATATCCCCCCAAAATTGCTCAAAACCCCCAAATCCCATTTCCCCCTACATCCCCCCCAAAATGCCCCCAAAATCGCCGTATGCTCCCCCCATGCCCATTCCCGCACCATAACAACCCCATATGCCCCCCCAGAATCCCCCAAACCCCTCATACCCTCCCAAATCCTCATATCCCCCCCGATGCCAATTTCTCCCCCATAACCCCCCCCAAAATCCCGCCCCATATCTGCTCCCCCCCCCCCAAAATCCCGATATCCTCCCCCAAAATCCCCATACCCCCAAATATCCCTCCCCAAATCTGCATATCTCCCCCAAATCCCCATATGCCCCCCAATGCCCATTTCCCCCCCGTAACCGCCCCATATCTCCCCCCCAGAATCGTCCAAAACCCCCATATTCCCCCCACATCCACCCCCAAACCCGCATATCCCCCCCAGCCCCCATACCCCCCCATATCCCCTCCCAAATCCCCACATCCCCCCACAAACCCCCCATACTTCCCCCAAATCCCCCCCATGCCTCCCCATATCTCCCCCCCAAAAAAACCCATATCCCCCTCAAATCCCCCCATATCCCCCCAGCCCTCATACTCCCCCCATATCCCCTCAAATCCCCCCCATAGCCCCCCAGTATCCTCCCTCGAATCCCCAACCCCCCCATATCCCACCCCCAATGCCCATTTCCTCCCCAGATCCCCCCAAATCCTCCCCAAAAATTCCCAGATACCCCCAATGCCCCTATAACCCCCCATAATCCCCCACCCCCCCATATCCCTCCGCATATCGTCCCCAATGCCAATTTCCCCCCGTGACCCCCCCAAAATCCCCATAACCTCCCCCAAAATGCCCATACCCCCCCATACGTCTCCATATCCATCCCCAAACCCCCTCTACTCCCGCCAACCCCCCCCAAATCCCCCCTATATCCCCCCAAATCTCCCCCAAATCCTCATATGCCCCCCATACGGCCCCCATATCCCTCCCCAAAATCCCGATTATCTCCCCCAAATGCTCTCCAGACCCCCAAATCCCCCATACACCCCCCCAAACCCCCCATACTCCCCCCATACGTCCTCCAAATCCCCGCAAACCCCCCAAATCCACCCTATACCCCCCCCCCAAAAAACCATATCCCCCCCCAGATCCCCCCATACCCCGCCATATCTGCCCCCACACCCCTCTTCAGCCCCCACATATTCCCCCCCAAATCCCCATACCCCTCCCCAAATCCCCAATGCCCCCAATGCCCCTCCTCGTAACCCCCCCATACACCCCCATATTCCCCCCCCCAAACCCTCATTTCCCCCCTGGAGCCCCCCCTTTACACCCCCATACCCCCCCCCAGAATCCCCCAAAACCCCCATACCACCCCCTAAAATCCCCGAATGCCCATTTTCCCCCTGTAACCCCCCATACCCCCCCCAAATCCCCCCTATACACCCCCAACCTCCCATATCCCCCCCATCCCCCCCAAAAATCCCCCACATGCCCCCATATCCCCCCCCAATGCCAATTTGCCCCATGTAAGCCCCCCAAAAATCCCCATATCCTCCTCCCAAATCCCCATACCTCCCGCAAATCCCCCAATATCCCCCACCAAACCCCCAAAATCCCCCCAGTGCCCCCCCAAATCGTATCCAGTTTCCTTCATATTCCCCCCAAATCCCCATAACCACTCTGTTTCCCCCCAAAGCCCCCCCCATATCCTCCCTAGCCCGCCCACATTGCCCCCTCAAACCCCCATACTCCCCCCTGTCCCCCCCAAATCCCCCCAAACCTCCTATATCCCCCCAAAATCTTCCCAGACCCCCCATATCCCCCCTAAATCCCCCCAAATCGCCCCCATATTCCCCCCATACTCCCCCATATCTGCCCCCCATACTCCCCCATATATGCCCCCAAATCCCCCCATTTCCCCCCCATAACCCACCCAAAATGCCCATATGCCCCCCCAATGCCCATTTCCCCCCCGTAACCCCCCATATCCCCCCCCATAATGCCCCATATCTGCCCCCAAATCCCCATTTCCCCCCCACATCCCCCCCCAAATCCTCCTATATCCCACCCATATCCACCACATACCCCCCCAAACCCCCACATCCCTCCATATCTCCCCCCAATATCCCCCCCAAATCCCCATATCCTCCCCCAAAATCCCCATGACCCCTCATACGGCCCCTTATCTGCCCCCAAACCGTCATACCCCCCCCAAATCCCCATATCCCTCCCCAAAATCCCCCTATACCCCCCTGAAATCCCCCGTATAGCCCCCACATCCCCGCACCAAACCCCATACCCCCACATCCCCCCCCAAATCCCCATATGCCCCCCATACGGCCCCCATATCCCTCCCCAAAATCCCAATTTCCCCCCCATCCCCCACAAAATCCCCATATCATCCCCCAAACCCCATATCCCCCCCCATAACCCTCCAACCCCCCCATATCTCCCCCCAAATCCCAGTATCCCTCCCAATGCCCATTTCCTCCCCATATCCTCCGCCAAAATCCCCATACCCCCCCATAATGCCCCATATCTGCCCCCAAGTCCCCATTTCCCCCGCACAGCCCCCCCATATTTCCCCCTGAACCCCCCATTTTCCCCCCCAAATCCCCATATCTTCCCCCCAAAACCCCCATTACCCCCCCATGCTCCCCATATCCCCCCCATACGGCCCCATATCTGCCCCCAAACCCCTCATACCCCCCCCAAATTCCCCCATTTCCCCCCCATAACCCACCCAAAATGCCCATATGCCCCCCCAATGCCCATTTGCCCCCCGTAGCCCCTCATATCCCCCCCATATCTGCCCCCAAACCCCCATATCCCCCCAAAATTGCTCAAAACCCCCAAATCCCATTTCCCCCTACATCCCCCCCAAAATGCCCCCAAAATCGCCGTATGCTCCCCCCATGCCCATTCCCGCACCATAACAACCCCATATGCCCCCCCAGAATCCCCCAAACCCCTCATACCCTCCCAAATCCTCATATCCCCCCCGATGCCAATTTCTCCCCCATAACCCCCCCCAAAATCCCCATACCCCCCCCATATAGCCCCATATCTGCTCCCAAACCCCCCCCAAAATCCCGATATCCTCCCCCAAAATCCCCATACCCCCAAATATCCCTCCCCAAATCTGCATATCTCCCCCAAATCCCCATATGCCCCCCAATGCCCATTTCCCCCCCGTAACCGCCCCATATCTCCCCCCCAGAATCGTCCAAAACCCCCATATTCCCCCCACATCCACCCCCAAACCCGCATATCCCCCCCAGCCCCCATACCCCCCCATATCCCCTCCCAAATCCCCACATCCCCCCACAAACCCCCCATACTTCCCCCAAATCCCCCCCATGCCTCCCCATATCTCCCCCCCAAAAAAACCCATATCCCCCTCAAATCCCCCCATATCCCCCCAGCCCTCATACTCCCCCATACCCCTCAAATCCCCCCCATAGCCCCCCAGTATCCTCCCTCGAATCCCCAACCCCCCCATATCCCACCCCCAATGCCCATTTCCTCCCCAGATCCCCCCAAATCCTCCCCAAAAATTCCCAGATACCCCCAATGCCCCTATAACCCCCCATAATCCCCCACCCCCCCATATCCCTCCGCATATCGTCCCCAATGCCAATTTCCCCCCGTGACCCCCCCAAAATCCCCATAACCTCCCCCAAAATGCCCATACCCCCCCATACGTCTCCATATCCATCCCCAAACCCCCTCTACTCCCGCCAACCCCCCCCCAAATCCCCCCTATATCCCCCCAAATCTCCCCCAAATCCTCATATGCCCCCCATACGGCCCCCATATCCCTCCCCAAAATCCCGATTATCTCCCCCAAATGCTCTCCAGAACCCCAAATCCCCCATACACCCCCCCAAACCCCCCATACTCCCCCCATACGTCCTCCAAATCCCCGCAAACCCCCCAAATCCACCCTATACCCCCCCCCCCAAAAAAACCATATCCCCCCCCCAGATCCCCCCATACCCCGCCATATCTGCCCCCACACCCCTCTTCAGCCCCCACATATTCCCCCCCAAATCCCCATACCCCTCCCCAAATCCCCAATGCCCCCAATGCCCCTCCTCGTAACCCCCCCATACACCCCCCATATTCCCCCCCCCAAACCCTCATTTCCCCCCTGGAGCCCCCCCTTTACACCCCCATACCCCCCCCCAGAATCCCCCAAAACCCCCATACCACCCCCTAAAATCCCCGAATGCCCATTTTCCCCCTGTAACCCCCCATACCCCCCCCAAATCCCCCCTATACACCCCCCAACCTCCCATATCCCCCCCATCCCCCCCAAAAATCCCCCACATGCCCCCATATCCCCCCCCAATGCCAATTTGCCCCATGTAAGCCCCCCAAAAATCCCCATATCCTCCTCCCAAATCCCCATACCTCCCGCAAATCCCCCAATATCCCCCACCAAACCCCCAAAATCCCCCCAGTGCCCCCCCAAATCGTATCCAGTTTCCTTCATATTCCCCCCAAATCCCCATAACCACTCTGTTTCCCCCCAAAGCCCCCCCCCATATCCTCCCTAGCCCGCCCACATTGCCCCCTCAAACCCCCATACTCCCCCCTGTCCCCCCCAAATCCCCCCAAACCTCCTATATCCCCCCAAAATCTTCCCAGACCCCCCATATCCCCCCTAAATCCCCCCAAATCGCCCCCATATTCCCCCCATACTCCCCCATATCTGCCCCCCATACTCCCCCATATATGCCCCCAAATCCCCCCATTTCCCCCCCATAACCCACCCAAAATGCCCATATGCCCCCCCAATGCCCATTTCCCCCCCGTAACCCCCCATATCCCCCCCCATAATGCCCCATATCTGCCCCCAAATCCCCATTTCCCCCCCACATCCCCCCCCAAATCCTCCTATATCCCACCCATATCCACCACATACCCCCCCAAACCCCCACATCCCTCCATATCTCCCCCCAATATCCCCCCCAAATCCCCATATCCTCCCCCAAAATCCCCATGACCCCTCATACGGCCCCTTATCTGCCCCCAAACCGTCATACCCCCCCCAAATCCCCATATCCCTCCCCAAAATCCCCCTATACCCCCCTGAAATCCCCCGTATAGCCCCCACATCCCCGCACCAAACCCCATACCCCCACATCCCCCCCCCAAATCCCCATATGCCCCCCATACGGCCCCCATATCCCTCCCCAAAATCCCAATTTCCCCCCCATCCCCCACAAAATCCCCATATCATCCCCCAAACCCCATATCCCCCCCCATAACCCTCCAACCCCCCCATATCTCCCCCCAAATCCCAGTATCCCTCCCAATGCCCATTTCCTCCCCATATCCTCCGCCAAAATCCCCATACCCCCCCATAATGCCCCATATCTGCCCCCAAGTCCCCATTACCCCCGCACAGCCCCCCCATATTTCCCCCTGAACCCCCCATTTTCCCCCCCAAATCCCCATATCTTCCCCCCAAAACCCCCATTACCCCCCCATGCTCCCCATATCCCCCCCATACGGCCCCATATCTGCCCCCAAACCCCTCATACCCCCCCCAAATTCCCCCATTTCCCCCCCATAACCCACCCAAAATGCCCATATGCCCCCCCAATGCCCATTTGCCCCCCGTAGCCCCTCATATCCCCCCCATATCTGCCCCCAAACCCCCATATCCCCCCAAAATTGCCCAAAACCCCCAAATCCCATTTCCCCCTACATCCCCCCCAAAATCCCCCCAAAATCGCCGTATGCTCCCCCCATGCCCATTCCCGCACCATAACAACCCCATATCCCCCCCAGAATCCCCCAAACCCCCCATACCCCCACAAATCCTCATATCCCCCCCCGATGCCAATTTCATCCCCATACCCCCCCCATATAGCCCCATATCTGCTCCCAAATCCCCATATCCCTCCCCAAAATCCCCAAATCTCCCCAAACCCCCCCCCAAAATCCCGATATCCTCCCCCAAAATCCCCATACCCCCACATATCCCTCCCCAAATCTGCATATCTCCCCCAAATCCCCATATGCCCCCCAATGCCCATTTCCCCCCCGTAACCGCCCCATATCTCCCCCCCAGAATCGCCCAAAACCCCCATATTCCCCCCACATCCACCCCCAAACCCGCATATCCCCCCCAGCCCCCATACCCCCCCTATATCCCCTCCCAAATCCCCACATCCCCCCACAAACCCCCCATACTTCCCCCAAATCCCCCCCACGCCTCCCCATATCTCCCCCCAAAAATACCCATATCCCCCTCAAATCCCCCATACCCCTCAAATCCCCAACCCCCCCATATCCCACCCCCAATGCCCATTTCCTCCCCAGATCCCCCCAAATCCTCCCCAAAAATTCCCAGATACCCCCAATGCCCCTATAACCCCCCATAATCCCCCACCCCCCATATCCCTCCCCATATCCCCCCCCGATGCCAATTTCCCCCCGTGATCCCCCAAAAATCCCCATAACCTCCCCCGAAATCCCCATACGTCTCCATATCCATCCCCAAACCCCCTCTACTCCCGCCAACCCCCCCCCAAATCCCCCCTATATCCCCCCAAATCTCCCCCAAATCCTCATATGCCCCCCATACGGCCCCCATATCCCTCCCCAAAATCCCGATTATCCCCCCCATATGCTCTCCAGACCCCCAAATCCCCCCATACACCCCCCCCAAACCCCCCATACTCCCCCCATACGTCCTCCAAATCCCCGCAAACTCCCCAAATCCACCCTATACCCCCCCCAATAAAACCATATCCCCCCCCCAGATCCCCCCATACCCCGCCATATCTGCCCCCACACCCCTCTTCACCCCCCCCATATTCCCCCCCCAAATCCCCATACCCCTCCCCAAATCCCCAATGCCCATTTTCCCCCTGTAACCCCCCATACCCCCCCCCAAATCCCCGCTATACACCCCCAACCTCCCATATCCCCCCCTGTATCCCCACCAAGGCCCCCTATCCCCCCCAAAAATCCCCCACATGCCCCCATATCCCCCCCCAATGCCAATTTGCCCCATGTAAGCCCCCCCAGAATCCCCATATCCTTCCCCCAAATCTCCATCCCCCCCCATATGGCCCCGTATCCCTCCCCAGATCCCCATTTCCCCCCCATATCCTCCCCCTAAATCCCCATATCTTCCCCCCAAAACCTCCATTACCCCCCCATAACCCACCCAAAATGCCCATATGCCCCCCCAATGCCCATTTCCCCCCCGTAACCCCCCCATATCCCCCCCATAATGCCCCATATCTGTCCCCAAATCCCCATTTCCCCCGCACATCCCCCTCATATTTCCCCCTGAACCCCCCATTTTCTCCCCCAAATCCCCATATCTTCCCCCCAAAACCCCATAACCACTCTGTTTCCCCCCAACCCCCCCATATCCTCCCCAGCCCCCCCACGTTGCCCCCTCAAACCCCCATACTCCCCCCCTGTCCCCCCCAAATCCCCCCAAACCTCCTATATCCCACAAAAATCTTCCCAGACCCCCCATATCCCCCCTAAATCCCCCCCAAATCGCCCCCATATTCCCCCCGAACCCCCCATATCTGCCCCCCATACTCCCCCATATCTGCCCCCAAATCCCCATTTCCCCCCACATCCCCCCCCAAATCCTCCTATATCCCACCCATATCCACCACATACCCCCCCCCCAAACCCCCACATCCCTCCATATCTCCCCCCAATATCCCCCCCAAATCCCCATATCCTCCCCCAAAATCCACAGGACGCACCATACGGCCCCATATCTGCCCCCAAACCCCTCTTCCCCCCCCCAAATCCCCCCCCAAATCCCCCCCAAAATTTCCCAAAACCCCCACAACCCTCTCAAACCCATTTCCCCCTACATCCCCCTCCAAAATTCCCCCCGTACCCCCCCAAATCCCCATATCCACCCCCCGATGCCAATTTCCCCCCCGTAACCCCCCCCAAAATCCCCATATCCTCCCCCAAAATCCTCATACCCCCCCCATACAGTCCCATAGTTCCCCCAAAGCCCCCCCCAAATTACCCCCAACCCTCCCCATATCCTCCCCAGCCCCCCCACAGTCTGCCCTCAAACCCCCATACTCCCCCTTATGTCCCCCCCCAAATCCCCACAAACCTCCTATATCCCCCCAAAATCTTCCCAAATCCCCCCCGTATCTGCCCCACATACGGCCCCATATCTGCCCCCAAACCCCTCATACCCCCCATTTCCCCCCCATAACCCACCCAAAGTACCCATATGCCCCCCCAATGCCCATTTCCCCCCCGTAACCCCCCATATCCCCCCCCATAATGCCCCATATCTGCCCCCAAATTCCCATTTCCCCCCCCACATCCCCCCCCAAATCCTCCTATATGCCACCCATATCCACCACATACCCCCCCCCAAAATCCCCATATCCTCCCCCAAAATCCCCATACCCCCGATACGGTCCCTTATCTGCCCCCAAACCCCTCATACCCCCTCCCAAATCCCATATCCCTCCCCAAAATCCCCCTTTCCTTCCCACATCCCTCCATATCTCCCCCCAATATCCCCCCCAAATCCCCATATCCTCCCCCAAAATCCCCATGACCCCTCATACGGCCCCTTATCTGCCCCCAAACCGTCATACCCCCCCCAAATCCCCATATCCCTCCCCAAAATCCCCCTATACCCCCCTGAAATCCCCCGTATAGCCCCCACATCCCCGCACCAAACCCCATACCCCCACATCCCCCCCCCAAATCCCCATATGCCCCCCATACGGCCCCCATATCCCTCCCCAAAATCCCAATTTCCCCCCCATCCCCCACAAAATCCCCATATCATCCCCCAAACCCCATATCCCCCCCCATAACCCTCCAACCCCCCCATATCTCCCCCCAAATCCCAGTATCCCTCCCAATGCCCATTTCCTCCCCATATCCTCCGCCAAAATCCCCATACCCCCCCATAATGCCCCATATCTGCCCCCAAGTCCCCATTTCCCCCGCACAGCCCCCCCATATTTCCCCCTGAACCCCCCATTTTCCCCCCCAAATCCCCATATCTTCCCCCCAAAACCCCCATTACCCCCCCATGCTCCCCATATCCCCCCCATACGGCCCCATATCTGCCCCCAAACCCCTCATACCCCCCCCAAATTCCCCATTTCCCCCCCATAACCCACCCAAAATGCCCATATGCCCCCCCAATGCCCATTTGCCCCCCGTAGCCCCTCATATCCCCCCCATATCTGCCCCCAAACCCCCATATCCCCCCAAAATTGCTCAAAACCCCCAAATCCCATTTCCCCCTACATCCCCCCCAAAATGCCCCCAAAATCGCCGTATGCTCCCCCCATGCCCATTCCCGCACCATAACAACCCCATATGCCCCCCCAGAATCCCCCAAACCCCTCATACCCTCCCAAATCCTCATATCCCCCCCCGATGCCAATTTCTCCCCCATAACCCCCCCCCAAAATCCCCATACCCCCCCCCATATAGCCCCATATCTGCTCCCAAACCCCCCCCAAAATCCCGATATCCTCCCCCAAAATCCCCATACCCACAAATATCCCTCCCCAAATCTGCATATCTCCCCCACAAACCCCCCATACTTCCCCCAAATCCCCCCCACGCCTCCCCATATCTCCCCCCAAAAATACCCATATCCCCCTCAAATCCCCCATACCCCTCAAATCCCCAACCCCCCCCATATCCCACCCCCAATGCCCATTTCCTCCCCAGATCCCCCCAAATCCTCCCCAAAAATTCCCAGATACCCCCAATGCCCCTATAACCCCCCATAATCCCCCACCCCCCATATCCCTCCCCATATCCCCCCCCGATGCCAATTTCCCCCCGTGATCCCCCAAAAATCCCCATAACCTCCCCCGAAATCCCATACGTCTCCATATCCATCCCCAAACCCCCTCTACTCCCGCCAACCCCCCCCCAAATCCCCCCTATATCCCCCCAAATCTCCCCCAAATCCTCATATGCCCCCCATACGGCCCCCATATCCCTCCCCAAAATCCCGATTATCCCCCCCATATGCTCTCCAGACCCCCAAATCCCCCCATACACCCCCCCCAAACCCCCCATACTCCCCCCATACGTCCTCCAAATCCCCGCAAACTCCCCAAATCCACCCTATACCCCCCCCAATAAAACCATATCCCCCCCCCAGATCCCCCCATACCCCGCCATATCTGCCCCCACACCCCTCTTCACCCCCCCCATATTCCCCCCCAAATCCCCATACCCCTCCCCAAATCCCCAATGCCCATTTTCCCCCTGTAACCCCCCATACCCCCCCCAAATCCCCCCTATACACCCCCAACCTCCCATATCCCCCCCTGTATCCCCACCAAGGCCCCCTATCCCCCCCAAAAATCCCCCACATGCCCCCATATCCCCCCCCAATGCCAATTTGCCCCATGTAAGCCCCCCCAGAATCCCCATATCCTTCCCCCAAATCTCCATCCCCCCCCATATGGCCCCGTATCCCTCCCCAGATCCCCATTTCCCCCCCATATCCTCCCCCTAAATCCCCATATCTTCCCCCCAAAACCTCCATTACCCCCCCATAACCCACCCAAAATGCCCATATGCCCCCCAATGCCCATTTCCCCCCCGTAACCCCCCATATCCCCCCATAATGCCCCATATCTGTCCCCAAATCCCCATTTCCCCCGCACATCCCCCTCATATTTCCCCCTGAACCCCCCATTTTCTCCCCCAAATCCCCATATCTTCCCCCCAAAACCCCATAACCACTCTGTTTCCCCCCAACCCCCCCATATCCTCCCCAGCCCCCCCACATTGCCCCCTCAAACCCCCATACTCCCCCCTGTCCCCCCCAAATCCCCCCAAACCTCCTATATCCCACAAAAATCTTCCCAGACCCCCCATATCCCCCCTAAATCCCCCCCAAATCGCCCCCATATTCCCCCCGAACCCCCCATATCTGCCCCCCATACTCCCCCATATCTGCCCCCAAACCCCTCATACCCCCCTATAACCCACCCAATATGCCCATACCCCCCCCAATGCCCATTTCCCCCCCGTAACCCCCCATATCCCCCCCCATAATGCCCCATATCTGCCCCCAAATCCCCATTTCCCCCCACATCCCCCCCCAAATCCTCCTATATCCCACCCATATCCACCACATACCCCCCCCCAAACCCCCACATCCCTCCATATCTCCCCCCAATATCCCCCCCAAATCCCCATATCCTCCCCCAAAATCCACAGGACGCACCATACGGCCCCATATCTGCCCCCAAACCCCTCTTCCCCCCCCCAAATCCCCCCCCAAATCCCCCCCAAAATTTCCCAAAACCCCCACAACCCTCTCAAACCCATTTCCCCCTACATCCCCCTCCAAAATTCCCCCGTACCCCCCCAAATCCCCATATCCACCCCCCGATGCCAATTTCCCCCCCGTAACCCCCCCCAAAATCCCCATATCCTCCCCCAAAATCCTCATACCCCCCCCATACAGTCCCATAGTTCCCCCAAAGCCCCCCCCAAATTACCCCCAACCCTCCCCATATCCTCCCCAGCCCCCCCACAGTCTGCCCTCAAACCCCCATACTCCCCCTTATGTCCCCCCCAAATCCCCACAAACCTCCTATATCCCCCCAAAATCTTCCCAAATCCCTCCCGTATCTGCCCCACATACGGCCCCATATCTGCCCCCAAACCCCTCATACCCCCCATTTCCCCCCCATAACCCACCCAAAGTACCCATATGCCCCCCCAATGCCCATTTCCCCCCCGTAACCCCCCATATCCCCCCCATAATGCCCCATATCTGCCCCCAAATTCCCATTTCCCCCCCACATCCCCCCCCAAATCCTCCTATATCCCACCCATATCCACCACATACCCCCCCCCAAAATCCCCATATCCTCCCCCAAAATCCCCATACCCCCGATACGGTCCCTTATCTGCCCCCAAACCCCTCATACCCCCTCCCAAATCCCATATCCCTCCCCAAAATCCCCCTTTCCTTCCCACATCCCTCCATATCTCCCCCCAATATCCCCCCCAAATCCCCATATCCTCCCCCAAAATCCCCATGACCCCTCATACGGCCCCTTATCTGCCCCCAAACCGTCATACCCCCCCCAAATCCCCATATCCCTCCCCAAAATCCCCCTATACCCCCCTGAAATCCCCCGTATAGCCCCCACATCCCCGCACCAAACCCCATACCCCCACATCCCCCCCCCAAATCCCCATATGCCCCCCATACGGCCCCCATATCCCTCCCCAAAATCCCAATTTCCCCCCCATCCCCCACAAAATCCCCATATCATCCCCCAAACCCCATATCCCCCCCCATAACCCTCCAACCCCCCCATATCTCCCCCCAAATCCCAGTATCCCTCCCAATGCCCATTTCCTCCCCATATCCTCCGCCAAAATCCCCATACCCCCCCATAATGCCCCATATCTGCCCCCAAGTCCCCATTTCCCCCGCACAGCCCCCCCATATTTCCCCCTGAACCCCCCATTTTCCCCCCCAAATCCCCATATCTTCCCCCCAAAACCCCCATTACCCCCCCATGCTCCCCATATCCCCCCCATACGGCCCCATATCTGCCCCCAAACCCCTCATACCCCCCCCAAATTCCCCCATTTCCCCCCCATAACCCACCCAAAATGCCCATATGCCCCCCCAATGCCCATTTGCCCCCCGTAGCCCCTCATATCCCCCCCATATCTGCCCCCAAACCCCCATATCCCCCCAAAATTGCTCAAAACCCCCAAATCCCATTTCCCCCTACATCCCCCCCAAAATGCCCCCAAAATCGCCGTATGCTCCCCCCCATGCCCATTCCCGCACCATAACAACCCCATATGCCCCCCCAGAATCCCCCAAACCCCTCATACCCCTCCCAAATCCTCATATCCCCCCCGATGCCAATTTCTCCCCCATAACCCCCCCCAAAATCCCCATACCCCCCCCCATATAGCCCCATATCTGCTCCCAAACCCCCCCCAAAATCCCGATATCCTCCCCCCAAAATCCCCATACCCCCAAATATCCCTCCCCAAATCTGCATATCTCCCCCAAATCCCCGTATGCCCCCCAATGCCCATTTCCCCCCCGTAACCGCCCCATATCTCCCCCCCAGAATCGTCCAAAACCCCCATATTCCCCCCACATCCACCCCCAAACCCGCATATCCCCCCAGCCCCCATACCCCCCCATATCCCCTCCCAAATCCCCACATCCCCCCACAAACCCCCCATACTTCCCACAAATCCCCCCCATGCCTCCCCATATCTCCCCCCAAAAAAACCCATATCCCCCTCAAATCCCCCCATATCCCCTCAAATCCCCCCATAGCCCCCCAGTATCCTCCCTCGAATCCCCAACCCCCCCCATATCCCACCCCCAATGCCCATTTCCTCCCCAGATCCCCCCAAATCCTCCCCAAAAATTCCCAGATACCCCCAATGCCCCTATAACCCCCCATAATCCCCCACCCCCCCATATCCCTCCGCATATCGTCCCCAATGCCAATTTCCCCCCGTGACCCCCCCCCCAAAATCCCCATAACCTCCCCCAAAATGCCCATACCCCCCATACGTCTCCATATCCATCCCCAAACCCCTCTACTCCCGCCAACCCCCCCAAATCCCCCCTATATCCCCCCAAATCTCCCCCAAATCCTCATATGCCCCCCATACGGCCCCCATATCCCTCCCCAAAATCCCGATTATCCCCCCCAAATGCTCTCCAGACCCCCAAATCCCCCCATACACCCCCCCAAACCCCCCATACTCCCCCCATACGTCCTCCAAATCCCCGCAAACCCCCCAAATCCACCCTATACCCCCCCCCAAAAAACCATATCCCCCCCAGATCCCCCATACCCCGCCATATCTGCCCCCACACCCCTCTTCAGCCCCCACATATTCCCCCCCAAATCCCCATACCCCTCCCCAAATCCCCAATGCCCCCAATGCCCCTCCTCGTAACCCCCCCATACACCCCCATATTCCCCCCCCAAACCCTCATTTCCCCCCTGGAGCCCCCCTTTACACCCCCATACCCCCCCCAGAATCCCCCAAAACCCCCATACCACCCCCTAAAATCCCCGAATGCCCATTTTCCCCCCCTGTAACCCCCCATACCCCCCCCAAATCCCCCCTATACACCCCCAACCTCCCATATCCCCCCCATCCCCCCAAAAATCCCCCACATGCCCCCATATCCCCCCCAATGCCAATTTGCCCCATGTAAGCCCCCCAAAAATCCCCATATCCTCCTCCCAAATCCCATACCTCCCCCAAACCCCTCATATCCCCCCCAAATCCCCCAATATCCCCCACCAAACCCCCAAAATCCCCCCAGTGCCCCCCCAAATCGTATCCAGTTTCCTTCATATTCCCCCCAAATCCCATAACCACTCTGTTTCCCCCCAAAGCCCCCCCCCATATCCTCCCTAGCCCGCCCACATTGCCCCCTCAAACCCCCATACTCCCCCCTGTCCCCCCCAAATCCCCCAAACCTCCTATATCCCCCCAAAATCTTCCCAGACCCCCCATATCCCCCCTAAATCCCCCAAATCGCCCCCATATTCCCCCCCATACTCCCCCATATCTGCCCCCCATACTCCCCCATATATGCCCCAAATCCCCCCATTTCCCCCCCATAACCCACCCAAAATGCCCATATGCCCCCCCAATGCCCATTTCCCCCCCGTAACCCCCCCATATCCCCCCCCATAATGCCCCATATCTGCCCCCAAATCCCCATTTCCCCCCCCACATCCCCCCCAAATCCTCCTATATCCCACCCATATCCACCACATACCCCCCCAAACCCCCCACATCCCTCCATATCTCCCCCCAATATCCCCCCCAAATCCCCATATCCTCCCCCAAAATCCCCATGACCCCTCATACGGCCCTTATCTGCCCCCAAACCGTCATACCCCCCCCAAATCCCCATATCCCTCCCCAAAATCCCCCTATACCCCCCTGAAATCCCCCGTATAGCCCCCACATCCCCGCACCAAACCCCATACCCCCACATCCCCCCCCAAATCCCCATATGCCCCCCATACGGCCCCCATATCCCTCCCCAAAATCCCAATTTCCCCCCCATCCCCCACAAAATCCCCATATCATCCCCCAAACCCCATATCCCCCCCCATAACCCTCCAACCCCCCCATATCTCCCCCCAAATCCCAGTATCCCTCCCAATGCCCATTTCCTCCCCATATCCTCCGCCAAAATCCCCATACCCCCCCCATAATGCCCCATATCTGCCCCCAAGTCCCCATTACCCCCGCACAGCCCCCCCATATTTCCCCCTGAACCCCCCATTTTCCCCCCCAAATCCCCATATCTTCCCCCCAAAACCCCCATTACCCCCCCCATGCTCCCCATATCCCCCCCCATACGGCCCCATATCTGCCCCCAAACCCCTCATACCCCCCCCAAATTCCCCCATTTCCCCCCCATAACCCACCCAAAATGCCCATATGCCCCCCCCAATGCCCATTTGCCCCCCGTAGCCCCTCATATCCCCCCCATATCTGCCCCCAAACCCCCATATCCCCCCAAAATTGCCCAAAACCCCCAAATCCCATTTCCCCCTACATCCCCCCCAAAATCCCCCCAAAATCGCCGTATGCTCCCCCCATGCCCATTCCCGCACCATAACAACCCCATATCCCCCCCAGAATCCCCCAAACCCCCCATACCCCCACAAATCCTCATATCCCCCCCCGATGCCAATTTCATCCCCATACCCCCCCCATATAGCCCCATATCTGCTCCCAAATCCCCATATCCCTCCCCAAAATCCCCAAATCTCCCCAAACCCCCCCCCAAAATCCCGATATCCTCCCCCAAAATCCCATACCCCCACATATCCCTCCCCAAATCTGCATATCTCCCCCAAATCCCCATATGCCCCCCCAATGCCCATTTCCCCCCCGTAACCGCCCCATATCTCCCCCCAGAATCGCCCAAAACCCCCATATTCCCCCCACATCCACCCCCAAACCCGCATATCCCCCCCAGCCCCCATACCCCCCCATATCCCCTCCCAAATCCCCACATCCCCCCACAAACCCCCCATACTTCCCCCAAATCCCCCCCACGCCTCCCCATATCTCCCCCCAAAAATACCCATATCCCCCTCAAATCCCCCATACCCCTCAAATCCCCAACCCCCCCCATATCCCACCCCCAATGCCCATTTCCTCCCCAGATCCCCCAAATCCTCCCAAAAATTCCCAGATACCCCCAATGCCCCTATAACCCCCCATAATCCCCCACCCCCCATATCCCTCCCCATATCCCCCCCCGATGCCAATTTCCCCCCGTGATCCCCCAAAAATCCCCATAACCTCCCCCGAAATCCCCATACGTCTCCATATCCATCCCCAAACCCCCTCTACTCCCGCCAACCCCCCCCCCAAATCCCCCTATATCCCCCCAAATCTCCCCCAAATCCTCATATGCCCCCCATACGGCCCCCATATCCCTCCCCAAAATCCCGATTATCCCCCCCATATGCTCTCCAGACCCCCAAATCCCCCCATACACCCCCCCCAAACCCCCCATACTCCCCCCATACGTCCTCCAAATCCCCGCAAACTCCCCAAATCCACCCTATACCCCCCCCAATAAAACCATATCCCCCCCCCAGATCCCCCCATACCCCGCCATATCTGCCCCCACACCCCCTTCACCCCCCCCCATATTCCCCCCCAAATCCCCATACCCCTCCCCAAATCCCCAATGCCCATTTTCCCCCTGTAACCCCCCATACCCCCCCAAATCCCCGCTATACACCCCCAACCTCCCATATCCCCCCCTGTATCCCCACCAAGGCCCCCTATCCCCCCCAAAAATCCCCACATGCCCCCATATCCCCCCCCAATGCCAATTTGCCCCATGTAAGCCCCCCCAGAATCCCCATATCCTTCCCCCAAATCTCCATCCCCCCCCATATGGCCCCGTATCCTCCCCAGATCCCCATTTCCCCCCCATATCCTCCCCCTAAATCCCATATCTTCCCCCCAAAACCTCCATTACCCCCCCATAACCCACCCAAAATGCCCATATGCCCCCCCAATGCCCATTTCCCCCCCGTAACCCCCCATATCCCCCCCATAATGCCCCATATCTGTCCCCAAATCCCCATTTCCCCCGCACATCCCCCTCATATTTCCCCCTGAACCCCCCATTTTCTCCCCCAAATCCCCATATCTTCCCCCCAAAACCCCATAACCACTCTGTTTCCCCCCAACCCCCCCATATCCTCCCCAGCCCCCCCACATTGCCCCCTCAAACCCCCATACTCCCCCCTGTCCCCCCCAAATCCCCCCAAACCTCCTATATCCCACAAAAATCTTCCCAGACCCCCCATATCCCCCTAAATCCCCCCCAAATCGCCCCCATATTCCCCCCGAACCCCCCATATCTGCCCCCCATACTCCCCCATATCTGCCCCCAAACCCCTCATACCCCCCTATAACCCACCCAATATGCCCATACCCCCCCAATGCCCATTTCCCCCCCGTAACCCCCCATATCCCCCCCCATAATGCCCCATATCTGCCCCCAAATCCCCATTTCCCCCCACATCCCCCCCCCAAATCCTCCTATATCCCACCCATATCCACCACATACCCCCCCCCAAACCCCCACATCCCTCCATATCTCCCCCCAATATCCCCCCCAAATCCCCATATCCTCCCCCAAAATCCACAGGACGCACCATACGGCCCCATATCTGCCCCCAAACCCCTCTTCCCCCCCCCAAATCCCCCCCCAAATCCCCCCCAAAATTTCCCAAAACCCCCACAACCCTCTCAAACCCATTTCCCCCTACATCCCCCTCCAAAATTCCCCCGTACCCCCCAAATCCCCATATCCACCCCCCGATGCCAATTTCCCCCCCGTAACCCCCCCCAAAATCCCCATATCCTCCCCCAAAATCCTCATACCCCCCCCATACAGTCCCATAGTTCCCCCAAAGCCCCCCCCAAATTACCCCCAACCCTCCCCATATCCTCCCCAGCCCCCCCACAGTCTGCCCTCAAACCCCCATACTCCCCCTTATGTCCCCCCCAAATCCCCACAAACCTCCTATATCCCCCCAAAATCTTCCCAAATCCCCCCCGTATCTGCCCCACATACGGCCCCATATCTGCCCCCAAACCCCTCATACCCCCCATTTCCCCCCCATAACCCACCCAAAGTACCCATATGCCCCCCCAATGCCCATTTCCCCCCCGTAACCCCCCATATCCCCCCCATAATGCCCCATATCTGCCCCCAAATTCCCATTTCCCCCCCACATCCCCCCCCAAATCCTCCTATATGCCACCCATATCCACCACATACCCCCCCCCAAAATCCCCATATCCTCCCCCAAAATCCCCATACCCCCGATACGGTCCCTTATCTGCCCCCAAACCCCTCATACCCCCTCCCAAATCCCATATCCCTCCCCAAAATCCCCCTTTCCTTCCCACATCCCTCCATATCTCCCCCCAATATCCCCCCCAAATCCCCATATCCTCCCCCAAAATCCCCATGACCCCTCATACGGCCCCTTATCTGCCCCCAAACCGTCATACCCCCCCAAATCCCCATATCCCTCCCCAAAATCCCCCTATACCCCCCTGAAATCCCCCGTATAGCCCCCACATCCCCGCACCAAACCCCATACCCCCACATCCCCCCCCCAAATCCCCATATGCCCCCCATACGGCCCCCATATCCCTCCCCAAAATCCCAATTTCCCCCCCATCCCCCACAAAATCCCCATATCATCCCCCAAACCCCATATCCCCCCCCATAACCCTCCAACCCCCCCATATCTCCCCCCAAATCCCAGTATCCCTCCCAATGCCCATTTCCTCCCCATATCCTCCGCCAAAATCCCCATACCCCCCCATAATGCCCCATATCTGCCCCCAAGTCCCCATTTCCCCCGCACAGCCCCCCCATATTTCCCCCTGAACCCCCCATTTTCCCCCCCAAATCCCCATATCTTCCCCCCAAAACCCCCATTACCCCCCCATGCTCCCCATATCCCCCCCATACGGCCCCATATCTGCCCCCAAACCCCTCATACCCCCCCCAAATTCCCCCATTTCCCCCCCATAACCCACCCAAAATGCCCATATGCCCCCCCAATGCCCATTTGCCCCCCGTAGCCCCTCATATCCCCCCCATATCTGCCCCCAAACCCCCATATCCCCCCAAAATTGCTCAAAACCCCCAAATCCCATTTCCCCCTACATCCCCCCCAAAATGCCCCCAAAATCGCCGTATGCTCCCCCCATGCCCATTCCCGCACCATAACAACCCCATATGCCCCCCCAGAATCCCCCAAACCCCTCATACCCTCCCAAATCCTCATATCCCCCCCGATGCCAATTTCTCCCCCATAACCCCCCCCAAAATCCCCATACCCCCCCCATATAGCCCCATATCTGCTCCCAAACCCCCCCCAAAATCCCGATATCCTCCCCCAAAATCCCCATACCCCCAAATATCCCTCCCCAAATCTGCATATCTCCCCCAAATCCCCATATGCCCCCCAATGCCCATTTCCCCCCCGTAACCGCCCCATATCTCCCCCCCAGAATCGTCCAAAACCCCCATATTCCCCCCACATCCACCCCCAAACCCGCATATCCCCCCCAGCCCCCATACCCCCCCATATCCCCTCCCAAATCCCCACATCCCCCCACAAACCCCCCATACTTCCCCCAAATCCCCCCCATGCCTCCCCATATCTCCCCCCCAAAAAAACCCATATCCCCCTCAAATCCCCCCATATCCCCCCAGCCCTCATACTCCCCCCATATCCCCTCAAATCCCCCCCATAGCCCCCCAGTATCCTCCCTCGAATCCCCAACCCCCCCATATCCCACCCCCAATGCCCATTTCCTCCCCAGATCCCCCCAAATCCTCCCCAAAAATTCCCAGATACCCCCAATGCCCCTATAACCCCCCATAATCCCCCACCCCCCCATATCCCTCCGCATATCGTCCCCAATGCCAATTTCCCCCCGTGACCCCCCCAAAATCCCCATAACCTCCCCCAAAATGCCCATACCCCCCCATACGTCTCCATATCCATCCCCAAACCCCCTCTACTCCCGCCAACCCCCCCCAAATCCCCCCTATATCCCCCCAAATCTCCCCCAAATCCTCATATGCCCCCCATACGGCCCCCATATCCCTCCCCAAAATCCCGATTATCTCCCCCAAATGCTCTCCAGACCCCCAAATCCCCCATACACCCCCCCAAACCCCCCATACTCCCCCCATACGTCCTCCAAATCCCCGCAAACCCCCCAAATCCACCCTATACCCCCCCCCCAAAAAACCATATCCCCCCCCAGATCCCCCCATACCCCGCCATATCTGCCCCCACACCCCTCTTCAGCCCCCACATATTCCCCCCCAAATCCCCATACCCCTCCCCAAATCCCCAATGCCCCCAATGCCCCTCCTCGTAACCCCCCCATACACCCCCATATTCCCCCCCCCCAAACCCTCATTTCCCCCCTGGAGCCCCCCCTTTACACCCCCATACCCCCCCCCAGAATCCCCCAAAACCCCCATACCACCCCCTAAAATCCCCGAATGCCCATTTTCCCCCTGTAACCCCCCATACCCCCCCCAAATCCCCCCTATACACCCCCAACCTCCCATATCCCCCCCATCCCCCCCAAAAATCCCCCACATGCCCCCATATCCCCCCCCAATGCCAATTTGCCCCATGTAAGCCCCCCAAAAATCCCCATATCCTCCTCCCAAATCCCCATACCTCCCGCAAATCCCCCAATATCCCCCACCAAACCCCCAAAATCCCCCCAGTGCCCCCCCAAATCGTATCCAGTTTCCTTCATATTCCCCCCAAATCCCCATAACCACTCTGTTTCCCCCCAAAGCCCCCCCCCATATCCTCCCTAGCCCGCCCACATTGCCCCCTCAAACCCCCATACTCCCCCCTGTCCCCCCCAAATCCCCCCAAACCTCCTATATCCCCCCAAAATCTTCCCAGACCCCCCATATCCCCCCTAAATCCCCCAAATCGCCCCCATATTCCCCCCATACTCCCCCATATCTGCCCCCCATACTCCCCCATATATGCCCCCAAATCCCCCCATTTCCCCCCCATAACCCACCCAAAATGCCCATATGCCCCCCCAATGCCCATTTCCCCCCCGTAACCCCCCATATCCCCCCCCATAATGCCCCATATCTGCCCCCAAATCCCCATTTCCCCCCCACATCCCCCCCCAAATCCTCCTATATCCCACCCATATCCACCACATACCCCCCCAAACCCCCACATCCCTCCATATCTCCCCCCAATATCCCCCCCAAATCCCCATATCCTCCCCCAAAATCCCCATGACCCCTCATACGGCCCCTTATCTGCCCCCAAACCGTCATACCCCCCCCAAATCCCCATATCCCTCCCCAAAATCCCCCTATACCCCCCTGAAATCCCCCGTATAGCCCCCACATCCCCGCACCAAACCCCATACCCCCACATCCCCCCCCCAAATCCCCATATGCCCCCCATACGGCCCCCATATCCCTCCCCAAAATCCCAATTTCCCCCCCATCCCCCACAAAATCCCCATATCATCCCCCAAACCCCATATCCCCCCCCATAACCCTCCAACCCCCCCATATCTCCCCCCAAATCCCAGTATCCCTCCCAATGCCCATTTCCTCCCCATATCCTCCGCCAAAATCCCCATACCCCCCCATAATGCCCCATATCTGCCCCCAAGTCCCCATTTCCCCCGCACAGCCCCCCCATATTTCCCCCTGAACCCCCCATTTTCCCCCCCAAATCCCCATATCTTCCCCCCAAAACCCCCATTACCCCCCCATGCTCCCCATATCCCCCCCATACGGCCCCATATCTGCCCCCAAACCCCTCATACCCCCCCCAAATTCCCCCATTTCCCCCCCATAACCCACCCAAAATGCCCATATGCCCCCCCAATGCCCATTTGCCCCCCGTAGCCCCTCATATCCCCCCCATATCTGCCCCCAAACCCCCATATCCCCCCAAAATTGCTCAAAACCCCCAAATCCCATTTCCCCCTACATCCCCCCCAAAATGCCCCCAAAATCGCCGTATGCTCCCCCCATGCCCATTCCCGCACCATAACAACCCCATATGCCCCCCCAGAATCCCCCAAACCCCTCATACCCTCCCAAATCCTCATATCCCCCCCGATGCCAATTTCTCCCCCATAACCCCCCCCAAAATCCCCATACCCCCCCCATATAGCCCCATATCTGCTCCCAAACCCCCCCCAAAATCCCGATATCCTCCCCCAAAATCCCCATACCCCCAAATATCCCTCCCCAAATCTGCATATCTCCCCCAAATCCCCGTATGCCCCCCAATGCCCATTTCCCCCCCGTAACCGCCCCATATCTCCCCCCCAGAATCGTCCAAAACCCCCATATTCCCCCCACATCCACCCCCAAACCCGCATATCCCCCCCAGCCCCCATACCCCCCCATATCCCCTCCCAAATCCCCACATCCCCCCACAAACCCCCCATACTTCCCACAAATCCCCCCCATGCCTCCCCATATCTCCCCCCCAAAAAAAACCCATATCCCCCTCAAATCCCCCCATATCCCCTCAAATCCCCCCCATAGCCCCCCAGTATCCTCCCTCGAATCCCCAACCCCCCCATATCCCACCCCCAATGCCCATTTCCTCCCCAGATCCCCCCAAATCCTCCCCAAAAATTCCCAGATACCCCCAATGCCCCTATAACCCCCCATAATCCCCCACCCCCCCATATCCCTCCGCATATCGTCCCCAATGCCAATTTCCCCCCGTGACCCCCCCAAAATCCCCATAACCTCCCCCAAAATGCCCATACCCCCCCATACGTCTCCATATCCATCCCCAAACCCCCTCTACTCCCGCCAACCCCCCCCAAATCCCCCCTATATCCCCCCAAATCTCCCCCAAATCCTCATATGCCCCCCATACGGCCCCCATATCCCTCCCCAAAATCCCGATTCTCCCCCCCAAATGCTCTCCAGACCCCCAAATCCCCCCATACACCCCCCCAAACCCCCCATACTCCCCCCATACGTCCTCCAAATCCCCGCAAACCCCCCAAATCCACCCTATACCCCCCCCCAAAAAACCATATCCCCCCCCAGATCCCCCCATACCCCGCCATATCTGCCCCCACACCCCTCTTCAGCCCCCACATATTCCCCCCCAAATCCCCATACCCCTCCCCAAATCCCCAATGCCCCCAATGCCCCTCCTCGTAACCCCCCCATACACCCCCATATTCCCCCCCCCAAACCCTCATTTCCCCCCTGGAGCCCCCCCTTTACACCCCCATACCCCCCCCCAGAATCCCCCAAAACCCCCATACCACCCCCTAAAATCCCCGAATGCCCATTTTCCCCCTGTAACCCCCCATACCCCCCCCAAATCCCCCCTATACACCCCCAACCTCCCATATCCCCCCCATCCCCCCCAAAAATCCCCCACATGCCCCCATATCCCCCCCCAATGCCAATTTGCCCCATGTAAGCCCCCCAAAAATCCCCATATCCTCCTCCCAAATCCCCATACCTCCCCCAAACCCCTCATATCCCCCCCAAATCCCCCAATATCCCCCACCAAACCCCCAAAATCCCCCCAGTGCCCCCCCAAATCGTATCCAGTTTCCTTCATATTCCCCCCAAATCCCCATAACCACTCTGTTTCCCCCCAAAGCCCCCCCCCATATCCTCCCTAGCCCGCCCACATTGCCCCCTCAAACCCCCATACTCCCCCCTGTCCCCCCCAAATCCCCCCAAACCTCCTATATCCCCCCAAAATCTTCCCAGACCCCCCATATCCCCCCTAAATCCCCCCAAATCGCCCCCATATTCCCCCCATACTCCCCCATATCTGCCCCCCATACTCCCCCATATATGCCCCCAAATCCCCCCATTTCCCCCCCATAACCCACCCAAAATGCCCATATGCCCCCCCAATGCCCATTTCCCCCCCGTAACCCCCCATATCCCCCCCCATAATGCCCCATATCTGCCCCCAAATCCCCATTTCCCCCCCACATCCCCCCCAAATCCTCCTATATCCCACCCATATCCACCACATACCCCCCCAAACCCCCACATCCCTCCATATCTCCCCCCAATATCCCCCCCAAATCCCCATATCCTCCCCCAAAATCCCCATGACCCCTCATACGGCCCCTTATCTGCCCCCAAACCGTCATACCCCCCCCAAATCCCCATATCCCTCCCCAAAATCCCCCTATACCCCCCTGAAATCCCCCGTATAGCCCCCACATCCCCGCACCAAACCCCATACCCCCACATCCCCCCCCAAATCCCCATATGCCCCCCATACGGCCCCCATATCCCTCCCCAAAATCCCAATTTCCCCCCCATCCCCCACAAAATCCCCATATCATCCCCCAAACCCCATATCCCCCCCCATAACCCTCCAACCCCCCCATATCTCCCCCCAAATCCCAGTATCCCTCCCAATGCCCATTTCCTCCCCATATCCTCCGCCAAAATCCCCATACCCCCCCATAATGCCCCATATCTGCCCCCAAGTCCCCATTACCCCCGCACAGCCCCCCCATATTTCCCCCTGAACCCCCCATTTTCCCCCCCAAATCCCCATATCTTCCCCCCAAAACCCCCATTACCCCCCCATACGGCCCCATATCTGCCCCCAAACCCCTCATACCCCCCCCAAATTCCCCCATTTCCCCCCCATAACCCACCCAAAATGCCCATATGCCCCCCCAATGCCCATTTGCCCCCCGTAGCCCCTCATATCCCCCCCATATCTGCCCCCAAACCCCCATATCCCCCCAAAATTGCCCAAAACCCCCAAATCCCATTTCCCCCTACATCCCCCCCAAAATCCCCCCAAAATCGCCGTATGCTCCCCCCATGCCCATTCCCGCACCATAACAACCCCATATCCCCCCCAGAATCCCCCAAACCCCCCATACCCCCACAAATCCTCATATCCCCCCCCGATGCCAATTTCATCCCCATACCCCCCCCATATAGCCCCATATCTGCTCCCAAATCCCCATATCCCTCCCCAAAATCCCCAAATCTCCCCAAACCCCCCCCCAAAATCCCGATATCCTCCCCCAAAATCCCCATACCCCCACATATCCCTCCCCAAATCTGCATATCTCCCCCAAATCCCCATATGCCCCCCAATGCCCATTTCCCCCCCGTAACCGCCCCATATCTCCCCCCCAGAATCGCCCAAAACCCCCATATTCCCCCCACATCCACCCCAAACCCGCATATCCCCCCCAGCCCCCATACCCCCCCATATCCCCTCCCAAATCCCCACATCCCCCCACAAACCCCCCATACTTCCCCCAAATCCCCCCCACGCCTCCCCATATCTCCCCCCAAAAATACCCATATCCCCCTCAAATCCCCCATACCCCTCAAATCCCCAACCCCCCCCATATCCCACCCCCAATGCCCATTTCCTCCCCAGATCCCCCCAAATCCTCCCCAAAAATTCCCAGATACCCCCAATGCCCCTATAACCCCCCATAATCCCCCACCCCCCATATCCCTCCCCATATCCCCCCCCGATGCCAATTTCCCCCCGTGATCCCCCAAAAATCCCCATAACCTCCCCCGAAATCCCCATACGTCTCCATATCCATCCCCAAACCCCCTCTACTCCCGCCAACCCCCCCCCAAATCCCCCCTATATCCCCCCAAATCTCCCCCAAATCCTCATATGCCCCCCATACGGCCCCCATATCCCTCCCCAAAATCCCGATTATCCCCCCCATATGCTCTCCAGACCCCCAAATCCCCCCATACACCCCCCCCAAACCCCCCATACTCCCCCCATACGTCCTCCAAATCCCCGCAAACTCCCCAAATCCACCCTATACCCCCCCCAATAAAACCATATCCCCCCCCCAGATCCCCCCATACCCCGCCATATCTGCCCCCACACCCCTCTTCACCCCCCCCATATTCCCCCCCAAATCCCCATACCCCTCCCCAAATCCCCAATGCCCATTTTCCCCCTGTAACCCCCCATACCCCCCCCAAATCCCCGCTATACACCCCCAACCTCCCATATCCCCCCCTGTATCCCCACCAAGGCCCCCTATCCCCCCCAAAAATCCCCCACATGCCCCCATATCCCCCCCCAATGCCAATTTGCCCCATGTAAGCCCCCCCAGAATCCCCATATCCTTCCCCCAAATCTCCATCCCCCCCCATATGGCCCCGTATCCCTCCCCAGATCCCCATTTCCCCCCCATATCCTCCCCCTAAATCCCCATATCTTCCCCCCAAAACCTCCATTACCCCCCCATAACCCACCCAAAATGCCCATATGCCCCCCCAATGCCCATTTCCCCCCCGTAACCCCCCATATCCCCCCCATAATGCCCCATATCTGTCCCCAAATCCCCATTTCCCCCGCACATCCCCCTCATATTTCCCCCTGAACCCCCCATTTTCTCCCCCAAATCCCCATATCTTCCCCCCAAAACCCCATAACCACTCTGTTTCCCCCCAACCCCCCCATATCCTCCCCAGCCCCCCCACATTGCCCCCTCAAACCCCCATACTCCCCCCTGTCCCCCCCAAATCCCCCCAAACCTCCTATATCCCACAAAAATCTTCCCAGACCCCCCATATCCCCCTAAATCCCCCCCAAATCGCCCCCATATTCCCCCCGAACCCCCCATATCTGCCCCCCATACTCCCCCATATCTGCCCCCAAACCCCTCATACCCCCCTATAACCCACCCAATATGCCCATACCCCCCCAATGCCCATTTCCCCCCCGTAACCCCCCATATCCCCCCCCATAATGCCCCATATCTGCCCCCCAAATCCCCATTTCCCCCCCACATCCCCCCCCAAATCCTCCTATATCCCACCCATATCCACCACATACCCCCCCCCAAACCCCCACATCCCTCCATATCTCCCCCCAATATCCCCCCCAAATCCCCATATCCTCCCCCAAAATCCACAGGACGCACCATACGGCCCCATATCTGCCCCCAAACCCCTCTTCCCCCCCCCAAATCCCCCCCCAAATCCCCCCCAAAATTTCCCAAAACCCCCACAACCCTCTCAAACCCATTTCCCCCTACATCCCCCTCCAAAATTCCCCCGTACCCCCCCAAATCCCCATATCCACCCCCCGATGCCAATTTCCCCCCCGTAACCCCCCCCAAAATCCCCATATCCTCCCCCAAAATCCTCATACCCCCCCCATACAGTCCCATAGTTCCCCCAAAGCCCCCCCCAAATTACCCCCAACCCTCCCCATATCCTCCCCAGCCCCCCCACAGTCTGCCCTCAAACCCCCATACTCCCCCTTATGTCCCCCCCAAATCCCCACAAACCTCCTATATCCCCCCAAAATCTTCCCAAATCCCCCCCGTATCTGCCCCACATACGGCCCCATATCTGCCCCCAAACCCCTCATACCCCCCATTTCCCCCCCATAACCCACCCAAAGTACCCATATGCCCCCCCAATGCCCATTTCCCCCCCGTAACCCCCCATATCCCCCCCATAATGCCCCATATCTGCCCCCAAATTCCCATTTCCCCCCCACATCCCCCCCCAAATCCTCCTATATGCCACCCATATCCACCACATACCCCCCCCCAAAATCCCCATATCCTCCCCCAAAATCCCCATACCCCCGATACGGTCCCTTATCTGCCCCCAAACCCCTCATACCCCCTCCCAAATCCCATATCCCTCCCCAAAATCCCCCTTTCCTTCCCACATCCCTCCATATCTCCCCCCAATATCCCCCCCAAATCCCCATATCCTCCCCCAAAATCCCCATGACCCCTCATACGGCCCCTTATCTGCCCCCAAACCGTCATACCCCCCCCAAATCCCCATATCCCTCCCCAAAATCCCCCTATACCCCCCTGAAATCCCCCGTATAGCCCCCACATCCCCGCACCAAACCCCATACCCCCACATCCCCCCCCCAAATCCCCATATGCCCCCCATACGGCCCCCATATCCCTCCCCAAAATCCCAATTTCCCCCCCATCCCCCACAAAATCCCCATATCATCCCCCAAACCCCATATCCCCCCCCATAACCCTCCAACCCCCCCATATCTCCCCCCAAATCCCAGTATCCCTCCCAATGCCCATTTCCTCCCCATATCCTCCGCCAAAATCCCCATACCCCCCCATAATGCCCCATATCTGCCCCCAAGTCCCCATTTCCCCCGCACAGCCCCCCCATATTTCCCCCTGAACCCCCCATTTTCCCCCCCAAATCCCCATATCTTCCCCCCAAAACCCCCATTACCCCCCCATGCTCCCCATATCCCCCCCATACGGCCCCATATCTGCCCCCAAACCCCTCATACCCCCCCCAAATTCCCCCATTTCCCCCCCATAACCCACCCAAAATGCCCATATGCCCCCCCAATGCCCATTTGCCCCCCGTAGCCCCTCATATCCCCCCCATATCTGCCCCCAAACCCCCATATCCCCCCAAAATTGCTCAAAACCCCCAAATCCCATTTCCCCCTACATCCCCCCCAAAATGCCCCCAAAATCGCCGTATGCTCCCCCCATGCCCATTCCCGCACCATAACAACCCCATATGCCCCCCCAGAATCCCCCAAACCCCTCATACCCTCCCAAATCCTCATATCCCCCCCGATGCCAATTTCTCCCCCATAACCCCCCCCAAAATCCCCATACCCCCCCCATATAGCCCCATATCTGCTCCCAAACCCCCCCCAAAATCCCGATATCCTCCCCCAAAATCCCCATACCCCCAAATATCCCTCCCCAAATCTGCATATCTCCCCCAAATCCCCATATGCCCCCCAATGCCCATTTCCCCCCCGTAACCGCCCCATATCTCCCCCCCAGAATCGTCCAAAACCCCCATATTCCCCCCACATCCACCCCCAAACCCGCATATCCCCCCCAGCCCCCATACCCCCCCATATCCCCTCCCAAATCCCCACATCCCCCCACAAACCCCCCATACTTCCCCCAAATCCCCCCCATGCCTCCCCATATCTCCCCCCCAAAAAAACCCATATCCCCCTCAAATCCCCCCATATCCCCCCAGCCCTCATACTCCCCCCATATCCCCTCAAATCCCCCCCATAGCCCCCCAGTATCCTCCCTCGAATCCCCAACCCCCCCATATCCCACCCCCAATGCCCATTTCCTCCCCAGATCCCCCCAAATCCTCCCCAAAAATTCCCAGATACCCCCAATGCCCCTATAACCCCCCATAATCCCCCACCCCCCCATATCCCTCCGCATATCGTCCCCAATGCCAATTTCCCCCCGTGACCCCCCCAAAATCCCCATAACCTCCCCCAAAATGCCCATACCCCCCCATACGTCTCCATATCCATCCCCAAACCCCCTCTACTCCCGCCAACCCCCCCCAAATCCCCCCTATATCCCCCCAAATCTCCCCCAAATCCTCATATGCCCCCCATACGGCCCCCATATCCCTCCCCAAAATCCCGATTATCTCCCCCAAATGCTCTCCAGACCCCCAAATCCCCCATACACCCCCCCAAACCCCCCATACTCCCCCCATACGTCCTCCAAATCCCCGCAAACCCCCCAAATCCACCCTATACCCCCCCCCCAAAAAACCATATCCCCCCCCAGATCCCCCCATACCCCGCCATATCTGCCCCCACACCCCTCTTCAGCCCCCACATATTCCCCCCCAAATCCCCATACCCCTCCCCAAATCCCCAATGCCCCCAATGCCCCTCCTCGTAACCCCCCCATACACCCCCATATTCCCCCCCCCAAACCCTCATTTCCCCCCTGGAGCCCCCCCTTTACACCCCCATACCCCCCCCAGAATCCCCCAAAACCCCCATACCACCCCCTAAAATCCCCGAATGCCCATTTTCCCCCTGTAACCCCCCATACCCCCCCCAAATCCCCCCTATACACCCCCAACCTCCCATATCCCCCCCATCCCCCCCAAAAATCCCCCACATGCCCCCATATCCCCCCCAATGCCAATTTGCCCCATGTAAGCCCCCCAAAAATCCCCATATCCTCCTCCCAAATCCCCATACCTCCCGCAAATCCCCCAATATCCCCCACCAAACCCCCAAAATCCCCCCAGTGCCCCCCCAAATCGTATCCAGTTTCCTTCATATTCCCCCCAAATCCCCATAACCACTCTGTTTCCCCCCAAAGCCCCCCCCATATCCTCCCTAGCCCGCCCACATTGCCCCCTCAAACCCCCATACTCCCCCTGTCCCCCCAAATCCCCCCAAACCTCCTATATCCCCCCAAAATCTTCCCAGACCCCCCATATCCCCCTAAATCCCCCAAATCGCCCCCATATTCCCCCCCATACTCCCCCATATCTGCCCCCCATACTCCCCCATATATGCCCCCAAATCCCCCCATTTCCCCCCATAACCCACCCAAAATGCCCATATGCCCCCCCAATGCCCATTTCCCCCCGTAACCCCCCATATCCCCCCCCATAATGCCCCATATCTGCCCCCAAATCCCCATTTCCCCCCCACATCCCCCCCCCAAATCCTCCTATATCCCACCCATATCCACCACATACCCCCCCAAACCCCCACATCCCTCCATATCTCCCCCCAATATCCCCCCAAATCCCCATATCCTCCCCCAAAATCCCCATGACCCCTCATACGGCCCCTTATCTGCCCCCAAACCGTCATACCCCCCCCCAAATCCCCATATCCCTCCCCAAAATCCCCCTATACCCCCTGAAATCCCCCGTATAGCCCCCACATCCCCGCACCAAACCCCATACCCCCACATCCCCCCCCAAATCCCCATATGCCCCCCATACGGCCCCCATATCCCTCCCCAAAATCCCAATTTCCCCCCATCCCCCACAAAATCCCCATATCATCCCCCAAACCCCATATCCCCCCCATAACCCTCCAACCCCCATATCTCCCCCCAAATCCCAGTATCCCTCCCAATGCCCATTTCCTCCCCATATCCTCCGCCAAAATCCCCATACCCCCCCATAATGCCCCATATCTGCCCCCAAGTCCCCATTTCCCCCGCACAGCCCCCCCATATTTCCCCCTGAACCCCCCATTTTCCCCCCAAATCCCCATATCTTCCCCCAAAACCCCCATTACCCCCCATGCTCCCCATATCCCCCCCATACGGCCCCATATCTGCCCCCAAACCCCTCATACCCCCCCCAAATTCCCCCATTTCCCCCCCATAACCCACCCAAAATGCCCATATGCCCCCCCAATGCCCATTTGCCCCCCGTAGCCCCTCATATCCCCCCCATATCTGCCCCCAAACCCCCATATCCCCCCAAAATTGCTCAAAACCCCCAAATCCCATTTCCCCCTACATCCCCCCAAAATGCCCCCAAAATCGCCGTATGCTCCCCCCATGCCCATTCCCGCACCATAACAACCCCATATGCCCCCCAGAATCCCCCAAACCCCTCATACCCTCCCAAATCCTCATATCCCCCCCGATGCCAATTTCTCCCCCATAACCCCCCCCCCAAAATCCCCATACCCCCCCATATAGCCCCATATCTGCTCCCAAACCCCCCCAAAATCCCGATATCCTCCCCCAAAATCCCCATACCCCCAAATATCCCTCCCCAAATCTGCATATCTCCCCCAAATCCCCATATGCCCCCCAATGCCCATTTCCCCCCGTAACCGCCCCATATCTCCCCCCAGAATCGTCCAAAACCCCCATATTCCCCCCACATCCACCCCCAAACCCGCATATCCCCCCAGCCCCCATACCCCCATATCCCCTCCCAAATCCCCACATCCCCCCACAAACCCCCCATACTTCCCCCAAATCCCCCCCATGCCTCCCCATATCTCCCCCCAAAAAAACCCATATCCCCCTCAAATCCCCCCATATCCCCCAGCCCTCATACTCCCCCCATATCCCCTCAAATCCCCCCATAGCCCCCCAGTATCCTCCCTCGAATCCCCAACCCCCATATCCCACCCCCAATGCCCATTTCCTCCCCAGATCCCCCCAAATCCTCCCCAAAAATTCCCAGATACCCCCAATGCCCCTATAACCCCCCATAATCCCCCACCCCCCCATATCCCTCCGCATATCGTCCCCAATGCCAATTTCCCCCCGTGACCCCCCAAAATCCCCATAACCTCCCCCAAAATGCCCATACCCCCCCATACGTCTCCATATCCATCCCCAAACCCCCTCTACTCCCGCCAACCCCCCCCAAATCCCCCCTATATCCCCCCAAATCTCCCCCAAATCCTCATATGCCCCCCATACGGCCCCCATATCCCTCCCCAAAATCCCGATTATCTCCCCCAAATGCTCTCCAGACCCCCAAATCCCCCATACACCCCCCCAAACCCCCCATACTCCCCCCATACGTCCTCCAAATCCCCGCAAACCCCCCAAATCCACCCTATACCCCCCCCCCCCCAAAAAAACCATATCCCCCCCCCAGATCCCCCCATACCCCGCCATATCTGCCCCCACACCCCTCTTCAGCCCCCACATATTCCCCCCCAAATCCCCATACCCCTCCCCAAATCCCCAATGCCCCCAATGCCCCTCCTCGTAACCCCCCATACACCCCCATATTCCCCCCCCCAAACCCTCATTTCCCCCCTGGAGCCCCCCCTTTACACCCCCATACCCCCCCCCAGAATCCCCCAAAACCCCCATACCACCCCCTAAAATCCCCGAATGCCCATTTTCCCCCTGTAACCCCCCATACCCCCCCAAATCCCCCTATACACCCCCAACCTCCCATATCCCCCCATCCCCCCCAAAAATCCCCCACATGCCCCCATATCCCCCCCCAATGCCAATTTGCCCCATGTAAGCCCCCAAAAATCCCCATATCCTCCTCCCAAATCCCCATACCTCCCGCAAATCCCCCAATATCCCCCACCAAACCCCCAAAATCCCCCCAGTGCCCCCCCAAATCGTATCCAGTTTCCTTCATATTCCCCCCAAATCCCCATAACCACTCTGTTTCCCCCCAAAGCCCCCCCCCCATATCCTCCCTAGCCCGCCCACATTGCCCCCTCAAACCCCCATACTCCCCCTGTCCCCCCCAAATCCCCCCAAACCTCCTATATCCCCCCAAAATCTTCCCAGACCCCCCATATCCCCCCTAAATCCCCCCAAATCGCCCCCATATTCCCCCCATACTCCCCCATATCTGCCCCCCATACTCCCCCATATATGCCCCCAAATCCCCCCATTTCCCCCCCATAACCCACCCAAAATGCCCATATGCCCCCCAATGCCCATTTCCCCCCCGTAACCCCCCATATCCCCCCCCA